>NW_020838001.1:3579451-3770752 GCF_003676395.1 Aethalodelphis obliquidens
CACACACACACACACACACACACACACACACACACACACACACACACGGAACTTGTCAGCACAGACTGAGACCATGGCAAAGGACTAGGCTCAGTGGGTCCCCAGGTGCGCTCACCTGACCCGAAGCATCAGCGTCACCTGGTCACGTGTTAGAAATGCACATCACCGGCCCCCACCACATAGGCTGAACTGGAAACACCGGGGCGGCGCGGGGCGGGGGGGGGGGGCGGTTAACGACCCTTCCAGGCGATCCTGATACACTGCTAGGGTTTGACAATGAAAGAGCTCCATCAGCAGTTCTCCAGGGAGATTTTGCCCCCAGGGGACATTTGGCAACGTCTGAGGACATTTTTCGATGGTCACAACCAGGCACCGGGGTGCTACTGCTGTCTAGTGGACAGATGTCAGGGAGGCTACTAAACATCCTACAAAGCACAGGGGGGCCCCCAGAGCAGAGGAGGACCCCAGTACCAATGGCAACTGTGCTGAGGTTGAGAAACCCGCTCTAGATCAAAGCGTCCCCCACCTGGCTGCACAGCAGAATCTTCAAAAAGACAAATTGCAGGTCCCCATGGAAACATTCTAAACAGCTGTCCAGGGTGACTCGGCTCAGTCTCTGGTCCTGGCATCTGGGAACCAGGGAGAGAGCTGAGAGTGGAGGAAGAAGGCCCTGTGGGAACCCCCATGCGATGCGCTGGGAAGACGTGCCGCGGGATGCAGGGAAAACCCAGGGAGGAGAGGGTGTCAGAAGTGGGGGATGAGCGGGCGAGAGCAGTGAAGGGACAAGGTGAGGAGGTGACGTGGGTTCGGACCAGAAGGGGGTCCACACGGGACCAACGCCAGGGCAGAGCCCATCCCATGGCCTGAGAGCTAATGGAACGAGGAAAAGCAAAACTTCTCGCGAGTATGAACCCCTCAGAGGGAGGCAAGGTGATGGGATGCCAAGTTGCCTTTTTTTTTGCTGTACGCGGGCCTCTCAGTGCTGTGGCCTCTCCTGTTGCGGAGCACAGGCTCCGGACGCGCAGGCTCGGCGGCCATGGCTCACGGGCCCAGCCGCTCCGCAGCATGTGGGATCTTCCCGGACCGGGGCACGAACCCGCGTCCCCTGCATCGGCAGACGGACTCTCAACCACTGCACCACCAGGGAAGCCCTGAGTTGCCTTTTTTAAATTTTAAGTTTTGGGGAAAATCTTAACCATGCTTGTGGGTACAGAGTAAGGATTTGCAGTGAAGAACCCTGTAACGCTGCCAAAAGAATCGTGAATGGAGTAACGGTGTGGAGAGAGCATTAGGGCGACCCTCTGGGAAACTCTTTCATCCCTGCCACGCAGCCCCTGGCCGCTGAGAGATTTAACGCACTAATAAGGCCACAAAAAGATGTTCACGCTCACCAGCAGTCAAAGAGCCACAAATAAACACGAGAGACCCCCTGTCACCCTTCGTGTGAGAGAAAACCAGATTGATGACCTCAGGTGCTGGCAAGCCTTTGGAGAAAGGGTGCTCTCAGATTCTGAAGGAGCATCAGTGGTCCATTTTCCAGGAGGACGCAGTATCAGAAAAATTTTAAATGTGAGTCTCCTGTGACCCAGATATACCCTAGAGGAAATTCACAAAGGAGCACAAGAAGGCTTTGCCTGGATGACCGCTGCTGTGCTACTTGAAACAGTTAAAAATTGGAGACACAAATATCTAATAGCTCAACTGAGAAAAATATATTCCCTGGGACACTATGTGGTTATTAAGAAAGGGAGATCTCTGAGACCCAGTGTTGAGTAGAAACCCAAATGGAAGACCCCCATACAGTGTGTTACCACTTGAGTTCTTTTAAATGCCTTTCCCCAAGAACCTGTAGATATAAACACGTAGGAAAAGGTCCAGATGCTCCACCGAACTCGTCACAGAGATAACCTCTGGAGAGTGACAGAAAGGGGGGTCATTGCTTACCTTTCCCATAATGTTCTGAGTTTTTTGTGTTTTTTTGTGCGGCACGTGGGCCTCTCACTGTTGTGGCCTCTCCCGTTGTGGAGTACAGGCTCCGGACGCGCAGGCTCAGCGGCCACGGCTCACGGGCCCAGCCGCTCCGCGGCATGTGGGATCTTCCCGGACCGGAGCACAAACCCACGCCCCCTGCATCGGCAGGCGGACTCTCAACCACTGTGCCACCAGGGAAGCCCTGTTCTTAGTTTTTGTGGTGAGAATATTGATGCGTTAAGGATGCATTTTGGAGGGGGAAAAGCTAAATGCAACCTTGGGCTGTTTTTATAAAATCATAGAATGTAGATGGAAGGAGGTGACACTTCTATCTGACTTTGCACCGGGTTATTCCACAGCTGGCTTGTGAGCTTCACATTTCAGAAGCAGCTCTTTAGAGCAGCAGGCGGACAAATGGGAGAGGTCCCACAGGGCAAGGGAGGCGAAGGGCTGGGACTCTTCAACCTAGTGAGGAAGTGACTCAGGTGGGCGCGATAACTAAGTCACAACACCAGACTCTCTGAAAACCCAGGTAACGTGCATCATGAGAAGATCACATCAGAACTGACTGGTAGCAGACCTTCCCAGATCGTTTGAAAAAGACTTTTCAAATCGGTCTGCCCAAAGAGACGCATGCACTGCATCGAAAAGAAGTGAGTCCCCCATCAGAAGAGGCATGCAAGCACATGCCAAGCCGACCAAGCAAAGCAGGTGTAGATAATGCTCCCTGATCACCCTTCCCACTCCAAGCTCCCAGGTCGCTTCCAACTTGAAGATTCTGAATCTCTTTCTACCGTGAACTCCTGTGCTGAACACAATCCTTAAATACTTCACTGATTTTTGCTTTTTAGTAAGGTTCTACCACTCACAGAATTATACCTACTAGAGACTTTTTTTTACCTCAGGCGTCTGCTCGCTGGGTCCCATTTTGAGCATCTGAACCAGAGACGAACTCGGGCTTTCAGCCTCCCGTGGTATCACTTAATCACGGACATCCAAGCCCTTCCACCTCTCTCCCAGGCGGACCCGCACAAGACACCTGTCAAGCCCTCTGTTCCCACCCACGGAGGCATCAACTCACAGACAGCCAAAAAGCGAAATCCTCCATAATTCCTGTTTCAAGTTTGCTTCCTTTTACTGCCAGCGAGACAAAAGGAGCTGAAAAGGATTTTCTCATGACGAGCCACTCAACTTCCATAATTGGAACAATCATGGATGTGCATCTCCAACACAGAGAAAACCAATCCACCATGGAGTGCTGAGGGCTTAATCCCAGATTTCTAATAAATGGATTAATTAAAGCCTTAAGGGTCTACGCAGAGCTACCTCTGCTTGAAACTCTAAGGAAATTAACTTGCCCTCCCAGATATAAAAAAAGGGCCAGGGATCTCCTCCGGTGGGTACCTTAGTTTGACCAAATGACAGTGTCAATAGTCCTAACAAAGAAATCTTACAAGCCTTGCATGGGTTTATTGTTTAAAATTTCAGATTGGGCCCTGGCGCCCACAGAGCTGCCTTTTAACCCGTCTTTCTTTGCAGTTAAATAGTGAAGCTCCTCTGTGTTCCAGCGGAGTGAAGGAATCCCTCCCCACAAAGCCGGTTCACCCCAGCCCCAGGGAGTATCAGGAGTTTGATGCCCACCATTTACCGTGCTCAAGTCCCCATCTGGGGTCAGTGAATTTAGAGAGGGACAATCCTCAAAGGAAGGTAAGAGCAACTTATTGTCAAAACAGAACCTGTGACAGGATGGTGCTTCTCTAAGATTCGAATGGAGTCCTGTGGCGTGATACCAAAACACCAGCTTTGATTCTTTTTTTGAACCCTACATTTCAGAAGCTCAGACTTCTCCCTGTGAAGTGAAAATTGCCTTCTGGTGGAGAAAGGTTTTAATGATCACTTTGCTTCCTGCGTCTCCATGGTGACGGGGCGCACAGCCCACCTCCCACCACCCCCCTCCTGCTTTATTAGGCCTTTCTTCCTCTTTGGAAAGTAATCAATCAAGCCGTATAGACTCCTTTGTGACCGGATTTATCACCTAAACAATCGACGCTGCCGCGGGGGGTGGGGGAATGAACGAAGTCCATATAATTTAATGAAATCAGGCTCCGTCCTGGTGCACGCATGCCCTTCATCTCCCAGTGGCAGCTCTGCCAGCACACCTGTCCCGGGAGGCGGGCGGGCGCGCCCAGGTGCGCCAGGCCCCGCCGACTTGGGCGCCCCGCGGAACCCCTCTGCGCGGCGGCCGCATAAGCGCTGCCCTGCCCGGGCGGGGGATGCCCCAGCCGGGCCTCCTGGGCCACCGGAGCTGGGGCCGCGGGGGAGGGAAGCAGAGCTCGGAGCCGGCGCTGGTAGAGGCGGCCACAGGTCTGACTCCCGGCCCCCAGCTGGTCAGCACCCAAAGAAGGGAAGCCCCTCGGAGGGGCCAGCAGATCCCACCAACCCGCAAGGAGGGCAGATGCGGAGTGCCGGGCTCTACCCGGGGAACCGGCTCCTCCCCGGACAAAGGGCTCCGCCGCCTTATGGGGAGCCTGAGCGACCGGGTCCTGCCGCGGCTCCGCAAATGCAGCCCCGGCGCGCAGCAGCGCCCGGGACTTGGCGCCCAGCGCCCCCTGCCCCGGCCCTCCCCGCCCTCCCCCGCCCACCCCGTTACCTGGGTTCTCCCCGGCGTCCGCGGAGGACGTGGCCGAGGAGTCGGTGAGGACGCTGGGGTCACTCTGCGAGCGGCCCCGCGACACGAGGCAGCCGCTCCCGTCCTCGGACGCGGCCATGGGCCCGGCCGGCGTGGGGGCAAGTTGGTGGGAGCCGCGTGTAATCAGAGCATCCGAGGAGGCCAAGGTCACTGGCCAGGGGACTGGAGGGGGCGGCTTTTTAAAAAGGAAAATAAAAAAGGACAGGGAAAGGGAAGAAGCCGGAGGACGAGGCCGGGGCTGGCTTCAGGGCGGTGAGACAATAGCCTCGCGGCTGCAGCCAGGCGCATCCCGGCGTGCGCGGCCTCGCTCTGTTATTTATTCGTGTTTATTCCCATTCTTCAGTCTATATTCCAGGAAAAAAAAAAAAAGTTGAACCAGGAAATAAAAACTTTTTCTTGTCAGTGTTTATTGCGTGCTTGGGGCAGGGGGTGATGCCCGAGAATTTCTGGGGGCGCTCCCTCCCCCCACCCCACCTCCCACCCCCCGGGGGAAAAAAAAGGAAAAAAGAAGAATCTTTGCTCTGGCGATTGCTTTAATCTGAAAGCTGTTCTTGGAGCATCTGTTGGAAAACATTAGGATTCTCCCATCATGCCCCGCGAGAGGAGCTTGACGTCACGAGAGAGGGGAGCGAGAGCCAGCGTGGGGATGGGGCGGGGTCTCAAATACCTGAACTGCACGCCGCCCGCCCCGAGGGAGAGGGCTGAATCCTGGGTTCTGAACCGCCCACTCCCACCGCAGCCGCTCTCTGGAAACAAGGATTCCACATCCCGCTTCCTCCGGCTCCCCGCTGGCGGGGAGGAAACCCTGAGGGTGCCTCCCTCGGAGGTCAGGGCCTAATCTCCCCAGCAGCTTCAGGCAGAGGTTTCCAGGGCCCTTCCTCTCTCGGGGATCTGGAGGCCACCGTGGGATGGGGGGTGGGGCACTCCGGAGCTTTGTCCCCGCCCACCACAGCCTCCTCCCCACTGCCCAGCCCTCCTTCCCCCTCCCCCCCAGCCCTCAGCCCCTCGCCGGGGAGGAGAGAGGCAGAGGGGCACCTGGCACCTTCCAGGGAGGCCTCCCCCAGATTCCTTGATGGAGTTGATGAGACCAGGCAAGGCAAGGGAGGTGACACCGCCTAGGGCTGCCACTTACAGAAGTGCCCCCCAAGGGGCTAATGAGCAATTCTAACCCTTCTAGATGGTGGTGTGGGAGAAAGAGAGGCAACTCCCACACCTCCGGCTAAGGCTCGGGCGTTGAAGAAGAGGAAAGCCCAGTAAAGGACACAGAAAGGGGAGCTGTGTCACACAGCCTGGGCTAAGAAGGGGGCCAGACCCTCAGGTGGCAGGGCCACAGGGACGCCGGGGGAGGGTGCGCCCAGCCCCGGCCTTGCTGTGCAGAGAAGCTCCGATGGGCAGGATCCTGTCTCAGCCCCTCAAGCCACCCCAGGTAGAGGGTGCTGCTCTCAGCCCTACTGTGGGTGATGAAAACAACCGGGGCTCAGAGGAGCCTGCCTGGGGTCCTGAAGCTGGGCAGGGGCTGGGGACCTTCCGGGGGCTGCTTCTTTGTATCCGGCCAGCACCTAAAGCAGGGCTGGGGTGCAGGGGGAGCACTGAGGTGTGGGGAAATGGGGGTCCTCACTGCACATGGGGCTTTGGGCGCTTAGCAGCAGTCCCCTCAGAGAAAGAAGCCAGCCTCCCTCCCTCCCTCCCTCCCTCCCTTCCAATAATCCGCAGAGTCCAGCGTGTGCCGAGTACCACGCCACGCGCTGGGGATCCAGATGCAGAAACACCCACAATGGGTCCTCCAGTGGCCGGGGAGGACAGAGCCGAGAATGGGCCACCAATAAATCAATACATGTCACCCCCCCAAAATATTTCATTGCCGTTGTCAACACATACCATGAAACAAAGAGGAAACCGGTAGGATGTTTTACTAAGTACTTTTTATCCACGTAAAAATGTGCTGCATGGTGACACACCTGGCTCTGGGGCGGGGGGGCATCGTTTCTTCCTCACGCACCTCTGAGGTGTGAGCTACTGTAGCCTCCACCTGAGAGGTCAGGGCAACTCAGAGAGGCAAGCGCACCTGCCTGGGTCACAAGCCAGGACAGGCAGGGCCGAGGCTCCCGGCCCGCGGCCTCTCCAAGTGTGTCCTCCGGCAGTCCCCGAGAGCCGTGCCGAGTCCCGGCCCAAACACAGGCAGGTCTCAGGAAGCCCCCAGCCACGCCATCAGCACGTCCCACGCCTGCGTGAGGAGGCCTGAGGTAGGCCGGCCAGCAGCGGATACAGAGATGGACCAGTGCGTTGGGGGGCGGATGGCAGCCCAGGGGCACATGCGACAGGGGTGGCCACAGCGTCTTCCAGCTGTCTGTCCCCCACCCCTACGCTTCAGGGCCTCCCCTACTCAGAACCTGTACTGCTACGGACTTAAGATTTTTCTTTAAATCAATCTGCCCTTAAATGCATTTTAAAGGAAACCATCACTCCAGCGATAGGAATGCAGCCTCCCTGCTGCGTCTGGGAAGGTCGAAGAACACAAGAACTGTCTGTAGACGCCAACATCCCTTAATGCCTCGCCTGTGTACGTACCACCTAAAACCATTTCGAGTCCCTTCAGACAGTCTACGCGGCTGTACCCACTCGCCCACTGCCCCTACCTGCATGGCGGGGCTTAAAGGCATAGAAGAGCAGAAGGCATAGCACCTGCTCCAGGAGTTCCCGTGGAGGCGAGGGGCAGAAGACAAGGGCGACCGCCAAATACGTTAGCTCTTCAGCGTGTATGTTGGTACAATATTGATTTGAGTTGGGTAGAGGTGGAGCTGGTCATCATATTTTTCTCTGGCTTTGAAATGATCCAAAATAAAAATAGTTTGAGGTTTAAAAACACTAGTGACCCCACCTCTACTGATCAGTAGAAACAAAAGTCTGGTGAACTGCCCGCAGCAGAGACTCAGGCCGTCCAAGTTATCCACACCCAGACCAGGGCCGTCTAGAGGCCTGGGAAGATCTGGCCCACAAGGGGTGCAGAAGGCTGCTGTCTGCAGGTCCCAGCCTGGAGGGTCCCATGGGGGTCTTCATCCATGATAAATGGATAAATAAAATGTGGTGCACCCTCCAATGTAACATTATTCAGCCATAAAAAGGAATAAAATACTGACACCTGCTACAATATGGGTGAACCTTGAAAGTGTTCCAAGTGAAAGAAGCCAGCCACACAAACACACACAAAGATACACATATATATACTATATGATTCCATTATGTGAAATATACATATATATACTATATGATTCCATCATGTGAAATATACATATATATACTATAGGATTCCATTACATGAAATATACATATATATACTATAGGATTCCATTACATGAAATATACATATATATACTATAGGATTCCATCATGTGAAATATACACATATATACTATAGGATTCTATTATGTGAACCGTCCACAGAGACGGAAGGCAGATCAGTGGTTACCTAGGGCAGGGAGGGGGCACGGGGGCAAAGGGAGGGGCTGCTCATGAGGAACGGGTTTCTTTTTGGGGTGATAGAAATGTTCTAAGTGTTTTAAAATAAGATTATGGTGATGGTTTCACCACTCTGTAAATGTACCAAAAGCTATGGAATTCTACACTTTAAACAGGTGACCTTTATGGTTCGTAAAGTATTTCAATGAGGCTGTTTTAAAAAACAAAACCAGGTACACAGAGGCACCTGGGCTGAGCTTCTGATTTGAAGAATGGCTGGGTTCCGCCTCTCACCTCTGCTAGGCACAGTCACACTTCAACCTCCCCTGTCCCTGCCCTGGGCTCCGAATCAGACTGAAGCCCTCCCAGGGGTCACCCTTCTGGTCCCTGATCAGAAACCCAAAGCCACTTGCTGACTCCGGGCAGCCCTGACAGTCTCAACACAGCTGCCTCAAAGAACTACAAAGATGGCGAAGCCTGTAAAATTCGTCCCTTCTGAAAACACGAAGTGGTGAAGGAAAGGGAGGGCCTTCCTCTGCCCAGGACAGGCGTGGTGGGGACACCACAGCAGAGGTGACTCTGAGGCTGGCAGAGCCACCCGTACACACAGACATGCCCCTTGTTAGCAGGTGTGTGGAAAAAGGACCACACAGAGGCCCAAGCCCGCCCACAGGTGTCTCCAGGGTTGGTTTCCTTCTTACATAAAGTGCAGATGAAAAATACAAAAACTGGGAATCACTATGCTGTACACTTGAAACCTATAGAATACTGTCCACCAACTATACCTCAATTTTAAAAAGATGCAGATTACTGCCATCCGTCAAATATTTCCTGAGTATCTATTTTGTGACAAAAAGTAGGACTTTTCTGGGAACACCACAGTGAAACAAGACGTTCCTGGACCCTGGATTCTCAGAGCTCGTGACCTTGCAGAGGAGAGAGGATTCAGAACCAAGCAATCCATCAATCCACTGATTTCAGTGAACACAAGAGTGAGGGATGCCCAACCTGGGCGGGCAGAGCCTGGTCTGAGGAAGGGATGCTCTTCCTGAAACTGAAGTCTCAGTGGGATTAATCAGACAAGTCAAGGAGGCAGAGGGAACTGTCTGGGCAAAGGCCATGAGGTGGGAGCAGCACAGAGCTCTGAAGTCCCCAAGAAGAGGCAGAGTGAGGGGCCAGGTGTGAGCTAGGCTGGAGGAGGGGGTGTGGACCCAGTCCATGCAGTGTCTTGTGGTCCCTGTCGTGAGCACGGTGCAAGACAAGTGCTGAGCTCAGAAGTGGGTCCCCAGAGGATTCCTGCAGCTGGTGACACAGAGGGACCCCAGGTGAGGGAGGGACAAAAGGGCACATGCTTTGCGTCCCACAGGCCCTCTGGTACCAGCTGCAGGCTGGGGACCCCTCTCTGGAACTGTGATTCCTCATCTTAGAAAGAGCATGGTCACTCCTGCCCGGCCGTTCCCAGAGGTCACGTGGCAAGAGCTGGACCAGTGCTAGCGGTGCTCTTGGAGACCCCTCGCATGTCGACGACCCCTGCAGAGCTGATGGCCCAAGGACCTGGGACCCCAGCAGGTCGCCACCATGGGTTCAGGGATCTTTGTCAGGCAGAAGCCTGGGGCGTTGCAGGTGCCCAAGAAGCTGGTATCCGTTGACCAAATCAACGACTGCGCACGGGGGCGTCAACGCATCGCTGCTCCAAAAGTGGGGGGCCCAGCACCCTCAGGACCCACGTCAGCTCCTGCCCTCCAGACCTGAGGTTTCTCCTTGAGGCTCCAGGGACCCTTCCTTACCCGTCACAGAACAGAATTAAACCAGCAAACTCAAACGCTTAAAAAGAACTGCTCCAGCCACAGTCTCTGTCCAAGCTCTTAGCGAAACGGAAACAATGGAAGAGGGTCCAGAGAGCATCCCCCAGGGTGGGGACTGGAGGCCAAAGGAGAGGGAAGGGTGAAGACAAAGCAGGTCCCACGGAGCCCACGCTGAGGAGGGGAGCCCCGCCCTCTGCTGGTCACAGAAGGAACTGCGCCCAACAATGGCCTGTGGGAACTTCCCCTGACCTGAGGGCTGACCTAGCCTTGAACTTGGCTTCTTTTGCCCTTTGACCTTGCTGGGGTTTCCATCACCAGCCTTGCCCATAAGGCTACTCAGGGTGGTGCTCAATGCAATACCAGCCGTGGCTCTTTTCTAAACACACCCAACTCTTCTAAAACAAAAGCCTCCATGTCACCAACCATGGTCCCCCCCCTGAAAGGCATCGGCAGCCACAGCTGGCCTGAGAAACGGCCGTGGGTGGCCCCAGGCTTAGCCCTCCTCAGAGTGTCTTCCGTGCTCAGGCTATCTAGAGCCGGAGTCTAAGACCCGGGCACGAGAGGGG
This sequence comes from Aethalodelphis obliquidens, assembly GCF_003676395.1. Taxonomy (NCBI): domain Eukaryota; kingdom Metazoa; phylum Chordata; class Mammalia; order Artiodactyla; family Delphinidae; genus Aethalodelphis; species Aethalodelphis obliquidens. The sequence continues at coordinate 3,589,939 of NW_020838001.1, forward strand.
GTTCCATCACTTCCTAACTGTGTGTCCCCTCTAAGCCCGCGTGTGAGTCGGGGAAGGGCCTCCCTCGTAGGGTGCTGGCATTCGGTCCCAGCACTCGAGACACAAAAAGTCCTCTGGTGCAAGACGCTGGCCTTCTGATGTCTTACGTGCCCCGAGCACATCCAGGCCGCCGGGAGGGCCCCATAGGATGGCAGGGATGGAGGCAAAAGAATACGGAGCAAGAAGCCGAACCAGGGGAGGGATGGGGGCGCCCTCTGCAGGAAGGAAAGAAAACAGCCCCAGGCAGCTCCTGCTTCTGCGTGTCCGGGGTGCGTTGGAGCACAAAGCCGAAAGTCTCAGGGGACCTCCCGTCCTGGGTACATCCTATACACCTCCCTTGTTGGAGGATGCGTGTGCCCTGTTTCTAGCTAATGAAGGGAGTGGGCTGGCTTCCTCTGTGGGAAACGCCGCTGATGGACGGACGGAGAGACACAGAAAAGGCAGCTGTCACCATCACCCTGGCAGGTGCTGACGGCAGCGTGCCTGCCTCCTGTCCGAGTGTCCTGCGGGGTCTGGAGCTCCAGCAGCCACCCTGTGACCCTGGAGTGACACACGTGAGGATGGGATGCCCACAACTGTGGAGAAAGGGATGCTGAAAGACGTGGATGATTAGAATGTTAATAATAAATAAAAGGGCAAGCTGGCAATGCTCTTCAGCAGTTATGCTCACCGCCCGACGGTCCAGCCACTTGACTCTGGCTTTTAAAAGAAGATAATTCATGTTTAAATAATGGTCATTGTCACCCAGACACTTTCTCTTTCCTCCGATTCAACGTGTGCACTGGAGTATGTTTACTGGATTTATATTCTAAAGGGGCTTCTTTCCTTTCCCTTGGGAGACCCCAGAGCTGGGCTTACTGCCTCACCACACACGGATTTATGTCTCTAACAACCCATCGCAGGCACGGGAGACAGTCTTTTACCGGGTAACAGTTCAAACACGGCAGCGAGCCCGATCCATTAATTACAGAAAGTTCATAGCACCAGGTTTATAGTACTTTAAACTTTTAAAAATCCTTCCTAAGTTCCTCGGCAGGAGCGATAATTCCAAGAAGCCACTTGTGCAAACCTATAAATAATGATGGCTGCGTCCATATTTTCATAGAAGCTGTGATCGCTTTCAGAGCCTACATTTCACTAACCCGCTGTGCAGTTTAAAGCTGGTGGCTCCGCTGGGATTTCATGGGGGGAGGGGCAGTTATTTAGGCAGTTCGATCCTGGTGCGTTCACCAGTCCGCATTCTGGGATATTAACAGTAGTGCCAGTGACTTCCACGGCGGACGGGGGAACAGCATTCATTTCCGCGTGTAGTGGAGGCTACGACTTGGGGCGCAGCAGAGATCAGTCCTGGCACTCCACGTGGCAGTTCTGGGGGGCCTCTGACCCTCCTGGTTCATTCTTTTCAAGGGCTACCTGGGGTACCGTGGTATAAAAGGGAACCCCAGGATTTTAGGGGAATGGGCCCTGGGGGTCTGTTGGCAGGAGGGAGTGGAGGGGCAGAAATCTAGAGTGGGGTTGGTTCTAGCTCCGACCAGAACCTGGAACACACAGCAAAGACGGGGGGCTGGCCCTGCATTCGGAAAGGCATGGGTCTGAAGACCACACGGAGCCACCACCCTTGATCCCAGAGATGTGTCCTAAGGAACGTGAGGCCCCCGTTTGGGGTTTCAAGAGATGTGTCCTAAGGAACGTGAGGCCCCTGTTTGGGGTTTCAAGAGATGTGTCCTAAGGAACATGAGGCCCCCGTTTGGGGTTTCACTGATTGATTCATTTATTCATAGTTGTGCCAGGCACTGCAGGGGGTGGGGAAGGGGAGAGGAGGGCTCCCTCCCAACAACAGCACGTGCAAAGGCCCTGGGGTGGGAGCAGTGGGCGGTCTGAAGGGCTGAGAAGGGGCTGGGTAGCTGGAGTGCTGGGGATGGGGTGGCACGCGGTGAGAGTGGGGGACAGGCCCCAGGACTCAAAGGGCCTCGTGACCCATGGGGCAGAGAACAGATTTTATCCTGGGAGGAATGAAAAACCCAGGAGGGTCTCCATCCAGGAAAGAAAGAGAACGGATTTCCCTTCTCTTGGAAGGTTATGGGGCCACTGGAGGGAGGCAAAAGGGGCCGGGGAGATGAGGGGGTGGACAGGGGCTGCTGCAATTCAGACAGGGAGAGACACAGGCAGCCTAGAATGCAGGGTAGTGGGCAGAGCCCAGATACATTGTAACTATGTATGTCCCGCCCACTCCTGATGCAAAGGTACCATGCCGCTGAACTGCAATAAAACAAAATTCCTACACACGATAACTGCTACAATTCAGATAGTTACCAACTGATTGGCGTGCTCTATAATTTGGGGAGGGGGGCTGTTTTAATAGCAGGATTCCTCGAAGCTGGACACTGCTGCTCTCCCCCAACACAGACTCACGTGGCTGATTTAACTGGATCTCACCACAGTGGTGTCACCCTGTCCGCACCTAGTAGCTCATTATGGGCCGGTCCCCGGGCTAATCCACTTACCCACAGTGTGGACGGCAGAATTCTAATCTCCCCAGATTCCCAGCCCCAGGTTACTCAATCAAACTTGACCCCAGGCACTGCCGTGAAGGCTTTTGCGGACGGAACCAGGGTTATAATCAGCTGACCTGAAGACAGGGAGATTATCCGAGATGATCCAGATGGGGCTGTGTAATCACAGAAGCCCTCAGAGCAGAGAGAAGACAGAAGAGCACGAGGGGCGCAAAGGGAGGGCCAGGCATTCGAGAAGGATGCGGCCCACCACTGCGGGTCCTAAAGGGGCCAGAAGCCAGGGAACACAGCGGCCTCTGGAAGCAGAGAAGGACCCCCAACAGCCCACAGGGAAACGGGGACCCGGGTCTTGCCACCTGTGAGCAGGACTCAGCTTCCCTCTCAGAACGCCAGGACCTGCCCGCACCTCTGGCCCGTGGGCCCCAGAGCAGGGCACCACTGAGCCCTCCACACCTCTAACCCACAAGGGGCGTGTGACGATAGACACATGTCACTTAGCCCACCAAGTTCGCAGTCCTCCGTTTCAGCAGCCACAGAAGAGGAACGCACGCATCCTCCCGTTCATCCTCCCGGGTGACCAAGGACGCCAGTCCCGGTGGTATCCTCCACCCACAGGAGGGCCAGGCTCGGGGGCTGGTCATGCGGGTCTGCCGGACTGCAAGGGTCCTTTTCCCACCCCTGCACGACCCTGGGTGACCCCGCATAGACCACCTGGGAAGAGGGATGTGCGTACATCCAAGACTCAAGACCACTCAAGACTCAAACGAAGGGCACAAACCACACAGGAGGACAGGTGGAGACGGCCACCCAGGTGTCCCACCTGCGGGGCACAGAAAGCCACCTGCAGGGTCTCTCCTGCCACCAGACCCCTTGTTTCCAAGTCAGGCACCTCCACGGTGCAGCCTGAGTTGGGGCATTCACTAAGGACCCCTGTATTAGGTACCAAGAACTAGCACTGTCTTCCAGAACGAAAGGTAGAGAACATAAATTCTGAGGCAGGAACAAGCAAAGGGCTAAGAATCCAACGTCTGCCAAAGTCGACTGCCCAGGTTCAGGTGCAGCTCCGGCAGCTGTGTGACCTTGGGCAAGTTACTCCATCTCTCTGAGCCTCGGTTTTCCTCATCTGACAAATGGGGTCACACCTCCTATACAGACATGCAGGCAAAGGGGCAGAGCTGAGGGCCCCGGCTCGTGTGATATCACTGTCCCCCCAGAGGAGATCTCATCGTGGCTTCTCCCACCGTGGTGACTCCCATACAAAGCCGGCGCAGATGATCATTACAAAACATCCATCACTTTCATCATAATTCTCCAAGTTAGAAATCACTCTGTTCTACAAATGAAAGGCATCCCTCCTCTTACTTTTTATCCTCACAATATTTAAGGAAGAGGTAAAAACTTGGAGCTAATTTACCATGATTTGGGGGTGTGGCTTATAGGGAAAAGCACAGACAGCAAAGCCGTTAAAATAAAAATAGAAACAGAAATTTGCAGCCTCCTCTCGTGCTGGCATCCCATTATCTGCATGCATGTGAATTACAGGACTTAAAAGAGATTTAGTCACAGACGAAAGATAACATTCCTTTCCACACAGCTGTTCTGCACACTATGAAGTGGAGAGAGCCAGTCCTTCCCTTGTATCAGAAACCTCATCTAGGGCAGGGTCTATTTCTGGTCCTCACCCTGTGGGTCAGTGGCAGTGACCCCACCATCCAAATAGACGATGCACACAATGCAAGCAGCAGGATGCCTGCCTGACTTCCGGGAGACCTGCTGGTGGCAGAATCGGACCCGGACAGACTGGGAAACGGATACGGCAGACGCTTTGATTAAGGCTCGGATGGAGGTGCCTGCCAGGGGCGCCTGTCAGTACCTGTACAAAGTACATGGGGTCGGTATTGGAGAATGGAGCCCAGGTAGGCCTCCGTACACCTGTTTCAAGTTTGCTGTAGGAAGGGTGTGTGAATAATTCGAAACGGTCTAAAAATATACGCTTTCAGAAGAGCAGGGTAGCCTCTCCAATAGAGATGCTTCGGAGAGGCTGTGAGCTGCTCCCTGCAATTCTGGGGGGAAAGTGCTGCTGAGTTGGGGGCTTTTTCTGCTAAATGGGTCTCCTCTGCAGAGAAGCCAGAGGCTCTGTGTTAGAACAGATGCTGTCCGAAGGAAGAAACTTCTGGAGCCCAAGGATGGCTCTCTCCGTGGGCTGAGAAAAGGCGGGATTTCCCAGCCCCACCTGTGGTTCGTGCTCTCGGTAAGGCCACCTGCCACGTGCTAGGCACAGGTGTGCACACAACAGTGAGCTGGTCGCCGCGGGCCTGGGTCGATACTGGCTGGGAAAGATGGAGCACGAACAAGAGAGTGAACAGATGGCCACGGTGCTGGGGTCTCCAGGACCACCCCCAGGTTTGGGGACTCACTAGAGGGGCTCCCTGAACTCAGGTACACTCGTATTCACGGCTGTGATTCACTACAGAGGGGACACGGAGCACAGTCAGCAAAGGGACAAAGCGAGTGGGTGACGCCCGGGTAAACCAGGCACGAGCTTCCAGAGCCTTCTCCCTGTGGAGTCACGGGACACAATTCCTCCACCGAGGAGTTGGGACCACACGTGAGACAGGTGGTCGCCCCGGGAAGCTCACTGGAGACTCAGCGCCCAGCGTTTTTCTTGGGGGGCTGGTCCCGTGGGCACCATCTGCCCGCAGGGAGCAGGAAGGCAGACCCCAGAAGGAAAGCAGGGCCCCAGTGTGTACCCGACTCTCTGTGCAAACAGCGCAGGGAGCCACTCTCCCAGCCTGAGATGGAAGGGACCCTCCCCAAGTCCACGTTCTCAGACGCCAGCGGAAGGCCGACCCCTCGAGCAGGCCTTTCTAGGGAGAGCAGAGAGGCTGCTGGGTCGACTCTTCCGTGCACACTCAGCGGTGAGGGCCACACGGGAACTGGGAAGGGGGCTGTGTCGGGGTCATTCAGATGGTGTGGCCGGTGGTATTTCCCAGATACGGCCAGGATACGACCCCACCTCACATCTCACCACATGGGTCTGCGTGGCCCCCATTAAGAGACGGGTGTCTAGTGTCACCTCACACTAGAATGGCCATCATTTAAAAATCTATGAACAATAAATGCTGGAGAGGGTGTGGAGAAAAGGGAACCCTCTTGCACTGTTGGTGGGAATGTGAATTGGTGCAGCCACTATGCAGAACAGTATGGAAGCTCCTTAAAAAACTAAAAATAGAGTTAGCATATGATCCAGCAATCCCACTCCTGGGTATATATCTGGAGAAAACCATAATTCGAAAAGATACACGCACCCCAGTGTTCACTGCAGCATTACTGACAATAGCCAGGACATGGAAGCAACCTAAGTGTCCATCAACAGAGGAATGGATAAAGATGTGGCACATATATACAATGGAATATTACCCAGCCATAAAAAGAATGAAATAATGCCATTTGCAGCGACATGGCTGGACCTAGAGATTGTCATACTGAGTGAAGTAAGTCAGACAAATAGAGAAAGACAAATGTCATCTGATATCGCTTATATGTGGAATCTTAAAAAATGGTACAAATGAACTTATTTACAAAACAGAAATAGAGTTACAGATGTAGAAAACAAGTTTATGGTTACCAAGGGGGAAGATGGGGGAGGGATAATTTGGGAGATTGGGATTGACATATACACACTACTACATAGAAAACAGATAATCAACAAGGACCTCCCGTATAGCCTAAGGAACTCTGCTCAGTACTCTGTAATGACCTATATGGGAAAAGAATCTAAAAAAGAGTGGATATATGTATATGTACAACTGATTCACTTCGTTGTACAGCAGAAACTAACACAACATTGTAAATGAACTATACTCCAATAAAAATTAATTTAAAAGAAAAAATTTTTAATTAAAATGTTTAAAAAGAGATGGGTGTCTGCTTCCCTACCCCCAATCTGAGTGGGCTGTTTCTACGGCAGAAGTGATGAGGTGTGACTTCCAAGGCCAGATCACAAAAGGTGTCAGAACTGGAGGCTGTGTCTCTTGGAAGCTCCCTCTTGGGACCCAGGTTCCCACGCAAAGGCCTCCTGGAGCAGACCTGAGGCTCAGCCCACAGCCCCGCTGAGCTCCCCACCGACAGACAGTGGCACTAACCTCACAGGGGTTCTGGACTGATTGAGTCCCCTCAAAATTCATGAACTTAAGCCCCTCACCCCCAGTACGCCCAAATGTGATGCTGTTTGGAGACAGGGCCTTTAAAGAGGTGATTAAGGTTAAATGAGGTTTGCTGGGGAGGCCCCAAGCCAGCCTGACTGGCGTCCCTAGAAGAAAAGGAAACCTGGACACAGGGAGAGACAGTGGGGCGCACACAGAGGACACGGGCCACGTGAGGGCAAAGCCGTCGGCAAGCCAAGGAGAGAGGCCTCGGACGAAACCTTGATTCTGGACTTCCAGCCTCCGGAACTGTGAGAAATTTAACTTCTGTGGTAGTTTGTTTGTTATGGTAACCTTACCAGACTAATACACTAGCTGTATTAGTCAGGGTCCTCCAGAGAAACAGACCCAGTAGGAGATGTATAGACGTACAGACAGACACTTATAACGACGGACTGGCACATGGTTATGGATGCAGAGAAGCCCCATGGTTTGCCAGGAACAAGCCGCAGACCCAGGAAAACCAGTGGTACGGGCCCAGTCCAAACCTGAAGGCCTGGGAACCAGGATGCTGGTGTCCAAGGGCAGGAAAAAGAAGAGGGACGGCTCAGCTCTGAGCACCCAGGGCCCCTGGATTCCATCCCGGGAAAGACCTCATGAAGATACACATACTCGCACCCAGTGACTGGTGGAACTAGTCACCTTTCCAGAAAATATCACAATTATGCAAAATCAACATCTTCCCAGGTAACCAAGGTCACCAGTCTTCAAAGGACAACAGGCACCCCACCTTGTCCTCCGTCACCCCCCCAACTGCAGAAGACACAGTGCAGACCCCAAGTCACCGGGACACGGCCCCTCTCGTCACCACCGTCCGGCGGGGAGGAGTCTGATGCAAGGGGTGTGAGCTGCTGTAGTGGTGTTTTTCCTTAAAATAAACTGCAACTGAGTTTTGGAAGAAATCCCAAAGGCAGCAGGTTGCCTTAATGAAACCCAAACAGAGGAGGGGTTGGGAGACTCAGTGCCCTGGTTTTATTAAGTCACGAGGACGCAGGTCTCCACGGGCACAGGGGGAGGGCTCCTTCCGGGGGGAAGGGGGAGGGAGAAGCGGCTGGGCCATGAGGAGGAACCCCTGGAATTCTCCAAACAGCTGACTCCTGTGGGCCGGTGCTTCTTGGTAAAAGGGGCTTCTCAAATGCAAAATGAAACGTTGATCGTTATCAATAAAACCATATATTTTATCAAATCAGGAACGAAACTCTCGCCCCAAACCTGCTTCAATGTTAGGTTCGGGAGACATGGTCTGCCCCGTTGTCACACGCCTGCCCCCCAGGCCACCTTTCCTCCTCTGCCCATATGCACGGCTGGATGTTTCCACCAGAACCAAGGGTTCCCTGATTGAAACATTTGACTCCTGGAGCCCTGATTAAAAATCTGTATTCAGGAGAGATAAATTAGGAGCTTGGGATTAACAGATACACACTATTATATATAAAACAGATAAACAACAAGGACCCTGTGTAGAGCACAGGGAACTATATTCAATATCTTGTAATAACCTATAATGGAGAAGAATCTGAAATATATATATGCACGTATAATTGAATCACTCTGCTGTACACCTGAAACCAATACAACATTGTAAATCGACTCCAATTTTTTTAAAAATCCGTATTTTACCTCATACTATTCACAGAAGTAAATTACAGTGGATTAGAAACATAAATGTAAAGAAAAACGCTGTACACTCATTAAAAGGAAACATGGGTGAAGATGTTTATGACCGACTGTCCTGGTTTGCCTGGGACTCAGGGGTTCTCAGAACACAGGAATTTCAGTGCTAAAGCCAGGACCATCCTGGGCAAACTGGGGCAAGGTGTTTGCTCCAAATGTGAGGCAGAAAGGGATTTCTTAAAGAAGACACAAAATGCAAAGACATAAAGAGAAAGCTGCATGGGGGCTTCCCGGGTGGTGCAGTGGTTAAGAATCCGCCTGCCAACGCAGGGGACACAGTTTCGAGCCCTGGTCCGGGAAGATCCCACGTGCCTCGTAGCAACGAAGCCCGTGCACCACAACTACTGAGCCCGCGCTCTAGAGTCCCTAAGCCACAGCTACTGAGCCCACGTGCCACAACTACTGAGCCCGCGTGCCTAGAGCCCATGCTCCGCAACAAGAGAAGCCACCTCAACGAGAAGCCCACGCACCGCAACGAAGAGTAGCCCCCGCTCGCCACAACTAGAGAAAGCCCGCGTGCAGCAACGAAGACCCAACGCAGCCAAAAGCAAATAAATAAATAAATTTATTTAAAAAAAAAGAAAAAGAAAAAGCTTGATGATGAACTTCACTCTTCAAAACTGAAAACGTGGGGATGGAATGTATAGTTTGGTGACAATAGTTAATGGAAGTGTACTGTACATTTAAAGTTGCTAAGAGAGTAGATGGCAAAAGTTCTCATCACACTCACACACACACACACGTAACTCTTTGTGGCAATGAACGATAACTAGACTTATTGTGCTGATCATTTCGCAATACATACAAACAGCGAATCATTGCATAATATACCTAAACTCATATCATGTTATATGTCAACCATATCTTAAAAAAGACAAACTTTAAAACTTCTACTCAGCCAAAGACACGATAAACAAAATTAAAAGCCAAGCCGCAGGGAGATTAAAAATCTCTGTAGCAAGCGGAGGATTAGAACCCAGAACACACAAATAGCTCTTACACACCAATTACAAAAAGAAACTAACAACCCCACAGCAAAGAAGCAACTCACAGAAAGTGAAATCCAAAGGGCCAATGAGCATGAGAAAAACCTTCTCCAGCAATCACGGGAATACAAATTAAACCAAGAAGTCCCACTCGTCTCCTGTGGGACTGACAACCTTCAAGAAATGGACCTAGAGAAGCTAGCTCCTCAGACACTGCCCTTGGGGGTGACAGAGCCACTGTGGGAAACAATTTCGCTACACCAAGTAAAATTTACAACAGGCTCTTTCTATGCCCCAGGACTTCCTCGTCTTAGAAAGTGCCCTGTAGAGAAACACTTGCACAAATGCACCGAGAGGATGTTCACAGAGGCACCACCGGGAACAGAGGGTCTGAGGACGCCCTCCACGGCCTGCAGCCACAGAAGGTCTCAAATGGTGGAATATTCTAAAGCAATTAGGAAGAATCCACGAACCCAAATAAATCTCCCAGACATGCTGTTGAATAAAGACAGTAAGTTTCCGAACAAGACGGCTGTATTCAAACGCCACCTCTTTAAAAACACTTACAGGAAACCATCCCGTACATATGCTACCGAGACCCACACGCACGTGGCAAGACAGTCTGGTGGGAAAAACACTCATGGTAACAGGGGTTCCCTCCAGGGAGGGGCAGGGAAGGAGTGTTTTTCCAAGGAGATCCTGTAATGTTTTCACTTCTCACTTGGAGAAGGTGTTCATGAAATACTAATGTAATTATATATATATATATATTTTTTTTTTTTTTTCCCTCCAAAGAAACCTATTGCCTGCATGGGAGAACATCTCATGCATTCATCTGACAAATATTTACCAAGTGCCAGCTACAGGCCAGACCCGTTCTAAAGCCTGAGGACCACTCATTTCCCTTCAAGCAAAAATGGAGTGACCAGCCAATTCATCTTGGCCCAGTTCATCAGCCAGCTTTAAGATGATGGGGTGCAGATTTAGGTGGATGAGGGGTAAGTGGCGGGAAAATTCCCTGGGCACCTGGGCAGGTGACAGGAGGGAAGGGAAGGTCTTGGCTGGATGGCGAACCCTCGCAGGACCTTCTGCTGCTGCCTGGAGGTTGCAATCCCTGCCTTTGCCTTCAAACACAAACCTGTCACAGGAAAGAAGGCTGAGGCCAGAAGAGGATTCCAGATCCATGGTGGGTTCTGCAGGTCAGGTGCGCACAGGTATGGGGTTCCCGTGCTGCTGGGGCAGCTGGAAATGTGCTGGGGTTTGCAATGCCCAGCACCCACTCTCCTTCTGCTGCCATCACACTGATTTTCTCCAGGGAGGGCGGGAGCGGGGGTCCTCAGGTCTGGCTACGGAGGTGATGCAGGCTCCATCTCTGGCTGGGCAGCCTGTGGACTGGCCCGTGAGCTAGGACTCAGCCACGCAGCACCCCCCATTCCCAAGGGCGGGAGGTGGGACCCAGCCCGAGCCCTGGACAGCCAAAAGGATGCTAGCTGGAGCTACTGAGACTGCCCAGCTTTGGATTTACCGTTTCCTAAATTGTTGGTCACTTGCTACCAGAAAAGTCTGCTAAATACACCTGGTTGTCATTATGATTTCCAAAGAATTGGGCAGCTCAGCCCCAAGCTGGGTCTTCAGAGCTGCTGCCTTTGGGAGCCTGGCGCAGCCCTAACTCTGAGCCCTGGGCTGGGCCAGGGAGACCAGCATTCCATTTGCAGTGGCCTCGTGCAGCCACTAAAGCCACAACTTGTAACGAGCATCGGCTCGAACATGTCATGCTCTCATCAATCATTCTTTTCCCTTCAAAAAAATTAAAAACAAACAAACAAAAAACCACAACGCATGTGGTGCAGAAATATCCCAGTACAACTCAGCATTTCCAAAGCCAACTTCGAACTCTGGAAGAATAAGCAGGTCATTTGTCCCTAAATTAAAGCAGCACCGGCCACAGACACAGCCCGTCAGCCCTTCAAGGTTGGGAGCTAGGACCTGCCCAAAGCAAGCTCCGGGAATCAGGGCAGCAGAGCTTCAGGTGGCGGCCAGACAGATCCCCTTCCGGGTCCAGACCTTGGGAGGTCAGGGGACACCTCCACTGCCCAACCATCAGAACACCCAGAGTGGCGGGCACATAGCCTGGCTCTACCCCACGTCCCCGGACCCTTGCTCCAAACCAAAATTCGGTATTTGGACGGGGTCTTAACTGACCCAACACTGAAATGCAACACTGAAACCCAAAGACTCAGCCTGGTGCCGGGGAATCTCAGATGGGAGGCTCCAGGCCGCCCGCCCACCCACCCAAAGCTTCAGACTCAGACAGACGACGGCCTATCCGGCACATCCTCGAAGATGTCAGCAGGCCTATCCTAGCGAACGTGGCCTCCTCTCCCCAACCTTCCCCCCCAGCAGTCTCCCTCCTCCTCCAGCGAGCCTTCGGCAAGTCCACAGAAGGAGCTCCCACCCCAGGCTTAGACACAAAACCTAAGGAGCCAGCAGCCCGGATTTCAGGCCCCCAAGGCTTCAGCAGGGCCTGTGAGCTCCACCACCTAAGGGTCCCGGGGCTGCCCACTGTCCCCACCCCTGCCCTCCCAGCAGCAGGTGGCCCTCTCCCCACCAGGGGCCTGCTGCCACAGGACGGCCACTCATGCGATTCCTGAGCCTAAAGCTGGCCAACGGCCTCATACTACACACGTGAAACCCACATACTCAATGGCCTCATGTTGCACATGTGAAACCCCCATAGCTCATCACAGGGTCCAGGGTCTACTGGCCCACCTGGCCAGGCATGGCTCATCTCCCCTCGCCCAGGGTCTCCAGCCTCATGACCCTCTTCTGTTCTCCAGTGCCACCAAGTCCCATGCAGGGCCTCTGCCACTGCTTTTCCTCATGCTGGGAATGCTCTCGCCCCCTATCCTCACATGGCTCCCTGCTTCTCCCCATTCAAGTCTGCAGCCAAACATCCCTCTTGGAAGACTCTCCCCTGGCCACCCCGGCTAAAGCAGCTCCCATCCTCAATCACCGCCTCTCTGTCCTTATCTTCTTCCAAAGTTGCTCTGCACAGAGGTTATCTTTTAGTTTCACTTTATTTGCCTCTACACCCATTGTCTTTCTCCCCCCACCAGAATCAAAGCTCCCTGAGGGCAGGAAGCTGACCCCCTTGCTCTGCAGCATTCCCAGCATGTAGGTCAGTGCCTGAGCCATTTTCAGTGATTAATACAAACACTTGCTGACCCGCTAAACAGTCGGCTTCCTCCTTGGCGAAAGTGGGTTAGCAGTGGCTGAGCCCTGCATCCTTCAAGGCTCATACGGAAGCCACGGAACTATTTTAAAAATGCCCAACAATTGAAATGAGCGTGTGGGGCAGGAACTGCATCATGTCCACAGGCAGATCATACATTGTGACGGCTCCGAATACACTCCCAAGAGGCTGAAGGTCACAATTTGAAATGTCCTTTCTCAAAATCTAACCCCAAATACACCTTGCTACAAACTCAGTACTCAAGTAAAGCTTGGGGGAATGCTTTCAGGGGAGGAAGCTGGTGCTCGTGTGCACCCACTGTGTACAGGCACGGGGTGAGGGCGCCTCTGCCCCCACTAGAGGGTGAGTGCCGGGGTGGGGGCCACCTCCCTCTCGTCTGCTGCACCCCCAGGGCTCCGCACAAGGCCTCACGCTTACGGGTGCTTGGTATTCACGATGAGTGGATTCACCAACAGAAGGGCCGCCCATCCTCTAGGCTGGGGCTCCTCTCACCACACGGAGGTGCCCCAAAGCTTCTCCGCGGGCTTCTCATCCTCAGGGCCCCGCAAAGGGCCTGGCACACAACAGGCTCTCAAATGACGCCTGCTGGTCCCAACAACCCCACAGTCCCATCCTTCTCGACCCAGTGACTCGGTGGATCTCAGAGTTTCCCAACCTCCGCACCACTGGCCTGGATCTGCGCGTTCTTTTTCCTTCTTTTTTTGGGGGGGGGGGGGGGGGGGGGGGGGGGGGGGGGGTTTCTGGGCATCATGGGATGTTCAGCAGCTTCCCTGGCTTCTCCCCACTGGATGCCAGTAGAACTGCGGGGAGGAGTTGTAACAACCAAAACCGGCGTGGGGGACACCCCTGGTGAGAACCACTGATGTCTCTAAACCAGTTTCCAGACAAGCTGGATCCCAGAATCACCCGAGGCACTGGTTAAAAAGACAGACTCCAGGAGATTCTAAGGGGCAGGCCTGGGGTGGGATCCCCCAGGGATTCCAACCAAGGGGCCACTGGGGTAAACATTGGCCTAACTCTCCTAGGGCCGCACCAGTGTTCAGCCTGGTTGCCAACCGTACCAATGGCCGGCAAATCCAGGCAAAGCTCTCTGGCCTCCACAGGGGGAGACCTAAGCCCCGCCCACTCCCAGGTCCTCTCCCCTGGACCAGGTGGAGGCCTGCCATTTTCCAGCTTCCTCAGTCCCGCGCCTGAGATCCTGTCCCTTTAACTGTAGCTGGACCCACTCCAGGAGCAGGTGTCTATCTGCAGGGACCCTGGCAGCTCCCGCCCTGCACAGGTGGAGGGAGGCCCGCTGTCCTTCCTGAGGGAACAAGGGACCAGGAACACGTGTGGAACTCTCACTGGGTAGCAAGCGCTGCTCACGTGATCCCAGCTACTGCCCCAAGACTTAAGTACTGGATCGCACCCCATCTTACAGATGCGGAAACCGAGGCACAACGAAGTCAAGTGCCACGCGCACACGCTCACGCAGCTAACACGGGAGGGTTCCAATCCCGGGACCGCCGACGCCAAGGCCAGCGCTCCGGACCACTCTGCGCACTGACTGCCCTTGTTTTGGGGACAGAGTGGCCCGCCTCGACTGCGGGGACAGCCCGAGCCAGCAGGCGCCCACCTCCGTGCTGGGGGCGCAGCGGGTATCCCAGCCACCCCGCAGCGGCCCAGGGCAGGGCGCGTGCTCCCGGCCAGCCGCCCCCCAGCCCCGCGCCCGCCCCCCGCGCCGCGCGCTTACCTTGCGCCGGGCCTCGCGCGGTGGCGGCGGCGTCCCGGATCCCGAAGGCGCGGAGCAGCGAGAGCACAGGGGCCGGCCAGCGGGTGCGCCCCCCGCCCCGGCCGCGCATCCCGCCGGAGGGCCTCTCGGGGCTGCGTCCGCGGGGCCGCCCTGCGCCGCGCAGAGCCCAGAGCTGCGGGAAGCGCCGGGCGGGGAGGGGCGGGGCGGGGGCGGGGCCGCCATGCGAGGCCGGCCCCTCCGCCGGGAGGGGGCGCCGAGGGGCGCCGCCGTGACCTTGATCTCCGGGACCCGGCGGGCTCCGCAGCCCGGGATGAGGGACCTCAGAGCCAGGACGCCTTGGAAACGTTAAAGGGAGAGTAGGGCGGGAGGTGCAGCCGCCCGCGTAATTACGTTGTAAAGAAGCTGCCCGGTTGAGCCGCTGTGGGACGCTGGGCGAGTCGCTTGACTTCTCTGAGCCCCAGTGTTCTGGTGTGTAAAATGGGCGTGGAGAGGGTGAAAGGAGATGAGAGTGAGCCTAGAACTGCGCCAGGGCCTGACCCTCCCGATGCGGGAGGCGCCTTGGCCGCCTTTGCTATAACCGCTGTGAAATGCAGGAGTCATGGCTGCGCTTCTCATACACTCACTTTATATATATGTCCATACGTAGTATTTATCTTTTTAATAAAATAAAACATTACTATTTCGCTTGGTGACAACCGTATGTGGGACGCTTGCTGCCACCAACCAGCTCAAGAACCGTGTGCCCAGGCCCCTCTCCCAAGGCCCTCTGAGCTCTAGAACAATCACAACTCCTCCGCCACCCACCACCACCCGGGAGCCTTCAGTCTTGAGAGGATGAAAAGGCTCTGCTGACCCTGGGGGCTTTGCATTTGAGGCAGGGTCTCTGGCCTGAGATGGCCTCAGGGCCGTCGTCAGCACCAAGGCCATCAGACTGACCGGCTCAGTGTAACAGGCACAGTTCCCGAGAGCCCGAAAGCAACAACACTCGTCACCACCACCCAAATGCAGCTCTGCTCAGGGCCTCAGTGGTCCTCCTGTTCAGGCCCAGCAACTCCATGAGCAGGTGCCCTCATACGGTCCATTTTACAGATGCAGGAGGGCAGGCAGCAAAAAGGAAGGGCTTGTCTGTGGCCACGTGGATGCTGAGTGCAGTGCTGTCACGGGTGTAGCTGGGCATCCCACCCACCTGCATCCTCCCTGGGCACACACACCTGCTTCCAGCATCTCCCCCGCAGACCTGTCACTCATCTTCGGAAGTTTGGGATTATAATAACAACAGTTACCAGCTAACACTAGGCGGCACTGTGCCGTATATTCATATATTCATTTACCCTTTATGACAACTCCTTGAGGAGGGTACAATGATCATCCCCACTTTACAGATGAGAAAATACAAGTTCCAGAAGAGCAGGGACTTTGAATGAATTGTTGAGCAATTGCTTCATCCTATTGCCTCTTCCACCAGCTCTCAGAGGGAGGCACAGTGATCCTCCCCCATTTTTTAGAGGGGGAAGCCGAGGCTCAGAGAAATGATGTAACTTGCCCTAGGAAGAGGAAGCATCAGGATTCAAACCCCAGTCAAGGTCTCAGTGCCTTTGCTCTCTGCCAGGCCCACTGGGCACACCCTGACGAACTCCTACTCATCCTTCAAGACCCAGCTTAAGCACTGCCTCTGCTCCGAAGTCTTTCCTTCAGCCTCCCTGCTTCCCCACCCTATGCGCTTGGTTCTCCCATGTCCATGTCCCCAGCCTCGGGCGCACCTTCTGTTGGGCACAAACGGCATCACTATGCAGTCAGGCACCCACACATCTGCCCCATCCCCACTGGGCTGGGCTTGGAAAGGACAGGCATTGGCCCTAGTCGCTACCTTCCCAGGCCCACTCAGGTCAATGAACATCTGTTTTGCAGCCTCTGTCTTCCTCTGCTGGTAAAAAAATTTCCATTTGCCTCTGGGCATCTTCCTCCCCGGCCTCCCTAATGCCAGGGGTGACCCAGTCTGACCAATCAGCATAGTCCAGACATTTGGCCTCAATAACCGATTCAGGAAAGTTTGTTTATGGAGGTACACACTTAGGACTTTCACCGGACTGGGAGAGGAGTCCTTTTAATCCACTGGTCCTGATGTGAGTGGTCAGCGCTTCTGCGAGCCATCACATGCTTCAGAATTGAAACAACATGGAAGGGAGAGGATCTCAGAGATGCTGGGGCTGAGCCCCTGGTTCCAGCTATGCCTGAAGGTAGCTGAACGGAGGGTTAGAATTTTCAATCACACTCTGCCTGCTATCTCCTTTCCCCCCTCAGCCTTGGTGCAAAAAGAGATCATTAGAATAGGAGAAAATATTTCCAAGTTATATAGCTAAAAAGGGATTAATATCCAGAACACAGAGAACTCCTAAAATCCAACAACAAAAACAATCAACTCCGTTCAAAAATGTGCAAAGCATTTGAATAATTCAACATTTCGCCAAAGATATACAAATGGCCAGTAATCACACGGAAAGGGAAATGTGAACCAAAACTCTAATGAGGTATCACTTCACACCCATTAGGATGGCTATCATCAGATAATAATAAAAATAATAATAATCAATAACAAAGGTTGGTGAGGATTTGGAGAAATGGAAAGCTTTGTATATTGTTGATGGGAGTGTGAAGTGTAAAATGGTACAGCTGCTGTGGAAAACCGTATGGAGGGTCCTCAAAAACTTAAAAATAGGGTTACCATATGACCCGGCAATTACACTTCTGGATCTCTTTCCCAAGAAATTGAAAGCGGGGTCTCGAAGAGATATGTGTACACCCATGTTCATAACAGCAATATTCACAGCAGCTAAAACATGGAAGAACCCAAGCGTCCATTGGTGGATGAATGGATAAGAAAATGTGGTCCATCCATACAACGGAATATTATCCAGCCTTAAAAAGGGAGGAAGTTCTGACACATGGTGCAACGTGGATGAACCTGGAGGACCTTATGCTGAGTGAAATAAGCACCCCCAGAATACTGTATGACTGCACTTGCCTGAGGTCCCTAGCAGAGTCAGATCCATAGAGACAGAAAGTAGAATGGTGGTTGCTGGGGCCTGAGGGAGTGGGGAACAAGGTGTGTGGGGGGGTAGTGTTTAACAGGGACAGAGTTTCAGTTGGGGAAGATGAAAAGAGTTCTGGAGGTGGATGGGGGTGACAGCTGCACAACAATGCAAATGTACTTCATACCACTGAACTGTACACTTAGAAATGGATATGATGGTAAATTTTATGTCGTCTGTTTTACCACATAAAAATAAACTGGAAAAAAAAGAGGGGGGATGTCGTACCTGAGATCAGGTTACAGAAGGACTACAGTATCTGTCCCGGGTGCGGTCTCCCTCGCTCTCCCCGATGGCGGGCAGCTGCCACGCCTTGAGCCGCCCTTTGCAGGGCCCAGGCGTCAGGGACGTGACGGTGGCCTGCCACCCACAGCCGTGAGCCACTGAGTCCGTGAGACGGTGTGTGTCTGAGCGCCAGGGCGAAGGCCCTTCAGGGGAGCCCCCAGATGAGACTGTCCCCCAGGAGCAACCGGAACTCAGGAGGGACCTTCAGTCAGGGGCGTCCAAAGTCCTGACCCACAAAGACCGCAAAATAATAAGGCTGTCATAAAAAAAACAATAATAAAAAGCAAAGTACTATGACAGGTCTCTCTCTCTCTCTCTCTCTTAATATCCTTCTCTCTCCCTCCCTCCCCGTCCTCCCATCCCTCCCTCTGTCCCCTCATCTCCCTCCCCCTCCCCCTCTCTCAGCTCCTGGGCTCCCCTGCCCGTCCACAGGCCATTGCCTTCGATGCCACTCATCTGTCTGCAGGCGACACAACATCCCACGTGACAGGACTGCACGACCCTCCCGAGTCGCCACAACCAGGAGCGGAGCTGGCGAGCCCCGCCCGAGGCTCGGCAGACGCCCCCGACCCAGCCGCCGGGTTCTGGGGTCCCTGGTCTCTTTGGGGGCTGAGCAAGTTCTTTCAGGAGAGAACGTGAGGGGGAAGGAAATGTGATGATGATTCACATTTATGGAACACGCCTTACTGCCCGGCCCCCGTGCTAAATACTTTATCCCACTTAATCTTTACAACAATCCAACGAAGAAGGGATTATGACTTATCCCCCTCTTACAAATGAGGAAACGGAAGCTCACAGAGGTTACCCAAGGCCCCACGGCTAATGCCTGGATGACCAAGTTCAAGCCTGGGAGCTGGGCTCCAGGACCCATGCTCTTGGCCACGGACCATGTTACTTGCAAGCAGCTCTGAGGCCGAATGCAGGCTGGCGAGGGCAGCCCCTGCGAGAAATCCAGGGCGCTGAAGAGCCCACAGCTGCTCCCGGGATCCCTGAAGGCCCTTTAAGGCCAGTCCTGGGTGCAGCCTCTCCTGCCCACGAGGGTCTGTCAGTGTATTGATTTAGACCAGAGCGCCAGGCAGGCTGGCAGCAAGTCCCCCAGAAGAGACCCTGGCTGGTAAAGTGGACAGACGCCCTAGGACCTCCGGCAGTCTACAGCAGCAGGAGTGTCCTGAACGGCCGTGGATGTGTCTGGGCCACGGAACAGAGGAGGGGCAGCAGGAGTCCCCGCTGACGGGGTCTGACACAAGCCAGGGCTGAGAGAGGCAGGGCAGCTAGCAGCTCTCCTTCCAGCCACGGGCACAGGGCATCCACTTTGCCCAGCCGTCCAGCCCCCCACTGGAGCCTCCTCACTCCACCTCCAATGGGCTGAAATCCCCGTGCATCCACCAGGAGCGGAAAGGGCAGGCACGAGCTCACAAGAGGAGGAGGGCGTGAGGGGCACACCTGGGTCCAAGCGCTCATCAAGACACCTTCCTTCTCCTTCCCGATGCAGCCCTGAGACTGGCCTTATAACCCCGGCTACGTGACCAGCTCTGAACCAACGGTTATCCCCAAGGGATGGAAGATGCTGACTGCCCAGGGCTGGTGGCCTGCACAATGGATGGAGGTGGGATAGGATCTGCTCACCTGAACCTCACAGCCTGAGACCGGGGGAGGGGAGGCGCTCCAAACCCACTGCGGCCCCACCACCTGGAGGCGGGTAGGAGAGGACCTGGGTGCTGGCCCAGAACACTGTGCTGCAGGCCGGCCCTTCTCGCTTTTAAAGGTCTGTGCTGGACTGTGCCATTCCAAGCCACGTGTCAGAGGTAGAAGCGGGGCAGCGGGGCTGTAACCAGAGCTGTTCCCGGGTGTGTGACCTGGACAGTCGCCAGAGGCCCCATATGCTCAGAAGGGCCCATCCTTGGTTTCCTGCTCTGCTGTCACCACCTTGAAGTTCCTGACGATGTGTTAATAAGGGCACTGCATTTGCATTTGCAAATTGGGTAGCAGGTCGTGGCTGTGATCAGCTTCCCCTCAACACACACACAACCCCAAAGCAGTGATGGTCCAAGTTCACTGCCTCTGGGTGTGCCAGGAATTCTTCCACAACCTCATGTCCCAAAGGAGGCAGATATGATGACGTCACAGGGTTTTCCCGGAGACCTGGGAAGGGGCTGGGAGACCGTCTACAAGGCTACGAAATCCAACTGCCCTGCAACTTACGGACAAGTCAGACTTGGGGTCATGGGATCTAGTGTGTGTGTGTGTGTGTGTGTGTGTGTGTCTGTGTGTGTGTGTCTGTGTGTGCACATGTGCGTGCATGCGCACGCGTGTGTGTTTCTCTCCTGGCCACCAAGAATCTGTTTTCCCTCCAGACAGAGATTCTTAATGTCTAAACCCAAGTCGGAAGAAAATCAAGGTGTGCTCTGCAATGGTCTGGGACCAAAATGATTCA
The DNA here is from genome assembly GCF_003676395.1 of Aethalodelphis obliquidens. Classification (NCBI taxonomy): domain Eukaryota; kingdom Metazoa; phylum Chordata; class Mammalia; order Artiodactyla; family Delphinidae; genus Aethalodelphis; species Aethalodelphis obliquidens. The sequence goes on from NW_020838001.1 coordinate 3,610,149, forward strand.
CTTCCAATAAATCTTTTGTTTCGTTAGAAAAATCCATGAGACTTGGGCAGCATCTCCACACAGACAATTTCCCTCCGAATCTTCCAGTGACACTGATGCTCAGGGGACAGACAGGCTGTCGGCCTCCTTCAGTCCCTGGGCTGCAGCCAGGGCCCCACGAGGGTGAGGGGCCTGGCGCCGTGACCAAGCCAGAGGCTCTTCTCCGAGAGCCGGCTCCCTCATCCCAGCCCCAGTTCCTGGCCCTCCTCTCCTTCCACTGCTGGTGTTGGCAGAGGTTTCTACAGGGATGGTCAGCTCTGGGCCTGGACACCCCAGTTCACATGGGACCATCCCCTCCTATGCTTGCTGTCCTGGTCTCATCGTTAATATCACTGCCTTTCATGCCCCTCATCTGGGTGATACAGTCTCCCTGGTGTGACGGTTAATTCTGTGTCAACTCGCCTGGGCCAAGGGAGGCCCAGCTCAGAAGCTGGTAGAAGATTCCTTTTGGTGTGTCTGAAGGGGGGGTCTCCGGAGAGGTTAGCATTTGCATCAGAGGCTGAGCAAGGGGATGCCCCCCCAGTGTGGGTGGGGATCCCACAATTCCTTGATGCCTGAACAGAACACATAAGTGGGGGAAGGGATGCCCTCTCTCTGCCTGAGCTGGACGTCCGTCTCCTGCCCACGGGCGTCGGCCCTCCTGGCTCTCGGGCTTTTGGACTCAGACGGGGACTTGTGCTGGCCACCCTCACTTTCAGGCCCTTGCACTGAACTAAGCCCCAGCGTTCCCCGGGCTCCAGCCGGGAGGCAGCAGACCGTGGGACTCCTTGGTCTCATAATCACGTGAACAAATTTCTACAATAAGTCTCCTCTTCCATGTCTCTCTCTGGCCTCTTGGTTCTGTTTACCTGAAGGAGCCGGACTCACACAGACGTTGGTCCTGAGCGCGGCTCTAAAGGAGTAGAATTTTCAGCATGAGTTGTCTGAACCGGTTCTGGGGTTTCTGGCATCCACTCTCTTACCTGATTAGATTGAACGATGCTAAGAGTCTATTTCCCGTAGTCAAGTGAGTGCTGACTGTCCGTGGCGTGAAGTGTTGGTAGAGACACATGAACATCTGCGTCGGCTTCTCCTCGTCACCTCATCCTCGCAAGAACCAAGGAGCTCAGGGACTGTAAGTGATGCTTTTGGAGATTTTGGGAAAACCAAGGAATAGAACGGTGTTGGTTGGTGGCTGTGACTGTCCCTGGACAAACAGGTGAGAGGGAAGGATGGTCTCAGGGCTTCGGATTCACAGCTCCAGCCCACAAATGCCCCAAGAGCTTCGGGGTGGGCCCTGATGGAGCCCTCGTGTCCTGTAGCCCCAGAGCTGAAATTGCTGAAAATCAGACACACAGCGTCATCCCGACTGGATGGGTCACACAAGTGAACCCCCAGCCTCGCCGGCGGTGAGAGGGAGGGTACTGATGGGGGAAGAGGGGACCCTGTACGTTGGGATGGGGGTACAGGAAGACCCACATGAGGCGGGCGGGGCAGGGCCTGAGGCTCTACCAGGCAGGAAAGCTGGCCTGTCACACGGTGTGCGGTGTGCGTCGGGCCGTGGGACCCGTGGCCCTTGTGTGAGAGACGGTCTCTCTGCTCATCTCTGCGTGTCTCTGGATCTTGTTCCGGATGTCTCTCTCTCTCTCTCTCACTGTCTCTCTCTGTCTCTGCCTGTCTCTCTGCATGTCTGATTTTGGCCCGCAGTTCTCTGAGTTTCTGCCCCTCCCTCCCTTCCTCTCTGCTGATGTGATGGGAAATCCCTTTATCACACGACCCCTCTGCCCTCCCACGTGCCCAGGTTGGGGCCAGGCAGGTAAGGCCAGCTCTGCCCTTGTCCTCTGGGTGGACACCCCTGTCCTCCCTCTGCTGGCGGTGTTTGGACCCATCATCTGAGTGGGGGGTTGAAGCTTAGAGCTCCGAGCTCGGTCAGGAGGGGAGAAGGAGGCCTCAGCGTCACCTCTTGGGATCACCAGCCCTGGGTCCCCCTAGCTGATGGCCGTCGCCACAGGGCTCAGCCCAGCACTCCGGCTTCCTGAGATGTGAGCAAAATGCTCGTGGGAACCCAAGGCTGCCCCAGCTCTAGACATTTCACCAACATCCCGATCTGGTCCCCTCTAGGGATAACAGGCAATTTGTAGCACGAGTCTGCAATTTTTCATCAAATCATTTTTGAAGACAGAGGTTGAAACCCCAGAGGCAGCTCCCAGGGAAGAGGGCCAGGCGGGGCGAAGTTCCTGCTACATCGTTCTCAACTGTCTAAAAGTTCCCGCGAATCTTCTGGTCTCCTCTATGCTCTCTCCTCATTGATGTTGTTAAAGTATAATTTTTTTTTAAAGGGAAGATCACTATTTTCATATATAAATATAAATAAGCCTGTGTCAAAGATTTTATGGTAGTCAGTAAGTAATGGGAAAAACTGTCAGGACGTAAAAACTGGTTCAAAGGAGAATCCAAAGGACAGCCGATCAGGACGCCGACGTGAATGTCCTTAGTGAAGACACAGGCTGGCTTCTTGGGGGCAGAAGGGGTGTCATCGCCACCACCACCAGGCCAAGGCATCTGCATTTCTGAGGACCAATCTACCCTACATCAATTTTCTATATTTTACGGGGCTGGAAAATAGCTCAAAGGCAATGAAAGTCACAGACACCCCATAGAATCTGATAGTCCTGGTTGGTGGCTAGGAATCTAGTTTTCCACAGAAAAGATACCCACTTAAGTCTTCTATGATTTTTTTCCCTTAACAGTTTTTGCATTAAAATAGTTTGTTTCTTTTGCCCCTGATCCCTGCGAAACTTTCCTGAAATATTCCCTTTTATTCCTGGGGCCTCCTGGACAGGCTGTCGTCAGCCTCTGCTCCTACAATTTAGAAGCCAGGACTGGCCACCTTGGGCAGGATGGAGGCGTCCCATCCCCAGTCATTTCCTGTCCTGTCCCCCCTCCCCCTAACTCATTCCCCCCTCCTCCTCCTTTAGTTTATGTTTTTTAAAAAACTGTGTTAAAATACACACTTCCTAGAAGTTACCATTTTGACTATTGTTAAGTTCAGTGGCATTAAGCACATTCACACTGCTGTGCAACCGTCACCCCCCTTGGTCTCCAGAACTTTTTCATCCTGTAAAACTGATGCTCGGGCTTCTGTGGTGGCGCAGTGGTTGGGAGTCCGCCTGCCAATGCAGGGGACACGGGTTCGTGCCCCGGTCCGGGAAGATCCCACGTGCCGCGGAGCGGCTGGGCCCGTGAGCCATGGCCGCTGAGCCTGTGCGTCCGGAGCCTGTGCTCCGCAACGGGAGAGGCCACGACAGTGAGAGGCCCGCGTACCGCAAAAAAAAACACACAAAAAATGAATGCTCCATCTCCATTAAAGAGTAGCCCCCCCCTCCCCAGGCCCCAGCCCCTGGCACCCACCATCCCACTCCTTGTCTCTACGGATTTGACTTAGGTAAGTACCTTACACGAGTGGAGTCTGCACTGTTTGTCCTTCTGCATGTGGCTTATTTCACGCAGAGTAATGATCTTTTCTTCTCATTTCTGCTCGGCTGAAACGTTCTGCGTTCATACTGGGAGCCTTCGAGGGAACGTGGCAAGTGTGAAGATACGTCTAAAAAGAGGCGGCGTGGCCAGGCCACTCTCATTGGTGCACGTGCAGTGGGAGTCTAGGGGACCACAGTCCTCTGCCTTAAATACTCATCTCCCTCTGAGCCAAAGACCTGGGAGGGGCTGGGGGTCACCCCACTCAGAGTAAATCCCATGGGCGCGAGAGGAACGTGCCCTCTTTTAGCAAAGTGAGGTGCTTTCCCAAAGAAGGGAGGGGGCTGCTGGGTGGCCACAGCTCCAGCAAGTGCCCCCCGAGGATGGGGGGTGCTGGGTAACGTTGGAGTTGCTGGGGGCGGAGGCAGGGACCCAGTGGGACAGTCCCCATGTGGGGAAGACTCCAGGACTGGAGGGGTTTCCACGTAACTCCTTCCAGAGGTGTTACTGAAGAGTAGGAATATTTATTTTTAAGTACTTTTATGACTTTCTTTCAAACAATGTGGCTCTGAGCACACAGCAGGCTTTAGGGGACCCTAACGCTTACCTGGATTCTATTAATTTTAGCGGAACCCGTGCGTGAGGGCCTGTGCCCTCTGGTTCACGGTGTGTGGCATCTCAGTGCACATTTGTTGACTTACTGTGGAATGCTGAGCCAGTGGTTCCAGTGCGACGTGATTCAAGGAGTCTGGGAAAGTGAGAAGGTCTGGCTCTGAGTCAGAGCCTTTGAGCTGAGCCCAGAGTGGAGTCCTGGGTGCCTGTGGCCTTCCCCACAGGAGGGCCATGCTGGTGGCCACTGTCCAGACCGACGGACCTGGCTGAGCCTCTGTAATGGGTCCCTGATGCCCAGGACAGCTCAACGTCCCGGATGTCTGGAAGATCCAGTCAGCCCAGGATGGTTCCCTCTGTCCCAGCCAGAGTCCCAGACAGGAGAGGCCCAGAGATCCCACCTCTGAGTGCTGGTGGCCTCGGAGGTGGCTGCGGTTCCTGGGGTCCAGGGCCCATGTGACCCCATGAGCAGAGAAAGGGGCCCCCGCCGTCTCCTCCCTGCACCGGCCACTTCCCTGGGACTCCGGTGGCCTCTATAGGTTGTTCCTCAGAAAACCTGCAAAGATGCAGACAGAAAACCACGGGTTAGTGACTTAGATAAAAATGTATTTGCTTCCCCCCTCTGAGAAAAGGCCAGCCAGGGCAGCAGGGCGTCCACAGGTCATGTGGTTTGCCTGCTGTGCACATTCCTTCCACGGGTCTTGGTGAAAGAACGGATTTGACGGAGGTGTAGAGTGAGGCTGCTGGACCTGCCACAGTGAAATAAAGGAAGCCCCCTCCCTCCCAGGCCCAGCAACATCCTCGTCAGAGCCTGTGTCTCTGCCCGGCTCCTACACCTGCCTCTGGCCCACTCCACGCAGTGACCTGGCCCCTGCCGCCCCCAGCAGCCAGTGTCCTGCCTGAAATGCCCTCGAGGTAAATACATGATGTGGCTCCTGGATCCTGAGTGGTACCCAAGCAGCGCCCCTCACGTGCTTGGCATGTGGGGAAGGCACCCGGGGAAAGTGGTGGCTCTTGTTATCAGCGTGCCAACAGCCCACTGCTGCGTCGGGAGGCCACGGAGAGGATGACACACAGAGGGACAGCGGGGACATTTGGACACAGGACACGGAACTCAGAGTGGCAGGAGGGAGGGAGGAGGGAGGAGCAACACAAGGAGGAGAAGAAAGACAATAACATTCGTAGAAATGGGAGAAACAACAACAAAGTAGCAGAAGGTGTTTTTCTTTTTATGGTGGGGACGCTGTGAATCACCACCCTGTCACGTTGCCCTCTAGTGGCCATTGGAAGGATTGCATCCAAAAGTCTCACGTTTTCCCCAAAGAAATTCACTTGTGACCGGCGGATCCTGGAACAAAAATTTCAGGGGCGCGACATACATATATATATTTTTTGCGGTACGCGGGCCTCTCACTGTCGTGGCCACTCCCGTGGCGGAGCACAGGCTCCGGACGCGCAGGCTCAGCGGCCATGGCTCACGGGCCCAGCCGCTCCGCGGCACGTGGGATCCTCCCAGACCTGGGCACGAACCCGTGTCCCCTGCATCGGCAGGCGGACTCTCAACCACTGCGCCTCCAGGGAAGCCCCAAATATATTTTTAAAATCACTTTATCTTACAAGTTTTATTTTAATTTTTTAATATTAATTCAAAATATAACCACGTTTGTTTTAATATAAGGCCCTGTTTTGTTCTGTTTGAATAAAACTCTCCGTGTGGCCCCTGAGGGCCCCTTTGGGTGTACGCCCTGCCATCTGACCAGGAGGGTCTTAGAGGTAAATTCCTGGCCCTTCTGCCGTCGGTGGAGAGGCTTCATGTGTGGTTGCCAGATGAAATACTCGGTAAACTTTGAACTTCATATAATAAAGGAATGATTTTTCAGTATAAGTATGTCCCCAACATTGCCTGGAGAGGCCTGGAGATAAAGCATGTCAGGTCCTGTAGGACCACCATCTGCCCCTGACTCAGAGGTGAGCTGGTCCAATGGGCCTTGAACCCCTGTATGAACGCGCTTTGCTCACAGAGTCTGTCATTTTGAGCCAGAACTTTGTCAAGGTTATTAGGAGAACTGGACTCACGAGAATGATCAGGCCTCCCTGGGGGATGGACCTCAACCTGGAGCCCCAAATTCAGCAGGTGCGCAGCTGATAACCACCTGCCCAGGTGAGGATCTTCTGTCAGTTTCCATCTCCCCTGAAGAATCGATGTGTACGCAGCAAGGGGTATTGCCAATGACACAGACGCCACCTGGTTCTGCCAGCAGATCATCAAGGTCTGTTTTGTTGTCCATCACCACCTGGCCATCTGGTCCACTGAGTCTTGCTGGCTTTGGGGAGAGTCTGAGTCGTTGTGTACTGGCCAGGCCGATACAACAGGAGCGAGGACGAGAGACTCCATTCTCAGCCAACAAATCTGCGGGAAGTCCACAGCTGTGCAGGTTTTCATCAGGGGGCTCTTTTTACCAGGCGCAGCCCAGGATTCTGCAGGGGGAGGCGAGTGCCCGCAGCCTGTCCCGCTCCACAGAGCTCTCCAGGCTGAGACACTGTTTGCCACCTCCCTGCGGACCCATTGCCCCTGTGGTTTCACACAAACCTTTTGGCCCAATTGTCCAATTCCACGAGGGAAGTGGCATCCTGAATGCAACTGACAATCCCTTAATATCACCCAGCGTGTTGAGCTTGGTGATGTCATTTTGTCAGTGACTCAGGGCAGGGCTGCACCACCTGTTTCTCTAGAGCCCAGAAAAACCGCCAAGTCAATAATGACTTACCCATCTGGGGAATGGGCTGTCACTGACCATTTTAGTGAGGACACCTGGCCCTGAGGGTGGATCCAACCTGGGATGGCCCCTTGTCAGTTTCCACGTCCTGGAGGCCTTTTTGATCAGCCAAAGGGGGCTGTTAAATGGTGACAGATGGTCTGTAACATTCCTGTCTGCAGCAAGCCCTGAGTTAACAATCCCCCATCCGCCTGGAGGGCAGCCCAGCTTGCGATGAACAGCCCGCTGGGCTTGGGTAACTTAGGGGATTGGGTGGGAGTGGACACGCCCCACTGTTACGACTTGAATTCTTTGCTGAGGGTCAGACCCCCCCAGATGACAGTGACATTCTGAGCCACAAGCAGCCAAAACGCCAGGGCCCACAATGCACTCTGCTGCGGGACCACCATTGCCAGCACCCCCAATGGCCCAGAGACCCCACCCACAGGCGTATCAGCACCCGTGTGTCATAGATCATCACATTCACCCCCAAATCCCCAATGTCATCCGTTTAATCCCACCCTAATGGGGACCTGGAAATATGGTCATGTGGGAACCAGCACCCAAGAGCCCCAGAAGAATCTGAATTCCCCCCATTCTGCCCTTTATCCTGATAGGAGTAGAGGGTCCCTGGTCCCAGTGGGTCCTGGAGACCTCGGTCCATCCCTGACTATGTCAAACGCCTGAATCATTTGGGTCTGCAATGTCCCTTCAACAAACAGACACACCAACCAGGCTGCCTGGGGCTCCCCCGCTTCTGCCCACGTCTGCCCTTCACTCTGTACTTCATCCCTAGAGAAGGATCTCATTTCAGCAGCCCCGTCAGCGGTTCTGTGCAGAGTGAGGCCAGCAAGTGACCGACCTGGTGGAGCCCCTCACAGGCCCCTACTTCCCTCTGACATCGTCCGCGACCCCCGGGACACCACGGGAACACCCGTGGCGGAGGGCACCCGAGCAGCCCGTCACCCTCCACCCCCAGAGCCGGCTTTGCCCTGTGGCAGTGGGCCGAGGAGCTTCGTGTTCCCACCAAGCCACGGGGTGCCTGTTGGCGACCTTGCTCACTGCTCCAGTGTCCAGAAAGTGGCCTCTGTCATCTGTCACCGGGAGCGGAAGTCTGAATGACTCTGCCCTCGGCCTCGTGGTACCCAAGACACCGAGAAAAAGACACCACAGCAAAGCACTGGATGGAGCCATGCAGAGGAGAGACACGGCAAGACCAGCCTCAGCAGTGGGCGGGCCCACGTGGAAGCCGACCCGGGGCCACTGGCCCGACGCACCCCTCCCGTCTCATCAGAAGGGCCCCAACCCCTCCCCTCAGGGGACAGAGAGACAGTGGGGTTGGACGGGTGCCGTGTGACACAGAGCAGAGACGACACACAGTCTGACCTGGGGAGAGAGATGCCCGCACGAGGGGCCGGGCCCACACAGGCTGCGTGCGAGGTGGGGATGTGCTCCAGGCCCGAGGCCCCTCCACTGGTGGCCGAGTGGGGTCGAAAGACGGCACACATGAGACTGCCTCTCCCAACATCCCCTTACGATCCGGCAATCCCGCTTCTGCGTATAAACCCTAAAGGATTGTAAACAGGATCTCGAAGAGCTGTTTGCACACCTGTGTTCACTGCAGCGCTGTTCACGATACAGGAAACATGGAAACGCTTAAACATCGGTTGGTGGATGGCTGGTACGCACCGTGCGGTGTAGACATCGGTGGAACGGTATTCAGTCTAAAGCAGAAGGGAACACTTGCTGTGCTACGTACAGCAGGGATGAGCCGTGAGGACATCGTGCTGAGTGAAACGAGCCCGACACGAAACACAGACACGGTGAGAGCCCACTCCATGAGGATCCACGGTCATCAAAGTCCTAGCAAGTTCGACGGTGGGCCAGGGGAGGAGGACTTGCTCCACGGGTAGAGTTTCAGTCTTTCAAGGTGAGAAAGTTCCAGAGATCAGATGCACAGCGATATACATAGAGACAACACCACTGCACTGCACACGTAAACATGGTCCAGATGGTTTTATCACAATAAAACAAGGAATAAGAACCTCAACTCGGGCTTCCCTGGTGGCGCAGCGGTTGAGAGTCCGCCTGCCGATGCAGGGGACGCGGGTTCGTGCCCCGGTCCGGGAAGATCCCACGTGCCGCGGAGCGGCTGGGCCCGTGAGCCATGGCCGCTGAGCCTGCGCGTCCGGAGCCTGTGCTCCACAACGGGAGGGGCCACAACAGTGAGAGGCCCGCGTACCGCAAAAAACAAAAAAACAAACAAACAAACAAAGAACCTCCACTTATCTGTCCTAAAACTGCTGCTTTCAGACCCCCGGGTAGCACTCGTTACTTCTGTGTACCATGGCCTCCTGGGCTGTGCACGTCCCAATTCACAGAACCTTCGACTATGTTAGGTTACATGGCAAAGGGCAATCTAGCGTGCAATGAGTTAGGCTGGCAGATGAGCCGACTTCAAATGGGGAGGCTGTCGTGGATTATGGGGGCGAGGCCAGCCAGGCCAGCCAGCACAGGAGCCTTCAGATTGGAAGAAGGAGGCCAGAGGAGGTCAGAGGGACCTGTCCTGTGCCATGAGCTGAATTTTCTCCACCCCCCACCCCGAATATTCACCGAAGCCCTAACTCCCGTGACTGTGTCAGGATATAGGGACTTCAGGGGGTAATTAGGTTAAATGAGGTCAGAGGGGCGGGGTCCCCAATCTGTGGCTTTGTGAGAAGAGGCAGAGAGGGAGATCTCGGCCTCTGCCCCACGTGAGGACCGTGGGAAGGGAAACACGGCTGGCCAGGAAGAGAGGCCTCCCCAGAATCCAACCCTGGCGGCACCTCGATCTTGGATTCCAGCCTCCAGAACTGTGAGAAAAGAAACGTCCGTGGTTTAAGCCCCCAGCCTACGGCTCTGTGTTGTTTCAGTCTGAGCTGACGGAGACAGCCCGCTTGCTGGCTTTGACGACGGAGGAAAAGGTCGGGAACCAGGGAATATAGGCGGATGCCAGCAGCTGGAAAAGATTCTCCCCCCAGAACCCCAGGAAGGAGCCGAGCCCCGCCCACACCTGGACTCCAGCCCCGCGAGACCCACGTCGGGCCTGTACGCAATACAGCTGCAAGACGAGAGATCTGTGGTGTTGTAAGTCACTAACTTGGAGGCAGCAATAGGAAACTCAGACATATATCAGGATCGAATACATATATCACAAGTCTGGACTTTTCCTAACCCTAACTTCCATGGTTTCATAGATCCTATCACATTCTCTTAACCTTTCCAGAACTTTGCAGACTAACGAGTCCAGTTGTTTTTAAAGTCTTTTATAACGGCCCCTTGTTGTTTTAGATCTCTTTCCCCAGGTCTTCTTTCTCTTCCTTTGCCCCCAGACATAGATGACGAACACTGCTGCAGAACTGAGGATTCAGCTATATCATGCTTTGGGATGAGGTCATCATGGTTTTGGCTTTGTTTCCCAAATTGGCTCCGTTATGGCGCCTACCCAGATGTCGTTAGCTGTGTGGGCTGTGGCGGATGAAGCCAACGTCCGTGGGAACACGGTACGATGGCTCTTTGTAGTGTTTGTAACTGATGTCTCACAGTTATCCTTGTAGAGTCTGGGTTGTGTATTCCCTCAATGTAACAGGCTCATCTGCCTCTTTTGATTGGTTCACAGCACCTGGAGGAATTTGCATACATTTTGCCACCTGGAGGAACTTGACATCATCTGTGAGGCTGGACATTTACCAGCATGCTCTCTGCTTAAACACACTGCTATATGATTTTTAGTAGACACCAGCCCTTCCGCTCAATACTTAATCATGCTTCATCCAAGACAAAGTCAGTTCACGTCCATAGAGTTGTCTGGCCCTAATCTAGTCCCAGATATGACTTCTCCTTTCTCTAGCTCCTCATAGGTACCCTGCTCCACAGCCACCACTGGTAACTTACTAATATTCTCCCTACGTGTTTTACATATTTTGAATCTATGTTATCAGGTGCATATGCAGTTACATCGTCGCACCTTCCTGGTGCACAGATCCTTCCATTATAGTGACATGACTCTATCTCTAGTAATGTGTCATAAGTTAAAGTTTACTCTGCCTGATAACTAGTACCCGTATAGATAAGCCAACTTTCTTTTGGTTAGTATTTACATTCATCTTTTTCCAAGAGTTCACTTCACACTTTCTCTGCCCTTAGGTTTAAGTAGTTTATCTTGAAAGCAGCAACAAGTTTGTTTTTTTCTTCCAGTCTGGCAATCTTTGTCTTTTAATTGGATTATTTAATACATTGCTGTCAAATAAAATTGATAATATCTTTGAACTTACTTTTTATCCTCTTACCATTGGTTTTCTTTTGGTCCTACATTGATTATCTTCACTTATCGTCTTCATTCTCGCCTTTAAAAATTAATCAAGTGTGTGATATATTCCATTTTGTCCCACTAAGAGCTTGGTTTCAAGCTAAAGTAAATGGTCCTTGTGGAACAAATTATAAATCCATTTCAAGCTAAAGTAAATGGTCCTTGTGGAACAAATTATAAATCCATCTTTGAAGTCTAGAAGGCATTCGATCAAGAAGGTGTTGGTTCTGAAGCATCTTTTGGGGGCCAAGTGAGGACAGGCAGTGGCAATTTGGGTGAATTTTCTGGTTTGCGGTTTGAATGAGTCTCGTGGTGGCACTGGTTGTTCTCATGAACTTTTGAGTGGCCCGCACAGCAGCAGGTATGAGGACTGTCCACACATTTGATCTGTTGTGGTGACTTCTCTGAAGTTTATATTAAGTCATTTGGCTTGTAGGGCTTTGCGGAAAACAGTTTTAGATTTTAGTGATTCCATGTCAGCAGGATGAGAGAAAAACTGAAAACCTTATAAGGTATCCGAAGAGTAAACATCACTCAAGGACTTTACCTCCTCTTCCGGGGAGGGGCTTAGGGCATTGCCGGTGGAGGACGCCTAACGTAGATGGTTGTCTTGGGCGGGTACCGAGGGTTTTTTTTGTTGTTTTTTTTGTTTTTTTGTTTTTTTTGTTTTTTTGTTTTTTATTTTTGCGTTACGAGGGCCTCTCACTGCTGTGGCCTCTCTTGTTGCAGAGCACAAGCTCCGGATGCGCAGGCTCAGCGGCCATGGCTCACGGGCCCAGCTGCTCTGCGGCATGTGGGATCTTCCCAGACCGGGGCATGAACCCGTGTCCCCTGCATCGGCAGGCAGACTCACAACCACTGCGCCACCAGGGAAGCCCAGGTACCGAGTTTTGTGACTGTCATAAAAAAGAATTCCCGAAGTCCATCACTGGGGTGGGGTCAAAGGGCATATGGTAATCGTTATTTTTCATGCTTCTTAGCAAAAGTGCCATCCCCTGCGATCCAAGGAAATGACCTTGTCCTTGATATTTACCAGCGATTCTGGTAGGAAGGAAACAAGAGGGGTAAGAAGGGGAGAGAGCCTGGAGCACCCGCTGGAGGCCAACGGTAAGCTCTGCTTGGGCTACGAACACTCACGACCTTGGGAGTAAACTTGCTGAAACTCAGTGCCCACCTCTGTAAAACGGTGGCAGCAAAGCCCATCTCGTTAGGTGGTCCCGCGGGTGTGGTGGGACGTGCAGAATCACCTGGCCCAGCGTCTGGCCCACGGCGGCAAAGCCCTCGACACACAGGAGGTTTCCCTTCTCATATTCTGGTTTTCACGTCACTTTATAGCCCATCTTATTCCAAAGATGGCTTAATATGGATCATATAGACACAGAAGCTACGGCAACAAAATAGGCATTTGGAGTAGATCGATCGGGCAGCGAAGACGAAGAGGGAGGAAAGGGCAGGGCTGGGAAATGGGGCCCAGGCTCAGGTGGGCGCACACCTGCTCTCTCGCTCAATTCATCCTTTCAAACTAGCATCTGTGAGCTCGGGGCCCTGAGCTCAGGCATGAGTAAGGCCCTTGGATAAAAATCATACATTTCCCTAGGATAGCCACGGTACTCAGAGTTTTAGGGAGGAATGGATTACTTGGATATTAAAACAAAAGCTGAGATTTGAGTAGAAGGCAGAATTCAAATGAGTTACGATTCTTAGGAGTTTATAGGGGGCACCATACTTAAGCAAGGGCTGCATCACTAATATCTGATGCCACGGCCCCTTCCCCATCACAGCCCTTACCTGCCTTGTGCAAGAACTGTGCATGTGAGCACATCACCCACTCCACCCTCCCTAAATTGACGGGAACCAGGGCTCCTCAGAGAAAGGGCTGAGTCCACTTCTGGGGCAGGAGATGCATAGCTGAGCCTCGAACATCTGGTCACCCTAGGAGGCAAGGACGCTCTCAAAGTCTTTGAGTCCCGGGGATATGGGCTGACCCGAAGAGGCTCCCACTGGCCTCAATGAGACAGATGACCACCCAGAAGAATAATGAATACATCAAGTGTATGAAATGCCATGAGTTTACGAGGGGAAGAAAAACCTCTCAAATTGCTAGGACATCAACTCTGTATTATGAAAATAGATTAAGGAAAAAACTGAAGCATTTATCCTCCTCTTCCTATAAAAACCGTATTCCAGAGTAACCAAGTACTTGATGAGGAAAGAGTTCTCCGTGTTCTTATAAATAGAATTCCAGCTTAAAAATGCCAAGGGAATGATGTGATTAGAATATCATCGTTTTACAATTTCTAGTGAAGCGATGGAGCTAGGCATAGTCAGAAGCCCCTGCTCACACCATCCGGTGAAACGTGGACGGGCAAATTTTATGATGAAAGGACCCGATTCCACCGACCAAGTGGGACAGCCCAAAGGAGACACCCTGATATTCTCTGCCTCTGGATGGGAGGTAGTGGGATTCACACCTGCCTCACCCAGAGGTCTTTCCCAAAGACTCAGACCTGAGACTGACGGAGCATCTCAGTCTAACCACCAGTTCCCAGGAATGCAGGGCGCTAGGGCAGTTAAACCAGACCTGGGGCTCCTATAGCAGGACAAATATTCAGTTTCTTCAAAAGATAAATGCCTTACCCACCCCCCCAAATAACAACGAAAATTGCGAACAAAAATGAGGAAAGCAAGAAACTCCATGAGTGGAAAGACACGTTAGAGACATTTTATCCAACACAAATGTGCTGACCTTGTTTGGATGTGAGTTTGAACAAAGCAGCTGCAAAGAGGCATTTTGAGATAACCAAGAAGTAATAAAAGCGGAACTGGCTTATATAGTATCAAGGGATTGGTGGTATTTTGTTAGGGGTGACGATGCGATGGTGGCTATGTCGAAGGATTTAATGAGTCCTTTTCTGGAAAAGACACATATTGGATTATTTTCAGGTGAATCCAGACGTGTTCGGGATTTGCTTTAAGACACTTTAAGAAAACAGGGTTATAGGTAGGATGGATGTAACAAAACTGGCCAAATATTAGACACTATTGGGCCTTAGGGCACCTGGAGGTTCATTTTCCTATTGTCCTTACTCCTGTGGGGCTCCAGCTTTTCCAGAACAAACAGGAATATTTATACTCCGGTGCTTTTCTCAGGGAAGCCTCAGGAATCCTTAATATGATGACGCTTCCCTCTAGTGGTGGCTGGGAAGACTGAAGCCGAGATTCTGCAAACGTGCCTCTGAATCTCGCATAAGCAATACGCCAGGTGCACGGCAGAGGGCGCCAGGTGGGCCAGGGAAGAGGGGATGGTTTTGCTGAATCTTTCAGTCACGGAACTTTCCATATTAATTGTTACGTAGTGATTCCAAATTAATTGCCTGTATAGGGACGTTTGGTTAAAAAAATTAAAATGCAATTTAAAATTTTCAAATGCTCAAGGTAAACGATGCCCAGAGTTTGGACCCCGACTTCACATAACCCCCAAACCCGGCCGAGGACCCCGTGGTTGGTGAGCGACCCCTGCACTGACAGCCACGAGCTCAGAGTCCACGTGTGCCACCCCGGGACCTGGTGGGTGACCCGAGCCTTACCCAGGACCACTTCATGGCCAGACCCTTGTTTGTACTCACCGTTCCCCACCCCCGTCCCTCTGCTCTCATTTATGTGACACTCTGAGCCCCTGTAGCCGTCTGTGGGAAGGAGGGAGCGTGAACCAACACCTGGCAATGGGAGTGTGATTATAAACTAGCTTCCACTTGCTTAAGGCCCTGTGTGATGTCACAGCCGCACGGAAGGTGGAGGCCCCTTGTCCACTTGTGAGGGGACACAGGTGCTCGGAGAGGCCACAGGGCAACAGAGCTCATGAGCCCCACTAAGATCTAGGCAAAGTCTTTCCTGGGGTCCCCCCTCCTGGGTGTCAAGGGACCAGCACAACCTGCTCGTCCTCCATCCCAGCCCCAGGGAGTGGCTGCCCGCAGCCCGAGGGGTGAGCTGCCCCCAGGCCCCCAGGGAGGGCCCTTATGATGCTCTAGTGTCCCAAGGGCCACGAAGGCAGAGAGGAGAGTGACAGGAGCATCGTCATCACACACGGAGAAGCAGGATTTCTCTAGAGCACTTACGTCGCTTTTACCCGATGGTAAAATTGGGTCACTCAGTCGTTCTCAGATTCACATTTGCAGACCCGACGAAGACACAGGGGAGTGTTTGGGGTGAAAAAAAATGTGAGCTGCTTACAAGAGAAATTTTTCATATTGCTAGGGGGTTATTTTTGCGATGAAAAGCGTGAAAAAAGAGCAGCAAAGCCAGTTTTAGCAGCCTAGTGAGAAAACCCCACCGTTGCAGCGCAAACGCGCTATTGAACGAGACCTGCATATTTCAGAATTTTATATTCTTAAATGGATTTTTTTTTTTTTTTTTTTTTTTTTTTTTCATTGCGGTATGCGGGCCTCTCACTGTTGCGGCCTCTCCTGTTGCGGAGCACAGGCTCCAGACGCGCAGGCTCAGCGGCCATGGCTCACGGGCCCAGCCGCTCCGCGGCATGTGGGATCTTCCCGGACCGGGGCACGAACCCGCGTCCCCTGCATCCGCAGGCGGACTCCCAACCACTGCGCCACCAGGGAAGCCCTTAAACGGATGTTCTTCAACCTCATGTCCTCAAGCATGGTCTCAGGGACTTTGAGAATTTGTTTCCTTTAAAATGAACTTGGCTCAGGCTAGGAAAACACAGCAGGGCTCCCTGCTAGAAAACACATTCTATTTCTCAGTTTTGCTCTAAAACTGCCGTTTTCAAACATTTTGGTCTTGTGACCCCTTTGCACTCTTAAAAAATGTTGAGGATCCGAAAGAGCTTTTGTTTATGCAGAATAAATAGAGAAATGGATAGATTTACCGTATTTAATATAAAAACTTATGATTTAAAAATGTTTATGTATTAATAAAAAAATACTAATAGACCTAATACATTGCTGGTGGGAAGGTAAATGGTGCGGCCACTTTGGAAAACAGCCTGGTAGCACCTTATATAGTTAAACGTACACTGATCACAGACCCGGCAATTCCACTTTTAGGTGTTTATCCAAGAGAAATGAAAACATACATACACACAAAATTGCAGGTGTATTATTCACACTCGGCATTATTCATAATAGCCCCAAATGGAAAGAAATCCAAATCTCCAGCAACTGGCGTAAATAGATAACCAAATCGTGGCGCGTCCCAGCCAACTCAGCAGTAAACGTGAACAGAAGATTGACTCGTACACTCACATGAACGAGTCTCCAAAACCTCATATATCAAATACATACAGAAGCCCTAAAGCCTCAGAATTCAAGCAAGCCCTGAAGCTTAAGAAACAAGCTAAGGATATAGACAGAAAATTCACAGAACAAGAAATGCAAACGGTCCTTGATCCTGTGAACAGGTACTCAGCCTGATTTATAATATGAGAAATACAAATTAAAATTACACCAAGACACAGTCACTTAACAAACTGAAAAAGCAGCTTGCGACGTGCTCTGTGGTTGATACTGTGGAGAAACTGACACTCTCTAATGTCGCTGGTGGGAAGCCAATTCCTGGGAAAGGGGAGTGAGGCGACTTGCAGGACAGTCCTGTGTGTGTTTACCCCCTGACCTATTGATCTCACTTCTAGGACTGTCCCCAAAGACACACAGGAAAAAATTCCTCAAAAGAGGAATGCAAAAGGGACAGGTAAATACATCCACGTAAACACTTATATTATCACAAAGAAACAATGTAAATATAGCCAAAATCTAATAAACTGGGCGACTAGCGGTGGAGGGGACAATTAGGATGGAGAAGACAGAGATGACACTCAAGTTCTCTGGCTGTCATTTTTATATCATTTTGATCTGGGCACCATGTAAATGTTTTTGCATAATTAAAAAAGGATTACATTTAAAAAGGAAAACAATCTTTAAAATTTGAAAAGGATAAAATAGATAACCGACAAGGACCTACTGAGTAGCACAGGGAACTCTACTCAATATTCTGCAAAAACCCAAATGGAAAAAGAATCTGAAAAAGAATAGATATATGTATATGTATAACCGAATCGCTTTGCTGTACACCTGAAACTAACACAACATTATAAATCAACTATAGTCCAATATAAAATTTTAAAATAACTAAATGACTAAATAAATAAACAAAAATACTTAACAACAAAAAATTTTTTTGGAAAGGAAACAAGCCTAAAATTCTATCAGACTGGTAGCATCACCACACGGAGAAAATCATTGGCTCAATTGACTTTAAAACACACTTTTAGCTATACAGTCCTAATAGGATATATTCTGAGGAAAAACACTCAAATAAATGTCAGCCTGGCTTCATTGCTGGGATGGCTATTTTGAAACTATTACAGAGAGATTGTAAGATAAAGTACACAATTATGTTAATGTTATTGTCGTTGGCAGCCACGGTTTTCAGCCTTCCAGAAAAATTTTAAGTCAACGAAGCAACTCCCGAAAAAGAATAGATACGTGTGTATATATAACTGATCACTTTGCTGTACACCTGCAACTACCACAACGTTGTAATCAACTACATTCCAATATATAAAAATAGAAGCAACTCCCTGTAATCTTGATGTTAAATTGAAAATATTGGTATAAACATGTTTTCTTTATAAAATATTTTCTGTCTCCTAAAAAGATTTAGAAGACTACAACCCAGTAGTATTTAAAAATGAACACCCCTAGTTTGCAGATTTTAGTCCCTAAACACTAACTCCATCTTGTTATTCTTAAAAACTGATACACAACTGGAGAGAATAGAGCAATTATCTCGACAATCTCGTATGGACTGGACTGTATTGCAGGGCCATCACATAGGTGATGAGGGAGTCTTCTTGGGAAGAAAATGCTAGCTAATATAAATTCGGGGGCATGACACAGTTTTAAAAATCACTCTTTTGACCCTCTAATAGTAATGGGACAAGGTAATAGTTATCAAGGGACACTGAAAGCAGGAAGTGTGGTATCGGTGGGAACGAATCTACTGGCTCCATCAGGTGATGATGTGGGAAACAATTCCATGCTCGTTCACCATCACAAAAGTGAGATAAAAAAAACACGTGCCCCATGGTTCTGGGCCCACCTGTGCAAAGTGCTTGCCTCATACACTGAAGCTGAATCTGTTGATACTTCTGGATGAGATACCTATCCGTACAAACTACAAACCACACAGCAAAAGTTTAAGTTACTGCACAAATCCAGAACGCGAGTCATTCCGGTAACTAAATGACAGGTCTGCACTGGAGTGGGGTGGGATCTGCGCAGGGAGGGGACTATGCAGGGCTTAACACCAAATGACAGAGGTCATGGGACCACCTTAGAGTTTGCCTATCATAGCGATGGCTTGGAGATCTCCGTCTGACAGGAGGTGATGGGGATGCTGGTATGTGAGCTGCTTATTTGTACATTTTGGCCTGGGATAGTAGCTCTCAACTCAGGCTTTCAATTACAATCAACTGGGTTGGTAGTTTTAGAAAATGTAGATGGCTGGTTAACATCAGAACAATTAAATTAGAATAACTAAGCATCAATATATTTAAAAGATTCCACCTACCACATACCATACACATCTAATAGGCACTCAAGGTGGCACCGCGGTTTCCTAGAGGAAAGAACCATTGCTCATCTCCTGGAAGCTGGAACACAGCTTGAGTGGCCAGGGGGCCTAGGGTGCAAGGTGGCACCCATGCTGGTGGAGTGGCTGAGCAGAAGAAAGAGTCGCCAGATGATGGAAACAACAAAATTCATGCAAGTTAACCAGGAACAGCTGCGCTGGACCAGTGGCCACCAAGCCCTCCAGGGAGCAGAACCTGTGAGCAAGGTCACAGCAGGGCTCCTCCGATTTCCAATCCCCCCTCCCTTCAGTCCAGCTAAGGCGGACAGAGCAAACTCACCAGGAACCCTCAGAGGACCCATCAAGGGTGGGATGCAAGCATTACCTTTCTGACAGTTGTTTTTATTTTGTTTTAAATTTTAAAAGACTCTCACATTGTACTCCCTACTATAGGGATGCTTGTTTTAATACCAAAAGTGCTAGGTAGGTAAATAGACAGACAGACAGACAGATAGACAGATTTTTCAATATTATTTTAAGAGCTTTGATGTAAAATGTGTGTCAGGTTTCTCTGGACTTGACTGAAGCCCAGAACACGGCCAAGTACAGGGAGCACACACGTGCCCCGGTTCCCAAGGCTGGAGCCGGAAGCCCCCGTGTGTCCCACCGCTGAGTGTGCTCTCGGCCTCCTGGGGGGTGATCTGCGTTCCACCTCTCCGGGGGCCCATTTCACATCCTGACCTCCGTTCTCACTCCTTCTCCTCCCCTTCCTTCCCTCTCCAGATCTCCATGTGCTGCTCTAATTTACATACATTGTGGGTCTCTGAAGCCCTTGTTGAATAACGAGGGAGCCTGGAACATCACAACAAAGGAGATCTGATTAGACAGCAGCTTGCATCGCACCGGGGCTATTATTCGCCAGGACTGTGAGAGGTCTTTGCACCCTCGCGTTCAACCTCACACCAACGGCATAGGCAGGACTCTGGTTTGATAGCGGACGTGGGAGCCAGAAAGGATAATGAACTTACACGGATCACATGCCTGTGCGTTTGTGCTGTGACACTTCCGGTGGGGTCAGACAGAAGGGAGACAGCCAGGCAGTGGGGAGTGCTCATCTGGGGCTGGTGAGGCTGCCCCCTGGGAGGGAAGACCGCGATTAATGGGTGATGTCTGACAAAGGCAAGAGACGGAGAAGGGCAGGGCAGGTGGACATGTCTGCAAATCTGGTCTGAGGGGACATACACTGTCCTATCCATGAGGGCCGGACAGCGCAAAGGTGTGGCCTGAAGCAAATAGTGAACCAACAACAGAAACAACAATAGCCCTGCCGAAGCGACAACATTGATCTGGGAGGGGGTACTTCTCCTACGCTTTTGTTTGCTGCTTCTGCTTTTATCTTCCTTGAATTTGTAGCCCAGTGTTTCCCAATGGCTGTCTGCAGACCCGTGGACATGCAGAGTGTGGAGATTCCACAAGGGATTTTTAAAAACTTACACTTTCCCAGACAGAAAAATACCAGTCTGCCGCTGCAATGTAAAAGTGTAATTCAAAGGCTACTTGATAGTCTAAAATTTTAAGGTTTAAAATTAAAATTATGGTCATCCCTCTGTATCCGGGATCTATAGAGGGATCTATTCCAGGACCCCAGAAGATACCAAAATCCATGGATGTTCAAGAACCTTCTCTAAAATGGGCAAGTATTTGCATATAACCTAAGCTCATCCTCCCATGCACTTTAAATCATCTCTGGGGTACTTATGTGACCTAATACAATGTAAATGCTAGGTAAATAGTTGCAAATACTCTCTTAATGCTAGGTAAATAGTTGCCAGGTGGAAAATTCAAGTTTTGGTTTTGGGAACTCTCTGAATTTTTTTCCGAATATTTTCGATCCGCAGTTGGTTGTATCTGAGGATGATGCACCCGTGGATACAGAGGGCTGAGTGTACTTTGAGTCTCTGACAGGTTTCCTGAAAGTCTTCCTAGGGGTCCAGGACACTGCAGGGACCCCTGAAGGGGTCTGAGGAAACCACCCTGGGCATGGCCTTTTGAGGCCTCTTGCTTTCTTGTAAAAGGGCATTTAAGTTTTGCTTAAAACTGCCTTAAGAGGTGTGTTCTACCAAACACTACAACTGCATTTGCCTTAACATTGAAAGTGTCGCTTCTGAATACATTTCTGTAAGAGAGCAGGGCAACACAGCAATGTCTAAGTTGAACCCCTCTGCATTTTTGGTGATTTGGGGCTCATTTTATAACCTTAGGGTTCTGTGGACAAAGTATGTTGCCTGCCATGTCAGTAAACAAAAGATGTTGCAGTCATCAAGCCCTCAGCCACTGCAGCCACCCCCAACTGTGAACCCTGAGGGGATTCAGGATGAGAAAAGCAGGATACTGGCCCTAG
Source organism: Aethalodelphis obliquidens (assembly GCF_003676395.1). Lineage (NCBI taxonomy): Eukaryota > Metazoa > Chordata > Mammalia > Artiodactyla > Delphinidae > Aethalodelphis > Aethalodelphis obliquidens. Next base: position 3,631,342 of record NW_020838001.1, read on the forward strand.
ATGGTTAAGGTGCACATCAAAGGAATGACTTCAATGAGCCCAGACTCTTGCATCTTCCCATACATAGAAAAGTGCTAAATTCATTAACTTGAGATGTCTGGTTTTCTTTAATTAACAGTAATCTTTTGATGTTCTGACTACCTGGCTTTTGTTGCAAAAACCCCTCTATATCCTGGCTCCTCCCTTACCTCTGTGGAGAAGTCCCTCGGAGCTAGCTGAGAGGCTGTTTCACAGGCTTAAGTCCTCAGCAAGTTCGCCTAGTAAGATACAATTCTCAACTTTTAGGTTGTGCTTTTTTTTGACAGTGGCTTTTTTTTTTTTTTTACAGCCTAAGTATAACAGGGAAGAACAAACCTGACTCCACCTTGGATGGTTCCTTTACCTCTAACCTTAGTGCCCTGTTGCCTGCGGTAAGTCCTGCTGACTCTGCACCTTTTGTAAAACAATGTTGCCTATTGCCTGAAATATACAGGATAGCTCTTTCCCAAGGCTCTGCCTACCAGGGATGACCTTTAAAAAATATAACACTTCTCATTTATATGGAGATAAAAAGTTGCAGAACAGAGAATAACATCTGTCTTGGAGGTTTATAGGAACATCCTGACCAGACCTAGGTGGACAGCTGCCAGAGCAGAGGATTCCTGTACTAAGTGGTTTGCAAAACCCAGCCACACCCCCTCCCCTTTTAGTATAAAAGAAGCCTAGATTCTAACTCAGGCAAGATGGTTCTTTGGGACACGAGTCCACCCTCTTCTCGGTCTGCCAGCTTTCTGAATAAAGTCACTATTCCTTGCCCCGACAACTTGTCTCTTGATGTATTTTGGCCTGTCGTGTGGCGAACAGTATGAGCTCAGACTTGGTAACATAAGCAGAAACGGATCTCCTCGGCACTGGCTAACTTTAAAGTGGCCTGGCTAACTGTAAAGACCAGCCAGGGCAGGAATGGTACCCAAATAATGGAGTTGAAAAGGAAAACAACAGTGACGATATTAACAATTAAAATGTAAACAGGAAAGAAATCGGTGAGGAAGATTAAGAGGTACAAACTCCCAGTTACAAAATAAATGAGTCACAAGTATGAAATGTACAGTGTGGGGAATATAGCCAATAATTATGTGATATCTTTCCATGGTGACAGATGGTAACTAGACTTATCGTGATCATTTTGAAATGTATAGAAATATCAAATAATTATGTTGTGTAATAGGAACTAACATAGTGTTGTAGGTCAGTTATACTTTAAAAACAAACAAACAAACACACAGAGTCATAGAAAAAGAGATCAGATCTGTGGTTACCGGAAGTGGGGTGGGGAGGGGAATTGCATGAAGGTGGTCAAGAGGTGGAAACTTAGATATATAAGTATTATCAATAAGTATTAGGGATGTCATGTACAATATGATAAATATAATTAACACGGCTATACATTACCTATGAAATTTGTTAAGAGCGTAAATCCAAAGAGTTTTCATCACAAGGAAAAATAATTTTCTATTTCTTTAATTTTGTATCTAAATGAGATGATGTATGTTCACTAAACTTATTGTGAAATCATTTCATGATGCATCTAAGTCTGTTGGGAGCCAAGAAGTTTTCGCCATTAGAAGATGGCCGACACCCTGCTTCTCTTCCTGATTTATGAGATAGAAGTTCGCGCCTAAAATGAAAGCCCGCGCACGCAGCACCAATGATGATTAGCCAAGTACTTCCCTCATTCTGAATCCCGCCCCCCTTTCTCTGCAGTGTATAAATACAGCTACCGCAGCAATAAAAGTTTGAGGCTTGATCAGGATTTTGTCTTGCCTCCATTCTTTCGCGTCTCCTGCCCTTCCCCCTTTTTTCAACCCCCACAGGTTCCTCCTCGGACTCACAAGGATTTGTCCTGCTGGTCGGGACTCCCGGGGACGCCCGGGGCCGTACACATAAGTCAAACCATTATGCCGTACACCTTAAACTGATACAGTGCTGTAGGTCAATTATATCTCAATAAAACAGGAAGAAAACAAAAAAGACCCATAAAAAGGACATAAAATACAAACAGAAACGGTGTTTCTGCTGGACGATAGTTTGGTTTTTACTCACAGGTAATGGTCAGTCCTGGGATGCGATTGCATGGCCTTCTGGTGGATGCTACAGGGATTGCTGCTGGCTTTTCCAGCTTCTTGGTCCATCACTCCTTGCAGAAGAAGCTCCCCAGGTACCCTGCAGAGGTTGGCCCTCTCAAATCAAGGCATTTGGTGCACTGCCTAAATGTCTTTGATTTATTTTGCTTTATCTTTCGAAATCCATGAAAACCTCACGTCTTAGCTTCCACAACCTAGAGATGTTTGTGATCAGAAAAGTGATTGCATTTTTAATCCTCTAATTGGATGATACAAGGAGCATCAGCTGTGCCCTTTGACTTCAGGCAGTCCCAGCACCTGGGCAAGGACTCCTGCGGGTCAGTCACCACAGCCTGGGCTTCCAGCCAAGTGCAGCCCGCCTGCCAGGCGTGTGCCCAGGCCTGGGTGCCGGGTGGGTGTGCTGAGGCCTCCCCCAGGGCTATTACATGACCTGACCACCCCTCACACCTGTCCTGCTCTGATCTTTGTGCCATCACGACCCTCTGAAACCCGCCCAGAGACAAGAGGGTGTGTGAATAAACGGGCAGCTGTGGTGATTTGATTGTGAACCCCGTTCAGGGGTGGCTAGCGTGTGCCGGGGTCCGTGCAAGGCACCCCTCCCCGCCCCACCCCGCCCCATGCTCAGTCCTACAGAGCAGACGCTTAGCTCATTTGACAGAGGACACTGTGACCAGGAAGTTGAACTAATTTACAAGCGGTCGGGCAGCTGCCCCGTGTCATTGATCCAGCATCGTTCTGACCTCAGACACTTCATATTTGGGGCAGAGATTTGGAGGGTAATTACTCCCATCCCACCCGCCTACCCCAAGACCCCGCCACTACCTTGCCCCCCACCAGCCCTAGGCACCCAACTGGCTTATAGGTTTTCCTATTGCCCTTTACTGAGCCACCCAACCACAACTTGTTCAGGGACGGGCAAGTTCCCAGGGTCTCTGGCTGAGGGACATGGACACAGGCTTCAGTGGCCTGTTCTAAGTGCTGACCTGCAGCCCGGACCTGAGCACCGCAGAGGCTGAGGCCGGCACAGCAGTCAGGAGCAAAGGGAGGCTGATGACAAAATAATAAGTAATGGATAGAGAAAACCATAATTCAAAAAGATACACGCACTCAGCGTTCACTGCAGCACTATGTACCATAGCCAACACATGGAAGCAACCTAAGTGTCCATCGACAGATGAACGGATAAAGATGTGGCACATATATAAAATGGAATATTACTCAGCCATTAAAAAATTAAATAATGCCATTTGCAGCAACATGGATGGACCTAGAAAATATCATACTAAGTGACGTAAGTCAGAGAAAGACAAATATCATATGACAGCACTTATATGTGGAATCTAAAAAAAAAATGATACAAATGAACATTTTTACAAAACAGAAATAAACCCATGGACATAGAAAACAAACTTATGGTTACCAAAGGGGAAATCAGGGGAGGGATAAATTAGGCATTTGGGATTAACATATACACACCACTATATATAAAATAGATAACTAACCTACTGTATAGCATGGGGAACTAGACTCAATAGTTTGCAATAACCTATAAGGGAAAGGAATCTGAAAAAGAATACACACACACACACACACACACACACATACATATATGAATCACTTTGCTGTACACCTGCAACTAACACAACACTGTAAATCAACTATACTTCAATAAAAAAGTATTTAAAAAACAAGTAATGGAAATATTAATAAGAATAGCACACATGAAGAGGTCACATTTCTCCAAAAACACTTTTTCTTTCATTCTATGGACATAGTAAAACTTGTCTCCAGAATTACTGAGCTAGGGGTCTTCTGTTATGGACTGAATAGTGTTCCCCCAACATCTACATGTTGCAGTCCTAAAACCTCCAGTACCTCAGAATGTGACCTCATTTGGAAATAGGATCATTGCAGGTGTCATTAGTTAAGATGAGGCCGTACAAGAGTAGAGTGGGCCCCTAATTAATAATTAGCGTCCCTTTTGGGACTTCCCTGGTGGTCCAGTGGTAAAGAATCTGCCTTACAATGAAGGGGACCTGGGTTCGATCCCTGGTCAGGGAACTAAGATCCCGCATGCCACACTGCAACTAGGCCCTTGTGCTGCAACTACTGAGCTTGTGTGCCTCAACTAGAGAGGCTGCGTGCTGCCAACTACAGAGCCCACGTGCTCTGGAACCCGCACACCACAACTAGAGAGAACCCCCACGCCGCAACGAAAAATCCCGCATGCCTCAACGAAGATCCCACGTGCCGCAACTAAGACCCGACACAGCCAAAACTAAATAAGATAAATAAATAATAAGTAAAACTTTAAAAAAATAAGTAGTGGCCTTTAAAAGGGGGAAACTTAGGCTCTACACATAGAGAGGGCGGACGAGGTGAAGATATAGGAAGAACGTCAGGTAAACATGCAGACATCCAACCACGAGCCAAGGAACGCCCCAGGCTGCCAGAAACTGGGAGGAAGGACTGAACCAAACTCTTCCTCACACCCTCAGGAGGAACCAACCCTGCTGCCACCTTGATCGTGGACTTCTGGCCTCCAGACTGTGAAATAATCCAATCCTCTTGTTCTAAGCTACCCTGTTTGTGACACTTTGTTGCAGCAGCCCCAGAAGACGAATACATCTTTAGACCCGTGGCAGGATGCAAAGTATTCTGGGGGAAAATTCCCAACAAATCACACATGAAAAAAATCTGTATCCGTGCTGTTCTAAATTATCTTACCAAACATAAAAACAAAATTATCCTGCAAAATCCCAATGGAAAGATATCTTTCACGATTTAATACTTTTGATTCTTAAATGGAGATTTTAAAAACTGGAGTCTTCTGATATGTCCTGAGGATTTTAAGGGTTATTTTCTTTGGACGTTAAGTTTCTCAGATCTGAGGAGTTCAGGTGTCACCTGTGGGTTTCCTTGAGGTGGTTTAGGGCTGGAGAAGCACCTTGGTAGTGGCCAAGAAGATGGGTTCTGGGGTGGGTGGCCTGGCTCAGCCCAGCTCCGTCCCTCAGTGCGTTCCTTAATCTTTCTATGCCTCATTTGTCCCATCTGTCAAGTGGGGCTATTAACAGTGGCCTGTCATGGGACTTCCCTGGGAGTCCGGTGGTTAAGACTCCACGCTTCCGATGCAGGGGGTGCGGGTTCGATCCCTGGCTGGGCAACTAAGATCCCACATGCTGTGTGGAAAAAAACCAAAACAAACCAAGCAGTAGCCTGTCTCCTGGTGTGCTTGTGAGGATCGAATTTATTAATATACGTGTGATTGGCTGAATAACAGCCTCCATATACACCCACATCCTAATCCTGGGCGCCTGTGAATGTGACCTCACACGGAAAACAGCCTATTCGCAGATGTGATTAAGTTGAGAATCCTGAGATGGGGAGATTTCCCTGGATTATCCAGGTGGGACCTGAATGCAGCCACATATGTCCTTATAAGGAGGAGGCAGGGGGAGTTTCGGTGCACACAGAGGAGAAGGTGATGCAGAGACAGAGCAGGGAGTGATCTGAAGATGCTGGCCTTGAAGACCAGCCTGACGATGGGGCCACAAGCCCAGGAAATCTGCAGCTACCAGGAACCGAGAGGCAAGGAACAGATTCTGCCTTCCAGCCTGCAGCCCTGCTGACACTGGGGTTCCAGACCTCAGGCCTCCAGAACCGTGAGAGGATCAATTTCTGTTGTGTTAAGGGCCCCCTAGCACCCCATCCCCACTGGTTTGTGATGTCTGTTACGGCAGCTGCAGGAACCTTATACAATACGTAAAGCTTTCAGTGCAGGGCTGCTTCTCAATCTTGACCACCTTGACATTTGGGGTAGATACTCATGTGGGTGCTGTCTTGTGCCTTGTGGGATTTCAGCACCCAGAGCTGGGACAGCGCCTGGCCCCTGATTGCCTGGGACACCCCTGGGCTTTATTTTCATCCTAACTTCTCGTGCTGGCAGAGCTGAGGCGGCCCTTTCCCAGTTCTTCCCCCAAGACTCCCTGGGTCAGAGGTGGCCAAAGGGTCCCCGCTGGTGAGGACACGGCAGGTGGGGAGGGCGGAGGAGAGACCGAAGGGCTCTGAATGCAAACACTTCATTTTTCCCGTGGGAAGACTTTTGTTCTCCCAAAGGAAAATGCATTCGAATCTGGTGTTCTACACAATGTTACAACTGTATTTGCACTCACGTGAAAAGAGTTTCTTTAAATCCTTGAACAAAATTCCCACCCAGACACTGAAGGGCTGCAGTCTGGGGGACGCTGGGGGGGTCCCGGCTTCGAGGCCCGGAGCCGGCGCCTTGGTCACTAAGCTCAGCCCCCCTTGGGTACGATGGGGACGAGGGACCGCTGGATGGGTGGAAGCAGGTAACTCCAGAAGAGTGTCAGGGAGGCAGGAGGTCCAACAGCGAAGGTCAGCCGTCGTCAGCACGGAGGAAAAGGCACTATTTTCACCGGAACACGAAGTCACGTGGCTAAATGTGTGGGGAGGTAGGAGCCCTTCCCCGAGAAATCAGCCCAATTGGCGGGGCTGCCGGGCTGAGCGGGGGTGAGCTCGGGGCAGAAGCGGAGGAAGGGGTTTGTGTGTCTGTGCGGTTGGCTGACGTATCCCCACTCCTAACCCAGGCCCCACGTGGGTCTGAAGAGGAGGCAAAGGATAGCGCTGTTCAGATGAGCTGGAGGTGGGTCCAGAGCCGGGTGTGAAGTGAGGCGGGGCCGGACTGAGGGAAGTGAGAGGAAGAGGTGGGCGCAGATATGGAGAGCACCCAAGGGCCCCTCCCCAGGAGCCTCTGAGATTGCTCCTGAGTGAGCAGGGGTCTGGAGGCCCGGAGCTGCCTCCCTCGGGATAGGGGTTTGCTTTGAGCCGGGTCCCTAAGCCCCTGATAGCTAGGGACGGGTTAAGGGATGTCCCCGTGCATCCCAGCAGCCGCTGGGACGAGGCCAGTCTGGCCCATGGTCCCCAGCACAGGGACGCCCCGGGGCTATGCTCACTTCGGGTTTCATCCAGATTTCCAGGGGAATAAAATGACTTCCCCTGACTGGATATCTGGGTGAAGGCAGTGGTCCTGAGTTGGAGCCTCCCTGGGTCAAATTTCAGTTCATGGACGGATGGGCGTGCCTGGATTGCCCAATCACTCCCCTCGTGAGGGGGAGGCATGGTGACTGTGGCTGTGGCCCCTGGTGACGGCCGCCGGGAGCGGGGTGTTGACATAAGATGTGCCCTTCTGGCTCACAGGGAAGGGGGGCAATGCTGGCTGTCTGGTCCAGGAGTGGAAGCCATTCCCTCACTCCCGCCCGACCTGACAACCTGTGGACCGTTCCACGTTCGGCCCCCTTGTCCGCCTCAGCTGGCCTCCGCAGGGGCGAAACTCAGCACGAGTGTGTCGCCAAACCCAGCTCACAGGTGCCTGACAGGCAGCCAGCTTTTGCAGGACACAGGTGGAAGTCGGCCCCCTCTGGCACCGGAAACCAGGAGACCCCACCTCACAGAAGCATGGAAACCGGGAGGGAGGAAGCAGGGCGCTGGCACCCAACTGACGTGAGGACGAGGGGGAGGAAACCGGCAGCAATTCTCATGTCAAAACCATCCCGAACAGTCAGGCTTCCGTGAGATCGCTGTGCTTTGCATCCCCGGGTGCTGTGAATCGTGGACGTGATTACATTTCTAAAGGCTGCAAGAAGGACTAGAGCGGAGCTTCACCAGTTTTCCCATCGAAGTCCTCCCGAGTTGTACAAGTAGAATTCAGCGTCTCCACTGCCGAGTGATAGCATGAAAGCATTCAGTTTCCTTCATTCTTCCCCTTGAGCTTTAAAATGAACGGAAATTTCAACTTTTACTCCCAAATATGGGCATGTTTCTTTGGGTATAAAATAACGGCATTTTTTTAATCTTCAGAGTTTCAAGTTAGAAAGGTACCAGCTTTGTCCTGGGGCTTTATACCACCCCAGCCCGGGGCCAAGTAACCCAAGGGTAAGAGGTCTTTGTCCTCAAAGCACAGGCTCACAGCCCAGGTGACCCTCCTCCCTGTGGCAGGGACCTGCCCTTAGATGGTGGGGCGGCTGGGGGGTGTGATCTGTGTTCCTAACTCCCCCTGGGGCCACGTTTCGAGTTCACGTCCATGGTGAGCTTCCAGGCCCCCACCCCCTTTACACCAGGAGCTCCCATTCTTGGAGAACCTGCCAGGTGCAGGAAGAGTGCGAGGGCTTCTCACTGAGCCCCCAGAACTCACTGGGGTTGTCCATCCTCGTTTGAGAGAGAACCCAGACATCAGAAAGCTTAATGCATTTACATGAGGTCATGTGGCCGGTGGAGTTGAACTTGATCCAGACAATCTTGCCAGCCGTCAGACAGGGACCAGGGTAGAAATCTGTGTCCATCATGTAGGGAGAGAGAACAGCAGGCTCCGTCTACAGGGAGCACACGACAGAGGATGGTGGGTTTCCTCAGGCCCGCGGCGAGCTGGGGTGTGATTGATTAGTGATGTCTGCCAAGAGCAGGTGAGGAGGGGGTGGCAGCCCTTCCACCTTCAGTAGCGACGCTGATTTAAATAGACTCACAGCATCCAACCAACTCAGCCAAAGGCATCGCCAGGGAAGAGGTTGAATTAACGCCATCAACCTTGACGAGGGCCACCGTATTTATTCTTCTCGAGCATCAGATTTGCTTTACTCTGAAGGGCACGGTCAGCACCGTGTCTCAGCGTTTCGCAGACCCTGGAGCTGTGTGCCCTACGGGGCATTCCATAATATCCCGTGTCATTTTCTGGTTTCTTTTCAGCAGTAATCTTTTAACAGTTTCTTTTTGTTTTTAACAAGTTGAAAGAAATCTGCTCTGTTGAATAGTTTATTTACAATCTAAAGGCATTTTGCATCCTCCAAAACTTGAGATTCTTAAATCAGTAGATTTCAGCCTGGGGTCTTCAAACACATTGAAAGCTCCATGCAACTTCTTTGCCTCTGTAAGAAAATTGGCTCGAGTTTCAGAAACACTGATGGAACTGATCAAATTTCACCATAATGACTGAAAGAAAATGGACAGCTTTGCATTTCCAGATCCTCTACCAGCGTGTCCCAGAGGCACAAGGTGGAGAAACCAAGTTCCCCCAGGAGGTCTGGGATGGGCTGGGGGAATTTGACACGGTGGTGGTGGTGGGGGATGCAAAGTCACGATATTTTCGTGATTTCTTCAAAATGCATTCAAAGTTTGTATTCCACTAAACAATAAAACTGTTTTTCTTTAAATGGAAAATGTGGGGGGGTTTTTTTGTTTTTTTGCGGTACGCGGGCCTCTCACTGTTGTGGCCTCTCCCGTCGCGGAGCACAGGCTCCGGACGCGCAGGCTCAGCGGCCATGGCTCACGGGCCCAGCTGCTCGGCGGCATGTGGGATCTTCCCGGACCGGGGCACGAACCCGCGTCCCCTGCATCGGCAGGTGGACTCTCAACCACTGAGCCACCAGGGAAGCCCGAAAATGTGTTTTTTATAAGATTTCATATAAAATAAGTTCTCAGTAGAGATAAGGCAGCAGAGAATGTACAGGTTAAAAGCACTGGTCAGGGAGATGCATGTCAGGGTACCAAATCGTAGCTCTGCCTTTCATTAGTTCTACGTTTAAAGCCTTAAGGAAAGACCCTTAACTTCATTGTGTCTCAGTCTAGCCACATTGGTAATATAGGAATGATAGTTGGCTCTATATCACGGGACCGCTGTTAGGATGGAAAGACATCATCCATGTAACATACGCGGAACTGTGCTGGATGGAGTGAGCATGGTGCGTAACTGTTAGGATCCCGGTGTTCTCGGAAGATGTACCTCATCCCACGGCTTCCCCAGCCCTTGGCACGTGGTCAGTGCTCCTTGCAGGATAACCCCCAGCTTGACAAGAATGTGTTTAGAAACCAGTGGTCCCTTCTAGCAAGTATACATTTCTCATTCCTAGTTTGCCTCATTTTAAATTTTCTTTATTACCTACTCCTAATTTTTTGGTCGCTCTATTTTATACTTCTGTATGACCATTTAAAGCCAGCTCTGAGACAATAATGGCTTAGCTTTCCCGACAGCACTGTGCTGGGCTGGTCCCTCCACTCCATCACATTCTCAAGACAGTGTTCTCAGGTAGAAATTACTGCCCACGTTTTGCAGCACTGATCCACGTGCCCAAAGGATTTATGTAAACTACCCTCAGATGTATAACTGAGAAGTAGTAGAGGTGAAAATAAGAGCAGAGGGGAAAAATCCATTCATTCATTGATTCAAATAAAAAAACAACACAGGGAAGAGAGAGAGGGAGAGGAAAAGTGAAAGCACAAATATCCAACATCAGGAATGAAAAATAGAACGTTTTTGTTGTCGACATTAAGAAGATGAGAGAATGTTATAAAAAACTTTATGCCAAGAAGCTTGAAAATTTTGATAATGGACAAATTTTTTTAAATAGCCATACATTATTAAAACTGATGCAAGGGGCTTCCCTGGTGGCGCAGTGGTTGAGAGTCCGCCTGCCGATGCAGGGGACACGGGTTCATGCCCCGGTCTGGGAAGATCCCACATGCCGTGGAGCGGCTGGGCCCGTGAGCCACGGCCGCTGAGCCTGCGCTCCGCAACGGGAGAGGCCACAACAGTGAGAGGCCCGCGTACCGGGAAAAAAAAAAAAAATTTACCATTTTAAACATCATAAGGGTACAGCTCAGTGGCGTGACATGCATTCACAGTGCTGTGAGCCATCACCACCATCATCTGCAGAACTTTTTCATCTTCCCAAACTGAAACTCTGTCCCCACCAGACAATAATCCTTCATTTCCCCCTCCCTCTGGCCCCTGACAAGCACCCTTCTACTTTCTATGAATCTGACTCCTCTTGGGACCCCCTGTAAGTGGAATCATACAGGATTTGTCTTTTTGTGACTGGCTTAAGTCATGAAGCCTGATGTCCACAAGGTGGCACCTGTCAATATAAACAGATGTTTCACATCCAGGCTCTTAATGAAAAGGTGCCTGGGTCTGTCCTGCTGCTTTACGTGACCTCCAGCACATGGACACAGAGATAGGGACCCAGGCGGTGCAGGCTCAGAGCCCAGCATGTGGCCCAAGCCCCTGGGGACAAGTGGGGACCAACAGGACCTCCTGGGTGCCAGCCCCACGCCACCCCTCTTTCCTGTCCTGGCTCTGTGCTCCTTCCCTGGGCAGCCCCTTTCCTTCTGCTCCAAACCACATTCCTGGCCCTGCCGCTCTAATTTATGAGCCACTGTCAGCCCAAGGAGCCCTTTCTGAAAGGAAAGGAGTGTGTGAATCAGCCCATAACCATGGGGATTTGATTAAAATACAAGCCCCATGTTCTGGAGGCTGCAGGTCCCTCGCGAGGGACATCACACCCTCCCCTACTCTATCCCACACCAACGGAAAGGTGAAGGTTTATTACTCTCATTTGACGGAGGCCATTATGGCCCCAAAAGGTTAATTAATTTTCACAAGGTCACATCGCCAGGTGGAAATGAATCATTCTGGCCATATCCAGGCTGGAAAGACACAGGCATCACCCAGGTTTGGGTGGTAAATCGTTTGTCCCCACTTGTCTCCTGGGATCCAGGGCTCCAGGCTATCCAGGGAGCAGGGAGGTGGGCTACATCCTGCATCCGGGGAAGATGGCTGTGACGGCATAGAGGGGATGGGGGGCTGGCGGGGAGACGGCCTGACAGATGGCCAACCGTACTGGTTTATCCAGAATTGGGGGGTTTCCTGGGGGAAGGTGGCTGAATAAGGGCTCCCCCGAATGTCCACATCCTAGTCCCTGGAATTTGTGGCTCTGTTACCTTATACGGCAAAAGGGACTTTGCAAACGTGATCGAGTTAATGATCTTGAGATGGGGAGACTGTCCCAGGTTATTCAGGTGGCCCAAAGGAATGACGGATGTTCCTGGGAGAGGGAGACAGGAGGGACCGAGTCAGAGAGAGAGAAAGAGAGTGTGGAAGATGCTCTGAAGATGGGAGAAGGGCCAAGAGATACGGCATGAAGGCAGTTCCGAAAGCTTGAAAGGCAAGAATGAATTCTCCCCTAAAGCCTCCAGAAGGAACGCAGCGCTGCTGAAACTATGATTTTAGCTCTGCGAGACTGATTTGAGGATCTGTGATCTCCAGAATGCTAAAGGAATACATTTGTGGTGTTGGAAGTCACTAAGTGTGCAATTAGTTACAGTCGTTGTAGGAAACAAACACAAAGGACATGGGACATTCCAAGCGAAAATCAGGAAAGCCCGAGGCACACTGGTCACCTTAGACCCCCAAGGACTTCCCATTAGTCGAGGTTGATTGAGAAAGGCAGCCATGGTCCTCCAGGGGCACCCCCGGGTCTCGGAGCTGTGCTGGTCCAAGTTTCTACACCTTCCTAGAATCACCAGAAGGGATGGCTGTCTGTGGGCTCTGGAGCGGGGCAGGATCCGTAACATGGTGGCCAATGCTTAACTACTGGCTTTCCAGAAAAGAAAAATAGGTGCACGTGTGTACGTACATATGTTTATGTTTGTTATAAATTTTACTGACATAAAGGGTGTGTAGCAAACAGCCCACAAATGATAAGTTACAAGGCTCTACTGTAAATTCCATACAACTCTAACTTCAGTATAACTCGGATTTCTTGCAAAAACCATCATCAGCTTTCAAAATTCGATTGCCAACAAAAGAGGCAGTTAGCAGGCGGTGAAGGAATGCTTGATTGAGATCTGATTCAGCAAAGAGCCTGGCTCGCATCATTGACAAACAGCTATAGTTCCGACCTGAAGGTTGGTTGATATTTTCATTTACGTTAACGAGTAATCCAAAAGTGAAATAACAAAGACAGATGTCAAAACTTCACTCACTCAACAGGGATGGGAATAACTTCCTCACTGAATGAGATAATCGTTTTCAAATACCGATAGAATATTTCCTCCACATTTTTGTGCCATTCGCAATACAACAGCTATAGACAAGACACAGATTTGAGGTTAATTTGCATTATTGACATTTGCCCATCACTTGCTTAAGTCTAGACAATCAACAAAACTATATAACAAGGGCTGATTTCCGTAGTGTAAATACTCCCACCATAGATGATTTCAAGCTATAAACTAACATTGCTGAAACAGAGTTGAGCAGAGATATGCACCTTCATACAGTGTTTCTACCGAACAGGTGCAACAGACACAAATAACCCACAAACACAGAGCATCATAAAATGTAGTCAAATAGTAAGTGATGGTTTTAAAGCAATTATTTGCTTTGTTTTTTATATAGTTTAATTATAAGTGTGACATTTTTAATTTTTAATATTGTTAGTCAGCAGCTTACGAAATCCCTGAACATTTCTGAAGAGCCTTTCCTAAGCAGCTCTTGTAGGAAGCTAGAGAAAGCAGCCTAATGGGGTTTGACAATTGAGGTGTAATTGACAAATAAAATTGTAAGATGTTTAAAGGGTACGTGGTGATGCTTTTGGATATGTACACACTGTGAAAGGATTCCTCCTATCGAGTTAATTAACATCCATCACAGCATATGTTTATCTTTGTGTGTGTGTGTGTGAGAACATTTAAGTGCTACACTCTTAGGATATTTCAGTTATAACAGAGTTATCAACTACAGTCACCATGTTGTACATTAGATCCTCAGACCTTAGTCATCTTACAGCTGAAAGTTCTTACACCTCTCCTTATTTCTCCCACTCCCCAGCCCCCGGCGACTACTTTCACAGTTTCTTCATGAAGTACCTTGTATTCCCTTAAAATATATTTAAGGTTTGTATTCGTTGATACAATTGTTTGTTTTAAGATAAAGGTTGTTTTCCAAATCTTTAGTGAAATGAAATCTTAACAAAATTGACTTGTAGAGTATCATGGTGAAGAATATTATTCTAATCTTCCAGCCATAAACATTAAAATTAGGGCTTCCCTGGTGGCGCAGTGGTTGAGAGTCCGCCTGCCGATGCAGGGGACACGGGTTTGTGCCCCGGTCCGGGAAGATCCCACATGCCGCGGAGCGGCTGGGCCCGTGAGCCATGGCCGCTGAGCCTGCGTGTCTGGAGCCTGTGCTCCGCGACGGGAGAGGCCACAACAGTGAGAGGCCCGCATACCACACAAAAAAAATAATAATAATTAAAATTAAATTAAACCCACGACAATGAGATATCACTTTACACCCATCAGGGTGGCTCTTATCAAAAACAAACAAACAGAAAATAAGTGTTGGTGAGGATGCGAAGAAGTTGGAATCTTTGTGCATTGCTGATGGGAATGCAGTCTCTGTGGAAACTAATATGGTAATTCCTTAATATAAACATAGAATTATCATACGATCCAGAAACTTCACTTCTGGGTGTATACCCAAAAGAAGTGAAAGCAAGGTCTCAAAGAGATATTTGTACATCCACGTTCATAGCAGCTTGATTCACAACAGCCAAAAGGGGGAAGCAACCCACCTGTCCATGGATGAATGAATGGATACACAAAGGTGGCATATACATGCACTGGAATATTATTCCACCTTTAAAAGGAAGGAAGTTCTGACACATGCTCCAATATGGATGAGCCTTGAGAACATTATGCTAAATTAAATAAACCAGTCACAAAAGGACAAATACTGTAGGATTATACTTATATGAGGTACCTAGAGGAGTCAAGTTCATAGAGACAGAACGTAGACTGGTGGCTGCCAGGGGCTGGGGGAGGGGAAATGGGGAAGGTATTGTTTAATGGGGACAGAGTTTCAGTTTGTGAAGATGAAAAAGTTCTGGAAATAGATAGTGGTCATGGCTGCCCAACAATATGAATGTACTTAATGAAATAGAACTAGCCACTTAAAAGCCTATAGTTCTAATGCCATATAGTTCTAATAGCATAGAAATATATATTTAAAATGGTTAAAATGGTAAATTTTATGTTGTGCCATTTTACAATTAAAAAAATTAAGTTAAACTCAAAGAAAGTAGATAGAAGGAAATAATAACAGTAAGAGTGGAAGTTAAGAAAAAAACTAAAGAAAAGAAAACCTAAAATCAATACAGAAAAGTGAATTAAACCAAAAGCTAGTTCTTTCAAAAGGTCCATAAAGTTGCTAAACCTTTAGTTAGACTGATCAAGAAAAAGAGACAAGACACAAATTACCAATACCAGGAATGAAAGAACAGAAAAAATACAGTATTGAACACTTCAAAATTTGTTAAGAGGGTAGACCTCATGTTAAATGTTCTTACACACACACACATACACACACAAATAAAACATTAAGGGACACAAGGAAACTTTGGGAGGTGTTGATATGTCTATACCTTGATTGTGGTGATAGTACCACGGTGTTTGCATATGCCCAGACTCATCAAATTGTACATATGAAATATATGTGCCATTTGTTGTATATCAATTATACTTCAATAAAGCTGTTAAGAAAAGAGAGTACCACAGATGTTATAGTCATTAAAAGGATAAAAGAGACAATGACAAACTTTATGTCAATAAGTTTGACAAATTAGATGAAATGAATGAATTCCTTGAAAGACAAAATGTATCAAAATGGACTTAAAAGGAAGTAGAAAAAAAAATAGCTCTATATCAATTAAGAAATTGAATTCAAAATTGAAAATCATTCCACAAAGATAACATGATGATGTGTGTTAGAAAATTCCAAGGAACCAAAAAACCCTCTATTTTTACAAAGCTCTATATTAGTTGTAGTAACTAATGAATGACTTTACCATAGTTGCAAAGTTTTACCAAAAAGTCTGCTGAAATTTTTTATTGGGATTGCTTTGAATTAATATACAAACCCAATTGTATTTCTAAATACTAGTCAACAATTGGAAAAAGAAATTGACAAATATTTTCAATGGCTCAAAAACCACGAAATACTTAGTGATAAATTTAGAAACATGGATTCAGGATCAATACACTGAAAACTTCAAAACCTTGCTGAGAGAAATTTAAAAGGACCTCAAGACATAAAGAGCTATACCATGTTCATAGATTGGAAGACCTGATATTTATCTGTAGATTCACAGCAACCTCAATCAAAATCCCAGTAGGTTTTTCTGGTAAATTTAACAGGCTGATTCTAAAATGTATGTAGAAATACAAAATTAACAAACAGTGAGGTTTTGCATTAAGATAGACAAACAGATCAATGGAACAGAAGAGCAAGTTCAGAAATAGACCCTCACATACATGGTCAAGTGACTTTCCATAGGGTGCAAAGGGAATACCATGGGAAAGGACAGTTTTTTCAAACACTGGAGCTGGAAAAAACCCTGAATATCTGTACTAGAAAAACTATCTTTGATCCTTACCATACAATATACACAACAATTAGCTCAAACTTGACCAGAGACCTAACTATGAAATCTGCTATTACCATGCATCTAAAGAAACAGGAGACAATCTTTACCATCTTAGCATAGATCCTAGATCTGATATAAAAAACACTGGCCATAAATGAAAAATGGATACAAGAAAGACAAACACACAAATGTTCACGGCAGTTTCCTTCATAATAGCCCCAACTGGAAACAGCCCAGATGTCCCCCAACGGGTGAATAGAGAGTCGTAATCCATACAATAGAACGCGACAGTAATAACAAATACTGTAGAACCAGTTACAGAGACACTCAAAATAGGAATGGATCTCAGAACACCTTGAAAGAAGTTGGACACCAGAAGGTCCGTACAATTTCATTTATGTGAAAATCAAGAAAAAGTAAAATTATCTATAGTGACAAAAAGGGGCAAGAGGGGACATTTTGGAAGAGAGGGAATGTTTGCATGTAAGGACCGTTGTCATGGTTACACAGGTGTATACATTTGCTAAAACTCGTTGGACTGTATACTTTCAATGGATGATTTTCATTGTATATAAACTGATTTAAAATGTGGAGGTGGGAAGACTTTTGTGTCAGAACAGGCCTAATAGAAAAGATGTGTGGCTGGGAGCAGGGTGTGTACTTGGGAGGATAAACGGAAGGCAAAGTCAGAACAGCCCATAAGGCACTTACAGGAAAAGACAAAGAGGCTTTCTGTGGGCAGGGAGGGGACCACTAAAGAGTCTGGCTCTAGGTCCATCCACCTCATTACAAATAGCTCAATTTCGTTTCTTTTTATGGCTGAGTAACAGGACCTAGAGTCTGTCATCCAGAGTGAAGTAAGTCAGAAAGAGAGAGACAAATACCGTATGGTAACACATATATATGGAATTTAAGGGGAAAAAATGTCATGAAGAACCTAGGGGTAAGACAGGAATAAAGACACAGACCTACTAGAGAATGGACTTGAGGATATGGGGAGGGGGAAGGGTAAGCTGTGACAAAGAGAGAGAGAGGCATGGACATATATACACTACCACACGTAAGGTAGATAGCTAGTGGGAAGGAGCCGCATAGCACAGGGAGATCAGCTCAGTGCTTTGTGACCGCCTGGAGGGGTGGGATAGGGAGGGTGGGAGGGAGGGAGACGCAAGAGGGAAGAGATATGGGAACATATGTATATGTATAACTGATTCACTTTGTTATACAGCAGAAACTAACACACCATTGTAAAGCAATTATACGCTAATAAAGATGTAAAAAAAAAAAGTCTGGCTATTTCAAAGGGAAGATCGGGCTATGCCCTGAGCCTGGATGGCAATCCCCGAAGGCATGTCTCTGGCTGCCCCAAGGGCCATGTTCTCTCAGGCCATATCTAGATTCTGCAGGAGAGCATGTACCCCAGAAACTCAGCATTTAAGCCCGAGGTGTACTCAGGTAGGCTCATTGCCGACTCCTACGGGCAGGTGGCTGTTCTCTGAACATATTCACAGGAGGTTTGATGCTGTAGCAGGGACTTGGAAGGAACCAAGATCAAGAAATGGTGCTCAAACTGGTCAATCCGAGGAGAGAGGGTAGGAGGTAGAAAAAGTATTATTACAGTAAGACATAATCAGGTTCTACACCTGAGCAAAGGTTTCCTTTTGCCTCCTGGACACTGGGAGGGGCCAAGTGTCCCTCTAGTGGCTGCTGGGAGGATTGCAGCCAGGGGGCCAGATTCCCTTGACTGGGTGGGCCCTGGGGGCTGGGCTGAGTCTCTGCTCAAGACAAGGGGTGGGAGGCAGTGCCTTCACTACCCTGAATTCTTTTGCTTTGTCTATCACATTTCTAGGGAATTTCTATTAAAATTCATGGGAGGGCTTCCCTGGTGGCACAGTGGTTAGGAATCGCCTGCCAGCGCAGGGGACACAGGTTTGAGCCCTGGTTTGGGAAGAGCCCACATGCCGCGGAGCAACGAAGCCCTGCGCAACAAGTACTGAGCCCGTGTGCCACAACTACTGAGCCTGCAAGCCACAACTACTGAGCCTGCGAACCACAACTACTGAGCATGCACTCCAGAGCCCACGAACCACAACTACTAAAGCCCGTGCACCTAGAGCCCACGCTCCGCAACAAGAGAAGCCACCGCAGTGAGAAGCCCGCTCAATGAAGAGTAGCCCCCGCTCACGGCAACTAGAGAAAGCCCGTGTGCAGCAACAAAGACCCAGTGCAGCCAAAAATAAATAAATAAATAAGTAAAATAAATTTATTAAAATAAACAAAATTCATGGGAAATTTACCTTTTACTTTCTAATACAGTAAAACTTTTAAAAATATAAGATTAAAAAATATAAAATCTTTTATTTTCACACTGTCACATTACAAGATGCCCCAGGTTGTCACATAGACCCAGGCACATGGCCAGGGGTCCCTGAGGTCTTGGAGCCCAACTTGGGCCCACCCAGCCCGGCCTGGACCCACTCCCGGGTCAATTTCTCTAGTTCAACCTTCTCATCCACTCTGAACCTCTGCCCCATGGCTCTGATTGACGGGGGAAGGTATGAATATACACCTAACAACGGTGATCTGATTAGAATCAGCTCCCATTAACAGAGCCCCTATCACGGGCCAGGCAGGCGCTCTGTGAACGGCTCACACTGAAGGGGATTGTGTGTGACTCTGACTTGACTGAGGACACACAGGCCCCAAAGATGGTGGGTTTCCATGGGGTCCCACAGCTAGTGGAGGGATTCTGCTCACTTCCCGGGGCGGCCAGCACCACCATCGCAGTGCCGGGGGCCGGCCTCATGCTAGCCCTTGTACCTAAGCACTCATGGGCACTTCCCGTGCGCACACGTGCACGTGCACACACACACACACACACACACCCTGACACACACACCTGGGCTGCAGTGAAAGACACAACACAGCTGAATTCTCTGGGGGTGCTCCTTGGGGACACAGTTCCACCATGCGGGGGTCCAAAGGGAAGAGAATCAGTAAGAGGAGTATAGTAAGGGCGACACAGCCTCCGGCGTGAGACGGAACTCAGACAATAGCAGCGTTAGGAAAAAATCAGGAAAATGAGTAATTACGACTGTTTTGCTTTTTTCTTTGGGAGCCTGAGAAGCTTTGGAACTCATGAAACTGCCCTCTAGTGGCCACCAGGAAGCACGCAACTGACTTTTCCACCAAGGTCTGTGGTGACCCAGCCACACCTGCAGGGGGCCCCAGGGCCTGCACCAGGAGGGGAACGCAAGCACATGGGTATATTCCATGCACAAGACCCACTCCTGAGCCCACCGTGGGTCCCTACCCTTGTTCTTTCCTCCCTGTTTTTAGTTCCCCACCTGTTTTCAGTTCTGTCTTCCTGCTGGGCCTCCTACTAATCATAGCCAATGAGTCTTTACAGTTGGCACCCAACTGATTCACCCTCACCTCTGAAGTGGGGAATATTATTACCTTTTGTAAAGAGAAACAGGCACAGAGAAGGCATATGACAACCCAAGGCCACGCAGTTACTGAGCAGAAAAGCAAACACTAGGATGCAAGCAATCTGAGACAGGGCTGCGTTCTCAGCCCTCGGGCCCGTGTACCGCCAGCTCACACAACACTCAGCAGTAGAAGTCACCTTCAAACTCTTTGTAACAATGTTTGTGTCTGCATGCTTCACAAGGGCCTCAAATCCACAACAACCCCACTGTCCATGCAGAATGGATACATTTTGGTTTATTCGTGCAATGGAATATTACACAGCAATGAAAAATAATGAATGGCTGCTACACGCAGTAATATGGACGCATGTCAGACATAATGTTAAGTGGAAGAAAAGAGGGACAAATGTGCAGACAAGATGATTCCGTGTTAAAAGAAATTAAAAAACCAGTTAATACAGTTTAGAATAGTGGGTGCCTTGGTGGGTGGGAGGAGTAGAGAGGAATAGGCGAGGGCGAGGGGAGCCTGCCGGGACCCCGGGCAGGTGTGTATGCTGATCTGGGCAGCGGTGCCTGTGTCAGCGTGGACACATTCACTGAGTTGTGCACGAAGATTTCTACACTGTGCTGTGTAGGCTCATGACCTGCAGGATGGCCCCGAGGATGGCCACAGCCTAATCTCTGAGACCTGTGAGTACGCTGGGTGACCTGGCAAAAGGGGCTTTTCAGATGTGATTGAGGTGACAGGTCTTGAAATGGGGGGGGGTGTGGGTTAACATGAATTATCTGGGTGGATCCAATGTCATCCCATGAGCCCTATATATAAGCCAAGAACTTTCTCTGGCTGGAGTGAGAGACGTGGCAGGAGAGATTGAAGCATTTATTTTCTCTGCTGCTGGAACAAATTAGCACAGTCCGAAGGACTTCACAAGGTATGACCTTACTTTCTCACTGTCTCCATAGGTAAGACGTCTGGGTGGGCTCAGGGTCCTCTGCTTGGTCTCACAAGGCCAAAATCAAGGTGTCGGCCAGGGGTTCCTTGCTGGAGGCTCTGGAGAGGGGTGGGGGGGGGGTCTCCACTCTCCCCAGTGCCCAGAATCCTCCCCTTCCCCCGGAGGGCTCTTTCCCCAAATAAACCCAAGGTGCCACGCCTCAGAGAAAGCTGGAAGGAAATACATCGTCTCAGCAGGGCTGGAACTAGGGTAAGCGAGGTAAGCGCCCCGGCACCGAGCTTGAGAAGGGATCCCTAAGAATGAGTGTCTTTTGTATGCACCTGGGGGCTTACCTCCCCTGTCACCGTGGTCCCCACCCTGCTGAGCAGAGCCCTGGGTATCACACCAAGAGCATCACCTTCCCTGCCTGTACGCCAGTGCTCGTGGTGCTGAATCAAATCAGTGAATATGTTTGCTCATTCATTCATTCACTCATTCATTCATTCACTCATTCACTCACTGCTGAGTCCTGACCCCAGGTGGGAAGTACCCACAGCTGGGTGCTGTTCTGGGGACTGGGACCCCTGCCCTTGCAGAGTTACCTGCTAGGCCTGGGGCCCCTCCTCTGAGTGGGGTCCTGTGTAGAGTTGCCCCATTTAGCAAATAAAACTACAGAACACCCAGCTCAATTTGAATTTCAGATAAACAACAAATAATTTTTTTTTAGTAGAAGACTGCTTCATGTAATATTTGGGACATACTTATATCTTCTAAAATGCTGTTTCTTTGAAATTCAAATCTACCTGGGCATTCCGTATTTTATCTGACAACCCCAGTGGGACCTCTGCCCACTGTCACCATCTGGGCAAGTCACCCTTTCCTCTATCACTCTGGTCGCCATGGGGCCCTGGCCCCCGCAGGGCCCCGTCCAGGGCACGGCTGACCACACAAGACCTGCCCTGTGCGGGGTGGTGGTCGGCTGCCTGCACCCCTCCTGCAGTCCAGGATGGCTGCTGAGGCTGCCTGGGTTTCCCTGAAGCCGGGTCTCCAGTGTGCCTGCACCGTGCTCACCTGCCAGCCGGTGCCACCCCAGGGGTTTGGACTGAATTGGTCTGGCGGCAGCCCCGGCAGCAAAAAATGTCAAAGCTTGCCAGGGGGTTCACTGTGCAGTCAGGTCAGAGGCCCTGTCCCCTCACAGGCTGCCCTGACTCAGGACCCCTGTCTGAGGATGAACCTGGGAGTGGGAAGCATGGTACCTGTCTGTGCTCGCTGGGTCCCGGGATCAGCCAGGCCTGGGTTCCAATCCCGCCTCTGTTAGTTTCTAGCTGTACGGCCTCTGGGAAGTTGCCTTTGCCCCTGAACTTCCGTCCTCGGTCCCTCACAACCTGTTGTGAATGTCAATCAAGGCAGCGGTCTTCAAAATGTGGTCTCTGGACCAGCATCACCTGTGCATGTGTTAGAGCGGCAAGTTCTCCCCCGCCCCGATCTTCTAAAGCAGAACCTCGGGGATGGGGCCAGCAATCTGTGTTTTGATAAGCTCTCCTTGTGACTTAGATGCATGCCCAACCACAGATGTAAGATGACAGGGGACAGGGGCAAGAGGTAAAAAGGTGGATAAATGAAAGCTAGTTACTAAGCCTCCAGGACCGACTCCTGAGTCCTGGGCCCCCACCTCTCACTTCCAGGAGCCCGGACTTGAGCGTCCGCCCCGCCCCGCGTGCCTGTCAGAGCCCAAGGCTGCTGCTCATCATGTAAGGACTTGCACGTGGCCGAAAGCTTCCAGGGTCTTCCCTCCCTGACCCAGGAGCGCTCACCTGCCACCTCGGAGAGATTAAAGCTCCGTCAGGCTCCTGCCTCTGTCCCTGTCTCCAGGCCCCTAATTCTGCAGCTGTACGCAGGGCAGGGTCCCCTCAGCCCCCAGGTCGAGAACTTTCTGTCCCAACACTGCTTCACAGACTCCAGGCTCCACTGAATTGCTCCAGAATCTGGAATTGGGGCACAATTCTGGGAGAAAGCTTTTAATTCCCCTCCCAATTCTTTTAACCCTGCAAACTGCCTACTGCTTGGAAAACAGAAAATGTAAAGTGACTGCTGATTACGGGCTAGAACAGAAATAATACACATTTTCTTCCTTCGGCTAAGTTAAAATAGCTTCCATCACGGCACGGGCTTTGGAATCGCAGAAAGCCAGGTGCTCAGCCCAGATTTGCTGGACCAGGTGACTTCTCCGAGCCCTCATTTTCTCCGCGCAAACAGTAGTAATAATTGCTCTTACGATCACGAGAACAGCAGAATTTGTGAGCGCTTTCACCCTCCCCGCCTCTCTCGGAGGCAGGGCTGCAGGTCGCCAACCTGGACGCTTATTAGCGTCGCCTCGGGAGATGTTTACACCCAGATCCCCAGGCCACAGCAGGACCAGGAGAACCGCGGGCGGCAGCGCCGACCGCCTCGTTCCAACTCCCCCACGATTCCAAAGTGCCGCCGAGTTGGAGAGCCCCGCGGCCTGGGGATCTGGATGCAAACATCTCCCGAGGTGATGCTAACGACGCAGGCCCGGGAGCGCTGCCGCGGAGCCTGGGGCCCTTTCTTCGGGGAGCGGCACCTCCATTCTCCTTTCGGGACCCCCTGCTTCGGACACACACATCTCTCAGGCTGACACAGGCACTTTGGGGCCTCGGCCCTCAAACTTGGGGTTCCAGAAACTAGTGCCAAGGGATCTAACCCAAGTCAACGTATGGGGACTTTAAACACTACTAACTTCATTTTAAGGAAAAAAAGATGACTTTTCGGTTGAGTTTACTACAACAACAGAGCAAGGCTGTGTCGTTAATGGGGCGCAGACGGGCGGCCTCTCTGTGGACTGACCGAGCGCAAGTCCGGCCGTCTTCCCGCTGCATCCTCTGCGCGCTGGCCCAGCCTGTCGTGGGTGCAGAGGCACGGGCTCTGGGGCCTCCACCTGCCTCGATTCCCTCATCATGATGAACATCTGCTGCGCTGAGCCTGCCTTGTGTCCCCCGGGCCTGGAAAGGCCATTAGTCACCGTTTCATCTGGAGATGTCACAAACACCTCCTGGCTTTGCCAGCTCCACCTGGTCCAAGGCCCCCTCCTGAGCCTGTGTCTCCCGTGCAGAATGCCACACAGCGGCCCTGAGTGACGGCCCCTTGGCTCAGGCCAGGACCACGTGGTGGAACAGAGGCCACAGCCCTGGTGCTGGCTTTGGAGTTGCTTTTTGGGCTCGCAGCTCTCTCTGGGTCTCTGCAGGTGGCTCCCCTCCCTTCCCACGTGGGGCGGGGAACCTGCAGGGTCTGTTCCTGCCCTAGGGCATTTGCACCTGTTCTAGCCTCCTCTCGAGAGACGCCCCTCCCCCTGCAGATCTTTTCCCAGCTGCTGCTCTCATTTGGTCTCAGGCCTTCTTCGACACACACCGCCCCCACCCCCCATCTAGCCCTCCTCCTTCCTGGTGATTTTTAATATCACATTGACTTGTTTTATCTTTTTTTCCCCAAAGCGCTGACACTCCGTGGATGTTTTCTTCTTTGTTGTTTTGGTGTAGTCTTGTGGCCTGCTGGCATGTGGGCAGGAACACCTCTGTCTTGGACACAGTTGTAGCACAAGCTCCTCGTATGGTCCCCGCACGCAGTAGGTACTCGAGGAATATTCTCGATGCCATCTGCTGGGGTAGCCCCACCTCCCGAGCTTCCATGTATTCAGCTGTGGGGAGGGGATGTGAGAGCCACCACCCCAGTCCCTGGATGCTTCCAGAGGACAGGGAGACGGCCAAGGAGAAGGGCCTGGGGCAGTGCCTGGCTCAGCGTGTGGGAGTGAGGACCTGTCTGCTCTTCCGTGCGGGTGAACCCCAGGCCTGGAGACTTGGGGAGGTGGGTGATTGTGAACGTTTGATGGGCTCCGGCAGCACCGATCCGGCCTCCTCGGGGGTTCCGGCCACTGCACACGCGCTGACACCCTGTTGTTTCTTTTAATGGGCATCCGGCCTATTCTCACCTGTGCTGGGAGATGAAGCAGACTCCGTGTCTGTGAAATCGACTTGTGGGCCAGCGGTAACAACACAGGCTATTTTCCACACGTGTGAGGCTTGGATAGCCGGAAGCCAGGAAGGCTCCAGCAGGGCTCGTGTGGAGCCCCCACTGACGGTGTTTCGGCGTCGTGCAAAGCCAGGTACATTTGGAGGCGGAGGGCAGGCTAGTGATGGGCTTTCCAGATAAGAGGCAGCTTAAACGGGAAGGGGGCTGAGTCCCAAGCTGCGGCCGCCAGAGGGGTGGAGGAAGAAGGTCCTTGACCAGGGGCTCTGCGCTCTGTTTCCCGGGAGCTGAGGCCAGGCTGGCTCCACGATTTCCTTATAGTGTCAGAGCCAGAGCCACTCTTCTCCTCCACCCTGTACCCACCCCCGGGGAGGACAGTGCCATCCACAGAGACTCAGGCACCGTCCTGGAGGCCTCCCCTCCGCACATCCCATCAATGCTGTGTCCACTTCTCTCCCTCCCCACCCCACCTCCATCACCTCCACAAACAGCCTCAACTCCAGGCCCCAGGTCTCCCCGCCCCGGCCCAGCTCTGTGCGTTTGTCTGACCCTCGTTCCAAATGGCAGATTAAATCTATGTTCCTGAGTTACCTTCAGAATAAGGCCCAAGAACATGAGCTCTGGACTCACCCACTGAGTTCAAATTTCAGCTCTGCCACTTTGCTGCTGTGTGACCCTGGGCCAGTCACTTCACCTCTCTGTGCCTTAGCTCAATCCTCATCAAGACAGGGATGACAATGACAATCTGCCGTGGTATCTGTCAGGGTACGGGCAGGAGACAGACTGTGCCAGTTGAGGGACTTGGAGACAGGTGTGGGCTGGGTGGGTACAGGGATGGCATGATGCCCAGGGCCAGTGGGGGGGACACGGCCATCCCAGCCTGATGGGCAAAGGGAAGGTGTGCTTGCTGGAATCTGAAGACTTGAGGGTAAGGGAGGATGCCCTGATGTCTCCGTCATCTCCACAAACAGCCTCCCGTACCCTCAGGTCTTCAGATGTGATGGAGGCACTGGGGGAATAAAACCCGACCTCCTCCTCCTCCACCTGCATCTGGCTGGCCTCCTGCTGGGGCTGCGATCAGCTTAGACCCAAGGAGAAGGCAGAGGGCACTCTGATGGACGGAAGTACGAAGGGCATCCACCACCCACTGTGTCTACTTCCAAACGCTGTCCCATGGTTTCAGCCCAGGGGATCTGTTGGTTCCTGGGTTCCTAATGCATATATTTTTGTTAAAACTCCTATGTTGATGAGGGCTCTTCAGTCACAAGGGAATCTAGTCCACGCTGGCTTGAACAAAAGAAGGACTGGCTGACTCATTAACTGAGAAATTGAAAGGTCCGGCTTCAGGCATGGCTGGATCCAGGTGGTCAAAATACATCATAAGGAATCTGACATTCTCCATCTCTCAGCGCTGCATTCCTCTGTGTTTGCATCTATGGTCGCTAACTATTGCTGTGTAACAAATTATCCCAGGATTTATCTGCCCCAAATAATACACATTTGTTATCTCACACAGGGGTCAGCAATTCAGAAGCTGTGTCACGCTTTGTGGTCTCTCACGAGAGTGAAATCAAGACATCTGTTGGGGCTGCAGTCGTCGGAAGGCTGGACCACGGCTGGAGGAGCTGCTTCCAAGATGGGGCACTCCTGTGGCTGCGCGCAGGAGGCCACCGTTTCTTGCCACGTGGACCTGCTTAAGTGTCCTCACAACATGGCTGATGAGGGACCCAGGAGGGGCTGCAATGTCTTTAATGACCTAACCTTGACGCCCCACTCCACTGTTTGTGCAATCTTCCACTGGAACCGCAAGTCAGCATTACCAAGGTAGAAGGGGACTACCTCAGGGCAGGAGTCCCAGGAGGTGAGAATCACTGAGGACACTTGGAAGGCTGGCAGCCACAGCTTCTTTCCCAAGTCGTGTGGAAAAGCAATCCCAGGCCGTAATCCCAGCAGAAGAAAAACACAACTTTCTCAATAATCCCGGCAAAATTCCACGACCTGGTCTCATTGGCTGGATTGGGTCACATGCCCACCACTGACCAAATTATTTCTGGCTCTGATTGGCCAGGCCGAGGCATGTGCTCACCCCTTGGGTCAGGCAGGGAGAAGAATACACCCCATCCAAGCCCTATGGGACTCCGAGTGGAGCTCCTCCCCTGGGGGGGTGAGTTGCTGCTTTCGGAAGGGGGACAAGATGCTGACCAGACAAGAAGACACTGGGGTCTCTCCACCGATGAAAATGCCTCTGTCCTTTGGGGGAGTACTACTGGAGGAGTGGGTGGGAGGCTGGGATTCAAATGGTACCGAGGTATGAAGAGAGAAGGGCCTGGCTCCCAGCAGCCAGGGGAAGGCAGCAGGAATACACTTGGATTTTCTAGGTCCAGTTCCCCGAGCTGATCACTTCCCTGGACCCCAGCCCCGGGCAGTCATGGGTCCAGCAGGTCCCCTCTCTCAGAGCAGAGACCAGTGAGAAAGTAGGACCTGCTTAGCACCCCTTCTCCATCCTGGAGGAAGAAGCATCCAGAACACGTTTTCTGGCTGAAGCAATTCTTAGACAGGCCAGATCGTGTGGTCACATCCATCCCGGTAACTCACAAAGAGGGATGGTTAAGAGCTCAGACTCTGGAGCTGCAGCCTCAGTCCTGGCTCTGCTACTCTCCCGCTGTGGGACCTTCTGGCAAAGGCTCTCAGCTCCTCTGATCCTCCACTTCCTCATCCGTGAAGCGGGGATAATAAATGAACCGAGCGCAGACAGTCCGGTGAGCGCTGGGTGATGCACCGGAAGTGCCATGGCACGTGCGGACCCTGCACAAGCGCGTGCGCGGTTGTCACTTCTGGATGGACGCCACCTGCCCACAGAGAGGAGTATCACGCGGCAGCTAGATACAAGATACAGGACAGTCAAGCCTCGGTTTGAAAACCACCTCTGCCACGTCAAGCGGAGGCACACATTTCTCTGTGTCTCAGTTTCTGTAACTGTAAAATGGGCAGGAAACCCCCTCCTCCTTGCAGTGATGATTAGGAAAGATAGTGTATTCAAAGCACCCTGCCTAGTCCTTTGATAGACACTTTGAGAAACAGTGATTATCTTCATAAAGCACAGAGATTTGAGCTGGGACTCAGAGCCCGCTGCTTAAATTCAATCCCAGTTGCTGTGTGATGGTGACAAATTGCCCACCCTCTCTGAACCTCCGTTTTCCAAACTGTGAGATAGAGGCGATGTTAATACCTCCCTCGGGCTGCAGTGAGCGGCCAGTGGGTTTTCAGACGGGGCCTGGATGGGGTGAGGATGGAGGTGCTAGCTGCGTGCTGAGTGATGATGGGTTTTGCCTCTCGCATGTTTATGGGTCCTGTTTGGGGCCCTAGAGACTGGACCGCCATCACCTTCATTCACAAAATTCAGGTCACCGCTTTCTCTACTCCACGTGGAGTCACAGGGAGCTTGAGAGCGAGGGGTCAGAGCAAAGTGGCTGGAGGGGCTCTGCCGGCGGGGGATAGGGGAGCAAACCCGGCAGGGGCCGCCGAGCTCTCCTTCCTGCTGCGTCTCCGAGCCCCACGGAGTCTGGGAGAAAGGCCCAGAGCCAGACTCCAACTGAGGCCACGTCCCGCCACTCTGCTGCCCCTTCTAGAGACTGTCTAGGAGGCCACTGAAAACACTGCTGGCCCAGGGTGGTCGGGGGGAGGACCTCAGTCTTTCCTGTTCTTCAGACATCGCCCGGGGAGTCTCTGACACATAAACAGACCCCAGGAGAGCCTGGATCTCTGGAATTTTCCAAAGCAAACAGCACACACGTTTCCACGGTTGGGGTGTGTGTTGGTGGGGGGTTGGCAGTGCCAGCTGGGGTTCAGGCGGCCCCTGGGACGGCAGAACAAGCCCGAATGAGGTTGTGTTCAGTCAGTGCCGGTCCCGGGGGCGGGGGGGTGGGGGGTGGGGTGGAGGAGGGGACCAGGAGGGTGAGCGGCGGACGCCTTCAGGTGCAGACCCTTCTTCTGCCTCCACCGTCCCTCCGCATCATCCGAGTTCAGGGGCGAGAGCCCGAGGCACGGGTGAGAGGGATGGGGGCCATGACCACGAGGCCGCCTTTATCTCCCTGCAGGAACTCAGCACGCTCTCTTAATCTCGGGGTGCAGGTGCTCTGAAACTCGAAGTTCTAGAGGAACTACCACTCTCCGACGCGAGGGGGCGCTGTTGCCTCACAAATGAGCTGCCCAAGGCGGCTGCTGGAAGAAATCGCTCTCTGGGGTCCGAGGACTCCCAGAAGTCTGCATCTGCAGGCAGCTGGCACAGGGCCCGAGTTCTGACAGCCTGGGCCTTTCTCCTGCTGGCCGGGGAGGGCCCCCCTCCGGACCCTCACAGGCTAGGGAGAGGGGAGGAGAGTTATCAGAGCTTGGGAACGTAGCCCAACGCATCCCCGCACCACGAGGTATCACAGACTTTTACAATGTGTCCCAACGTAGCAAAACCTGGCCCTGCGCTAAGCTTTCCAGACATTTCCTGGACTCCCACAGTCACCCCGGTGGGGTGTATAGGGTGGTCCCCGCACTGCAGAACCTCAGAGTGGTCTGTCACGTGCCCAGGATCCAGGACGTCCAGGCAGAGAGTGGCATTTGGACCTGGGTCTTTGCGGCTCCAGGACGATGCTCTTCCCCTCTGTTATCTGGGGGCCGTGTGGCAGCCGGGCCTCAGGCCTCAGAATGGCATGTCTGCTCCCCGACTGCTTTGCCCCTTTCTGCTCGGGGCAGCATCTGTCTGAACTCCCCACTTGGGGATGTGGCAGTGGCTGGGCCTGGAAATGTGGGTCCTGGTTCGTCCTCCCTCTCCCGGCTGCCTGCAGTCTCTTCACGTCCCAGCTGCCCTGGAGGGGGTCTGGCACGCACAGAACCCCTGGAGAAGTTTCCATTAGACCATCAGCTCCAGCCAGATGTTCTTGGTTTTTAAGCCATATTTTTATGACCTAAGAGGGACCCTTTCCCTATTTTTCAGGGAGGGAAGAACAGAAGTGAGGAAGCTGGGCTCAGGCCGCCTGGTTTACCCTGGAGTGCTGGAAAGGAGGCCTAGGCCTGGGCCCCCAGCGTCCGCTGAGCCAGCAAAAAGCAGCCCGTTCATCAGGCAGGGGAAGACAGGAGGCGAAAGATGTGTTTTCTTTGCGCATTTACGCGTTAAAAACAGAGAGAGCACACGGGATGGAAAATGGACAAGGCAGCTGTGAGCACGATTCCTCCCACGCCTGGGTTTATGGAAAAGCATACGTCAACTCAATGTCCACAAAAGCGGACTTTTTTTCCAACGTGGACTGTTCTGCCAGCACATCTAGTCCATTTCTTGGGGCCACTCTGAGTTTTTGTCAACAAAACCAATGAGGACCACTGGCAAACACGGACCGTTGTTAGGGAAAACTTGTTCATCCGAGGCCGACTGGAATTTACTGAGCACACCGAAATGCTGGGGGGCTTCAGGTGGCGCTTGTGATGGCTGGGGGGGGGGGGGGGGCACTGTTTCTAATTGACTTGACATCTTGCCAGGGGTGCTTGCTCGACCCGAAGCAGGGCTGGTCCTCAGGGAGCCTTGGCCCACACGCTGGAGCCCAGCAAGGTGGACGAGGTGGCAGCTGAGACGTTCTCAGCCCTGTGGCCTCCCGGGTTCCCAGAGGGTCACTGCAGGCTCTGCTCAGCACACTTGAAAGGGATACAGGAAACACAGGTGTTCTGGAAGCTTCTCCTCACTTCATCAGCTTTCTGGATGCTCCCTGCAGCTGCAGAGCCAACCAGCAGGGGGCCCCTGTCCCCGGGTGGCCTCCGTCTCTGCTCCCTGCTGGCGATTCCGCAGGTGGTCACCTCCTCTGCCCCTCAGACCCCACCAGGCCTGCCTGGGATTCTTCCCATGGAGCTGCTGACTTCAAGGGAGGGGGGGTCCTTCTGGGCCTGCTTGAGTTCCAAATCAGGAAAGGCCTTCTCCCTTCTTTGGGGAGCTGTATTATATGATATAGCATACATGCACCAGAATCCAGGGGTTCTCGACCCCGGGGGGAGCAAGTTTTCTCTCCAGCGGACATTTGACAACATCTGCAGACCTTCTGGTTGTCACAGCCAGGGAGAGGGGCTACTGGCATCCAGCGGGCAGAGGAGAGGGATGCTGTTAAACACCCTACAACCCATCGGACACCCCATAGCAGAGAATCATCTTGTCCTGAGCGTCAATATTCCAGGGTTGAGAAACCCAGCCGTAAACTACTCAACCCGCTCCCTAGTGACGGACATTCATTTTGTTCCAAATATTTTGCTGTTATAAACATTGCTGCAAAAAGTACTTTCATACCCAGGTTACTCTGCCATGGGTGGATATAACTGATATGTGTATGATGAGGTCCCACTTGGGCAAAAAGAAAGAAGTTAGAACACACCTCTGTACTGATAATAAGATACCTCTGGAAGACGATACAAGAAAGTGGCTTCCTTGGGGCAGGGAAATCAGGGGGTCAGCCACCTCCCAACGTGCTGGACCCCTTTTGGTCCTTCCCGATCCAAGGAGGATGAGAAGGGTCCGAAAGGGAAGCAAGAAGGACCAGGGGGGACTAGACGGCCTGCGTCCTGAGGCAGATGCGTCTCCTGCTGGGCTAACGTGCAGGGCTCACACTGGCGGCCCCGCGCTCCATCCTGCCCCTCCAGTCCCAAGACAGAGGCTGCAGTGGGTAACCTGGCCTGGTCTCACATGGCGCGCCTCCCCTGCGCGGTCTCCTTCCACCTCCTCCTCCTGGTGCCCGGTGCCCTCCCCTCGGCCTCCTCGGACCTGAGCTGCCCCACCTGGGCTGGCAGGTGTCACCCGGGCTGGTCCCTCCTCTCTCCTTACTCTCTTTGCCGGCTCTGCCTTCAGGGCTCAACTCCTGCATCACTGCCCCAGGCAGCCTGCCCAGACCTCCTGGGCCAGGGCACGCACCGCCCCCCCCCCCCGCCCAGGGCTTTCTTGGCGCCCTGCCCCTCTCGTCACTTTGTATCTGCTTGTGTGGTTCTTCCGTCCTCCTCCCCCGCCCACCCTGCCTGACTGTAACCTCCCAAGGATGTGGGTGTTCTGCAGCGGTGACCCCTGTGCCTTGCACAGTGCCTGGCACAGAGGCAGTGCTCAAAACCGCCTCAGACTTCCCCGGTGGCGCAGTGGTTAAGAATCCGCCTGCCAAGGCAGGGGACACGGGTTCGAGCCCTGGTCCGGGAAGATCCCACATGCCGCGGAGCAACTAAGCCCATGCGCCGCAACTACTGAGCCTGCGCTCTGGAGCCCGTGAGCCACAATTACTGAGCCCGCGAGCCACAACTACTGAAGCCCGCGCACCTAGAGCCCGTGCTCCGCAAAAAGAAGCCACCGCAATGAGAAGCCTGCGCACCATGACGAAGAGTAGCCCCCGCTCGCCGCAACTAGAGAAAGCCCAGCGCAGCAACGAAGACCCAATGCAGCCAAAAATAATAATAATAATAATAATAACAATAATAAAAAAGACTGCCTTGATATCCCTTGGTGTTAGCCCAGCCCCAGGGTGCTGGCCTTGACCATCCCCTCCTGGCCCAGCCTCCTTAAGGCAACATGGCTACATTCTCTTCCCAGCAGTTTAATAGAGTCTGAATTTTTTCTTGCTCCTTTTCAGGCCATGAGTGTCCCACGGACAGAACCTTTCTCTCTCGTTCACGGCTCATGCCCAGTGCGTGCGTGGTACCTGGTCCGTAACAGGGTTAGTTAGGTTCTAACCCTAACCCTAACACTAACCCCAACCCTAACGGATGTTAGGACAGATGAATGAATGAATGAATGAGTGAGTGAACGAGTGAACAGATAAGGGAGAGAGAGGTGGGGACAGACAGGCAGGCTGGACGTGGTGCCAAGGTTTTGCTCCTCCATCCTCCCGTGTGATCCTGATAGCATCTGTGAGCAATGTTAACCCATTTTATAAATGAGGAAACGGAGACCTAAAGGTGGTTTAGCTTGGCCTCTGAGCAGTAAAACCAGTAAACAGCCTTTTCCCACCTGAGCCTTCCGGCTGCACGTTCAGCTGCCTTTTCTAAGTTTTCTGACCACCAGGGGGTGAACCTCCACATCCGTGAGGGAGCCCAGTGCTAACTGCCTGTGTGCAAATGCTTCCCATCTCGTATGAGGCAAAGCCATAAATTCATCCCTTCCCTCCCCAGCTGAATGTTTATTCCAACTCTGTCTGAGCACAACTGTGTCCTCGGGATAGAAAGGGGATCCAAATGTCTCCATGCGAGTAGTAATCATCATCTCCTATGAAATCTGAAAAATGCTCAACTTCTCAGTGTCACTCCATCCTCTGGCATCTTCAGCTTTGGTGTAGCCCATCCTCTTGGGTGGGTGTGCCCCGGGGCTGTCCCAGGGCTGGACCGTGATGGGATGCCCCAGGGTCCCACAGTCGGTGACAGACGGCTGCCCTTGGTAACTCATAGCAGCTTTGCTGTTCTTGTTGCCTTGGGGGTAACTGATTTGTTTTGTATTTCAGATTTTGTTGTCACTTGAAATCTTAGCTATGGCAGAGGAGAAATGGCAAGTATGCACTGGGCTTTGGTTGTTCAAAAAGAGGGAGCGGTGGGGCGGGGTGGGGGAGAGAGGGAGAATGGGAAACAGTATCCCATATGAAGTCGAGCAGGTGCTGGAGCGATGTTTGGGGAGCGCAAAAAACCTGCATCTGACAGTGAGCTAACAGTCCCCCTGGTACCCTGGTGGAAGGAACCTTTACTTAGAGCTTAGTTTTAAGAACCTTGATAATCAAACACTCGCGCCTGACAACTCTGTTACCCACAGCCAACTTTTTAATTTCCCTTTGCCAGGCTACTCATTCTGAAAGTGTGTGTTCTTTCCACCTCAGGGGAATATTTTCTATTTTCCAAACTTCCGGAAAGCTGTTTGAGTAGAGAACCAGGGATCTCTGAACCACGCCATTGATAGTTTTAAAAATTCAAGTAGCAGCAGCAGCGGCAGCCAGAGGAACGGGGATCAGGGCTGCTTCCCAAGGCTACCTGTGGATCCGTTCGAGGTTTTCTGGCTACCACGGGGTTACTGAAGATGTTCACACAATCTCTTTCCATGTGAGTTCCTTATTCTCAGTGACGCATATCAATGAGGAGTTTATGCATCTCTCCATACGCTCCTCTGTCAATCAGTTCGTTCGGTGTGAATTGAATAGAGCGGTGTTCATTACACGTAGCCACGCTACCCAGGGCGAGGAAATGATTTTCCTAGGACCATCCAGGCTGGTCCTGCAAGGGATACCACTTCATCTTGCACCTCGTCCCAGGGAATTCACACCCGGGCCTCTTGAATGCAGAAAGTCCAGCCCAGAGGAGGGAAGGAAGGGGCTACAGACCCTGTCCCGTTCCTCAGCCTCCTTCCACAGCATAAGCCTCGTGGTCCTTTGTCCACACTTTCTGCCTTTTCCTTACACTTCCCAGCCCAGCACAGATGATGCTGATGACGGGGAGAAGCCCCTTCCCCAAACTGCCCTTCTGTGCTCTCATGAGAGGACGCACGTGCTCAAGTCGGGAGACGGGGGCAGCCCATCCAGTGGTCTCTTGCCGAAACCTCTAACGCCTGCTCAGGGCCTCTGGCCTCATCTCTCCCTTCCCGGTCCAACCTTCACGCCACCTGGAGTGAGCGCTCAACGGTGAGACTCGCTCTCATCCTGCCCCACTTTAGAGCCTCCAGGACCACTCACAGACACAGCGCGAGATCCCAGGTGCTCAGCACGCTTTTCCGGGTTCCAACTCCCCCTTCTCTCCCACGTCTGGGCTCGTAGGAGTCAGCCCCTCGCCCCGGGCTTGCGATGCCTTTGGGCTCTGTGCTCTGCCAGACGGGCTGAGCCTTCTCTCTCTGATCCAAACTCCTCCTCCAGCTCCGAGTTTCCGCACCCTCCCGCCTTGCACCCAGGAAGCCCATCACCCCGCCTTTGGGGCCCTGGCCCTGTTTATTCCTCTCCTGACAAATGCACGTTGCTTTGTCATCACTCTCCGTATGCTCAGTTGTGAGCTCCGTGAAGACCCAGGGCATCCCTGTCACTGTCCCCTCGTTTAGCAAGGATGTCACGCCCAGGAGGAGCCCAACAGATGTTGACTTCTGAATGAATGGACAAGAGTTTGCTCCTGGTTTCTTCACGGTGTGGCCCTGCAGAGATAGTTGTGTACGACGCCGTCCATCTATCTCGTTTGTTCCAATTTGTGTGGGAATGACACATTGTCTCTAAGTAACTTTTTAAAGTTTTTTGACATGGACCATTTTTAAAGTCTTTATTGAGTTGGTTACAATATTGCTTCTGTTTTATGTTTTGGTTTTTTGGCCCTGAGGCACGTGGGACCTTTGACTAGGAATCGAACCCACATCCCGTGCATTGGAAGGCGAAGTCTTAACCACTGGATCGCCAGGGAAGTCCTGACATGTTGTTTTTAAAATTACATCATTGACACAATTTTTCATGGCCTTGTTGTCCTTCAGGATTCATTTCAGGAAGCTCCATAAAGGTCCCATGACTTTGTGGACATAAGTTGTGTCCCTCTCAGAGAGAAAAGGACAATCTGTTTTTCACTTTCCTTTTCAACAGAGCATCGTTAATAGCAGTAACAAGAAGCACTGTTATAAGCACCTCACTTAATACTCACTACAATCCTATGAGATTGATATTACTATTGTCTTCATTTTATAAATAAGGAATCTGAGGCACAGAGAGGTTAAGTAACTTGTTAAAGGTCACACAGCTGGTACAGGGAAGAGCTGGGACTCTATGTTCGCAATCTGCTTTATACTCTACTCTTTATTTTCACATCTCCCACATCTTTTGAATTCCTCAACGACCTGGAAAGCAGGTAGAGCAGGGGTGGTCGTCCCCATGTTACAGCTGAAGAAATGGAGGTTCAGAGAGGTGCAGCGACTTTGGCCAAGGTCACACAGCATTGGTGGCAGAGTCGGGTTCAAAGCCGGGTCTGTCTGCTTCTTTGCCAAGCTCGCTCAGCGCCGGGGTCACACTGCGGGGCACAGGTGTGCAGTGTGTGTGTGGGTTCATGTGTGTGATCCAAACCAGCCTCCTAAAGGTGACAGCCTCACCTAAAGGGAAACCTCAGTCTGTCCGTATGATGCTTCAGCGATTTCATTTGGAAAATGTTGCTGGCCTTGGGCTATTTTAAGCCATCTTTAAGAGTCTCTAGTACAGGATTCAACACACACCTTACTCCCATTCAATAAAACGTTATTGCCCAACTGGCTGGAAGAGATTAAAGGAAAAACACAGTAAATCACAAACAGAAGATCCTCAAGAGTTAACGAAGGGGGCTTCCCTGGTGGTGCAGTGGTTAAGAATCCGCCTGCCAAGGCAGGGGACACGGGTTCGAGCCCTGGTCCCGGAGGATCCCACATGCTGCGGAGCAACTAAGCCCATGCGCCACAACTACTGAGCCTGCGCTCTGGAGCCTGTGAGCCACAACTACTGTGCCCACGTGCCACAACTACTGAAGCCCGTGTGCCTAGAGCCCATGCACCGCAACAAGAGAAGCCACTGCAGTGAGAAGCCGGTGCACTGCAACAAAGAGTAGCCTCTGCTCACTGCAACTAGAGAAAGCCCGCGCACAGCAACAAAGACTTAATGCAGCCAAAAATAAATAAATTTAAAAAAAAAAAAGAGTTAACGAAGGCCTGAGTTTTGGACACAGCACACCAAGACGCAGGGCGTTCAAGCAAAAGCATGCTCTAACCCCGGGTTTCCTTTTGCAACTCCCTTAAAGGCAGGCTCTTAATTGGACTTTTAAAATACGATGCGTATGCACTGTTTGACTCCCGTTTATAGCTCTGAATATAGACTTTAATTGCATCTATTACTTTTATTACAAGTATTACTGTTTTCATTACCACGTGGTCTAAAAATAATAGTGCTGTGTTGTGATCTGTGCATTGGAGCTGACTTCATTTCCTTTGGGGTCGGAGTTCAGGGTTCAGATGACGGGTCTTCGGGGAGTGTTTCAGCCCCAGCAGAACGACATTTTTATGAAGCGCCGGCACGACGAGTGAGGGCGATTGGGGTTTTTTAAAATCTATGTTAACAGCATAAATTCTCCAGTCTATAGTGTATTCAATTAAAGGACCCAAGGAGAAGACGATGAAGACCAAATAGGGCATTTTTTTTGGAATTTGTCCTCATTCAACTCATTTTCTCTGTAAGTGCAGACCTGGATGGTTTTTCAAGCAGAAAGTAAGCTGGGGATCCGGTGAGCGGGGGCCGTTCTCCTCTCCAGCCGCCAGAAGACCTTTGCTCTCATATCACAGACAGTATTTTTCCAGCACCAGTGCCTACACGTTGTTGTTAATGTGTGCTCAAACCTGGCCGGGGAGCCCATAAGCCCCACTTCCCATTTTCTTCCATTTTCACTCTCATCTTTCTTGGAAGTCAAGAGAGAAAGGACTTTTGGTAAAGCCCTTTGTTATCGCTCTGCTTCTGTGATCTTTGTGGATGGATTCTGAGACTCAGGATTCTGTCATTTTCAACATTTGGCAGAGACATAAAAAGCAAAGAAATCAATATTGCCATGGAGACTATCATTTCTGAGCCAGACTTAATTATGAATTATTAAGAATGGTTCAGTTGAAGCAAAAGAATTAGGAGGCGCCTCTGTTTAATGCAAGCTCCAGTGATGCGTGTTAAGTAGCAACTAAGTTCATTACCAAAAGTAACATTCATTAGGTTATATAATTTGCAAGTTTCTATTCTTAATTTCTTCTAGCCAATTCCAATTATTTTCTTGAAATAGCAAAATTAGTGGCAGGAGAAAAAACCACATTAACATGACATGAAAATAACACATTTTTCTTTCCATTTGGTTACAAAAATCTTTTGAATGTATTTTTGGCTCATATAGAATAGCATTTTTATGCACACAGACTTATGCCAAAGAGGTGTCTCTTCATATGCACCACCCAGCCACTCACCTCAGTACTTTTTATCAGCAACAGGTATCCTGGGTAAACAATTTCGTGTTAGCTTTTGGAAAAATCTGAGATTTGCATTTGCCTTTTGGTACCTAATTAAAATTCCCCCAGAAGTCCTTGGTGCTTTTTCCCTCCATCCTCTTTTCCTTTCATGAGAAAGTAATTGAGGCTCCAAGGGAGACTCATGGACCTGACCTTTGAAATATTCCCATTTTGCATGTAGCGCTGGGAATTTTAAGGAGGGAGTGGCAGCTGGGTGTGAAGAGAAAGAAGAAAGAACCTTTCGGAAATGATTTTCAATTAGTTCCTGAGAGACAATTTCCTAACTCTTTGTCTCCTAAATGCTTCTGTGGCTTTCTGTATTTCTGTATTTCTCATTATCTTGCATGACTAAGCGTTCGGCTCAGGTGATACACTGCCTATTACAAAGCAGAGAGAAAAACTGACAATTAGCCAGTTGATTTCAGCTCTGTAAACGACTGAACTGGAATGTTCCAGGGAAGAAATAAAGGAGGGAAAAAGTGATGGATGGAAGGAAGGAGGGATGGAGGGAGAAAGGAAGGGGGAACGGGTGAGAAGGAAGGAAGGAAGGAAGGGAGAGAGGGAGGGAGGGAGAGAGGGAGGAAAGGAAGGAAAAGAAGAAAAACCCACCCTGTGGATCTAGCAGTCAGTTTGTCTGGAGTCAGAAGGACAGATGTAGTCTTAGCTCCATTAGACTTTCTGTCCATTTGCATCGGACATATTCAAAATGGCATCCGTAGTCTTGGTAACCACTGCCCATTCCAGACACTACGGGCTCTACATCATGGTGGTCAAGCGGGGATGCCTGGGTTGTATCTGTTTACCTGGGAACGTTTTCACA
Source organism: Aethalodelphis obliquidens (assembly GCF_003676395.1). Lineage (NCBI taxonomy): Eukaryota > Metazoa > Chordata > Mammalia > Artiodactyla > Delphinidae > Aethalodelphis > Aethalodelphis obliquidens. Next base: position 3,669,968 of record NW_020838001.1, read on the forward strand.
TCTCAACAGCTTTGGCTCAGCGTCCAAGAATGGCTTTGCCATGAGCCATCTTCCCTGGGTTGGAGGTGCCCCAGTGAACACACCCCTGGGGTTCCGAGCCTGGATTTCACCACTGCAGCTTCACCCCGATGCGTGGGGTCCTTTATCCACAGGAGGGGATGGGAAAACTGTTAGGTCCGGTCCAAAGAATCAAGAATGAATAATAAGAAGCACCGAGGTGATCTTTCCCTCAAACTCGAAGAGAAGCGTGAGCGCCCATTTCCTGTAAACCGTATCATTCTAATAGTATGCCTCGATTAATTTCAGAATCCCGTAAAAACGTTCTAACTCCAAGGGAAGAAAAGGATCTGGTTGGGAAAACGGTAACGTCCAAAGCCTACCTTCCAGTGTTGTCGTTTAGAAATTCGGATGGCATCTCCTCTATTTCAAACCAGGCTCTGGGTCGGCTCCCCACGGCTCTGTGACCCGCTGGACACGCTGCTCGGCGAGTTACCCCGTTGTCACATAGCCCCCTCCCGCCCCACGCCTGGCTGAGTGGAAAAGCTCATAATCGATCATGTCCTCCGAATTAGAGGAGTCTGGAAAATATTTCATTTACAATAAGAGGCGAACGCTCATTATGCCATGTTCTGACAAGACAGCTGAGCTAAAGAGACATGTGGCTGAATTCAATCGTTTGGCCCATTAGATGGCTTTCTGAAGTGTTTTTAATGGCCTTTTCCTTCTTGCAAAAGGAGTCTATGGGTCAGCAGGATGGAAGTGGGGGACGCCTGCAGTGAGTGTGGGAGTTTTGCTGGTCTCCCGGCTTCATCGAGGCACGACTGATAGGTAAACATGCACCTATGTAAGGGTCCAGTGTGATGCTCTGATCCACCCCTACACGGTGAAACGATCCCCCAATCGAGCTAACTGACCCACCCATCACCTCGCGTAGTTACCTTGTGTGTGTGTGTGTGTGTGTGTGTGTGTGTGTGTTGAGAACATTTAAGACCCACTCTCTGAGCAAGTCCCTAGTGTACAATAAACTACTATTATCCACGGTCACCGCACTGAAGCTCTTCCTGAAGCAGGGAAATGCCTGTCACGACCACGACGCCCATTCCCTGGAGGCCAGGTAGGAGCCTGGGGGAAACAGATTTACCGTGATTCCCAAGTGATGGGGATTTGCCTGCAACTTCCTGTCTTCCCTGATTTCTGTGCTCACTTTCCCCCTTTGCCAAAGAGTGTGGTGAATCTTACAGGTTACATCCTAACTAAACCCATGCAAACATATGTGAGCTGAGAAGCAAGGCAGAAACGGGTCCAAAGATGGAAGAAATTTAACCCAGGGAAGAGGACAGTCAAGGTTATTTTACCTTCTAAGTCCTATAGGCTCCAGCATTTGGGAGAGAAAGTTTTCCGCGTGGGAATCCTTCTTAACCCTTATCTCCAGAAATTTTTTTTACATCCATTGACATCTTATCAGCAGGAGGATAAGAGTCTGAGAATTCTGAGCTCCGGGGTCACCAACTGACCTGCACACTTACATTCTTAGCCTTTCCGCCTTCCGGAAAAGGCCAGGAATGCTCTCCAGAGTCTGGGGTTCTCCCAGCTGCCCAACTCCTGGGTGAGGGCTGCGTTTCCAGGAAGAAAACTGGGTCGGCCCCCTACTCCCTACAAAACCCTGCCAAGCAGGAGACACAACAGGCCCAATACCCGGGTGGGGTCTTCCCCCTGACAGCTTTGCAGAGAGCTCTGCTCCGAGATTAAGACCAGAATCTGAAATGTCAACACTGGTGAGAAAGTTCCAGAAAATAAACTGCTCTCCTGAAGAAAAACCATCTTTTTAGGCCTCTGCCTTTGAGCCCCGTGGCAACTATAGGCCAGGACATCATTGCCATTAACAGTGATAACAAGAGCCAGCATTGATTAAGCGCTCACGCCGCACACTTAATAATTCTCCCAACCATGCTTAAGATTGGCATTATTATTCCCATTTTACAAATGCGGAATCTGAGGCTTAGAGGTTGAGTGCATCACCCAAAGTCCCACGGCTGAAAACTGGCAGAGCTGGGATTTTGAATTCAGGTCCATCTGAGCTCCCAGCTCACGCCGTACCTCCTGGGCGGTTTCCACACCACCTCTGAGGTACCTGTGCTACAGACTTGAGAAATTAGGGTTGGCCCAGCCGTACTCCCAGCCTTTTACAAACAATAGGCACACACTGTAAATTCTTATTCTCCTTATCATTGGCATATTTAATTTGGCTGCCACAAGGAGACATCTGAGGCCTTGAGGATGGAAAAGCTGAGGCCAGAGGCTTCTCTCAGATGGTGAGACACAGACACACGTCCGCTTGGACCATGAAAGACAAGAGTAGCTCTTTCAAGACGTCTGCTTTCCTTCTAGTCTGGCAGGAAAAGAGTTCCTTCCAGTCTCTGAGACTGCCTTGTCTTGTCAGAAGGGAATAGCTGAGCTAATTAGGAAAGTGTTGTCTGTGTAGGGCTAGAGCTGTAGGTTGGAAAGTCAGCGGAGGAGTTTGCATCCGGCCACACGCATACTTTTTATGGGCTTTTGTCTTTCGGGGGCACGTAAATAGCGGGCTTGCCAAGCACGTTGGTGAACCAGGCAATGGGGTGTCTCTTTCTCACTTCCAGACAGCACAGTGTCCTGCCACTAATGCAGCTCCATTGGGGAGGGATGGCTTCAGAAGATGCGAGGACGCGCTTTGTTAACGAGGCAACGTTCCGCTCTGATGGTGGGGTCTGGAGCCAGACCTCCAGGGCCCCCGGTGGACGGCAGCTGCTTCCCCATGCCCACCCCCCCTCCCGGGCTGCATGCATTTCTCAGCTCGAGCTCACGAAAGGCCTCCCTGCTAATCTGTGTCCAGAACAAACTTTGGGAACTGCCCTTCCCCTTCTGTGACTGCAAACATTCTCCAGGACTGAACTTGGCACCGTGGCAAAGCACACAGCAGAGACGACTATCACCCGCCACGGAGTTACCAAGATTAGGTGAAATAAAACCCTACAGAGCAACATTGCGACACTGCAGATTAAAAAAAAAAAAAAAAAAAAAGTCCTGCTGTCTCTCACTCAGATGATTCAAATCCTCGGGTCTCTTCAGCCCTGGGAGCTGCAGCCCTTCACTTAGGACCCCTACCCCCAACCCGTGTTTGGGAAGCATGCGTTCCCTCCGCACACTGACCCCAGCCTGTAGTCGCCCTAGATCTCCTGGGTTTGGCTTTTTCCAAATTTCATCTAATGGTCTTCGTCGTAGATTTGATTTCCACTTTAAAAGTTCTGAAGAAAACATGTTTCTGCATATCATCTCTGGGATGACATTTTTGTGGTTTACGAAATCTGGATTCAATATATTGGATAAACTGTGGCTCCAGAGACTTTTTTTTGGTTACAGCTTGAAACTTTCATTCGAAGGTGGCAGCGTCTACAGGATTGTCATAATACTGCCCTGAGCTCTGAACTGACTTTTCTAGCGTTTATTCGCCAGAAAACTTTAAAAGTGCAGTTTGATGTGGAAAAGATTTGGTACCAATTTCTCTGCATGTGTGTCTTTCAAATGTTTCTTTTTTCTATCATGTAACTTTCAGTCAAATCCTTGAAAAGAGAGGGATTTCTTTTTTTTTCTTTTTTTCATCCCCACAGGTCTCCCTTGAAACCAAGGCACCCCAACCCAAGCTAGGCCAGTTCACAGGGAGACGGACAGTAAAAAGATGGTTGTTATTCTTGTTTTGTTTTTTTTTTGGCTGCACTGCACAGTTTGTGGGATCTTAGTTCCCCGACCAGGGATCGAACTTGAACCCTCAGCAGTGAAAGCGCGGAGTCCTAACCACTGGACCGCCAGACAATTTCTTTCTGTTTTTTTTTTTAATCAATTTCCCTGAGAAGTTTCCAGAGATGGTTCCGATGGAGGGGGTGAAATCTCAGTCGAGCCAAATGAAAGGAGGTCTGAGAGATAAAATACGCAGCCGCTTTCATCTCGGCATCAAAAAGGCCATTAAAAGCCCATCACCGAACAGAAAGATAGGGGCTTTCCCTGTATAGCTTTTAACACGATGGAGAGGAAGGTATTTCGTTAGGGCTGTGTGTGCATCTGTAGGAGAAAAAAGGCAGAGGACGGAAGTCTTTTTTAGAAAGTATGTAAATGAGTTGGTGCATACAGCGTTCAAGTAGGTGCAAGAGGAGATGGAAGGAAGAATAATTCGGGAGCATTTCTCTGGTAACCTTTGCTGTGTGGGAGCTAAGAACCTCTCTCTTCCTTTCATGTGCACTTGCGTCCCGCTTGTATTTAGTGAGGTAATTAATTCATTTCTAACATTCCTTGACTTGTAAATCTGGCTTGAAGGTTAGGCAAGGGAAAGAGTCCCCGGGGTTTTCACAAAACTGTTATTAAAGTCGGAGGAGAGATAGATCGGCTGTGTTTGCATTCGAGAGGCAGAAGGTCTCTTGAAAGGCAGAGAAGATCACTCCCCCCATTTCCCTGTGATACACAGGGTTCCCCGGAACCAAAGTGTCCGTGCCTCCCCGCCCACGCACCCACCCACGCATGCACGCAGAAGTACGTGAACAGGGGCGAGTGATTCCCACTCGCGTGTGCGCGAACTTCTGGATCAATTGCAAAAAACAATATTTGGAGATGCCTTGTATCAAAATAAAATGGGATGTAAATTGTAAATTTTCCATAGTGCAGCCACTATGGAAAACAGTATAGAGGTTCCTCAAAAAACCAAAAATAGAGCTATCATATGATCCAGCAATCCCACTCCTGGGCATATACCTGGACAGACTATAATTCGAAAAGATATATGCACCCCTATGTCCATAGCAGCACTATTTACAATAGCCAAGACATGGAAAGAACTTAAATGTCCATCGACAGATGAATGGATAAAGAAGATGTGGTGTGTGTGTGTATATATGCATACACACACAATGGAATATTACTCAGCCATAAAAAAAGAATGAAATAGTGCCATTTGCAGCAACAAAGATGGACCCAGAGATGATCATACTGAGTGAAGTAAGTCAGAGAGACAAATACCATATGATATCACTTATATGTGGAATCTAAAATACGACACAAATGAACATATCTACAAAAGAGAAACAGACTCACAGATATAGAGAACAGACTTGTGGGTGCCAAGGGGGAGGAAGGTGGGGGAGGGATGGAGTGGGAGTTTGGGGTCAGCAGATGCAAACTACTATATATAGGATGGATAAACAACAAGGTCCTACTATATAGCACAGGGAACTATTTTCAATATCCTGTGATAAACCATAATAAAAAAGAATATGAAAAAGAATATATATGTATAACTGTCACCTTGCTGTACAGCAGGAATGAACACAACCTTGTAAATCAACTATGCTTTAATAAAGTTAAAAAACAAACAAAAAAACCCAAAATAAAATGGGTATTTAAAAAAATTAAAAGAGGGCTTCCCTGGTGGAGCAGTGGTTGGGGGTCCGCCTGCCGATGCGGGGGACGCGGGTTCGTGCCCCGGTCCGGGAAGATCCCACATGCCGCGGATTGGCTGCGCCCGTGAGCCACGGCCACTGAGCCTGCGCGTCCGGAGCCTGTGCTCCGCAATGGGAGAGGCCACAGCAGTGAGAGGCCCGCGTACCGCAAAAAAAAAAAAAAAAAAAAAAATTTAAAACAAAGGTCATCAGTACCCTCCTGGGTCTACGAATTTACCATTCGCTCCAATCTGTCTGTTATTCTGCACCAAACAGAAATCTAGGGCGCCTGAGCCTTTTCCACTGTTAATCCCAGGTGATTAGCACGGGGCCTGGGGGACACTGGTGTGGAAAGAAGGAAGGAGAGAAGGGGCCAATCTATTTACATATTTTAAGTGAACTGCCTTGAAGAACAATGTTCAGTAAGTGATGCTGGCCTGTCCTCTGTACAAGGAGCGTTTGAGGCTGATGTTGCGTGTCTCTCCCGGCCCTCACCTCCACGCACCCAGGGCTGCTACCCGAGTAATGGCACCAACCTCCACACAGAGACCACCAAAGGACCAGAGTTAACGTACCCAGAAGCAGCCCTCAACCCCATCAGTTAAGTGTCTTGGTTTGGGTTCCCCCGGGAGCAAAGCCTGAGATGAGGATTCGAGGGCAAGCAGTTTAGTTGGGAGGGAGTCCCAGGAAACACCCGGGGAAGAGTGGGAAGGGAGACGGGGAAGGGAAGCAGCCACGAGCGGGTCCACTGATGAACAGGTGGCCTCTGTGGGCAGCAGAGGCTCCGCCCTGCTGGCTTGCTCCGAGATGGGGCAGGACAGTGCCCTTCACACTTTCTGCTGTGCAGAATTCACTTGTCTTGCCAAACTTACGTTTTTGTAAAACATAATAAAATGGAGAACAAAGACATACAAAATCCAAGCCCTACTTTTCTTATTATTCGCGTCAACGGTCATGAAATTAAAGTATCAGATTGCTGTTGAAGTTTCTAGCTGGTCACGCTCAATTTTAGTATTTGGCCCATCACAGATCAGTAACAAAACAGCTCAGGAAACCAGCCAGCACTGGTGCCGGGACCACACTTGGAGTCGGAGGATTGGTGCAGACCACAGCTCAGAATGACCCCATCCAAGGGCTAGGGAACCTAGCGTATTTATCCACCACTGTCCTGCCTGCAATTGATTAAGGGCTGCTTCCAAGGGCATTAACTCTCCAGCAGTTTACGCACCCTCTGCAGGCCCAGTGCATCCCTGCAGCGGAGAGTGGCAGGGGACGCTGTGACAGCCTTCAGGTGTAGAGGTGAGTGTGAAGGGGATGTGGACGGGATGCCAATGTCAGCTGCTACCTGGAAGGCTTTTTGCTTCATCTCCGCTTCATTGCCACGGTCCTCAGAGTGTGGTACCCAGGTGGGCAGCATCAGTATCCCCTGGGAACTTGCTTAGAAATGCAATTTATCTGGCCTCATCCCAGACCTCTTGAGTTAGAAACTCTGGGGGTGAGGCCCAGCCGTGTGGATTTTGACAAACCTTCCAGAGGGTTCTGCCTCCTGCTCAAGCTTAAGACCCTCCACACTACTGCATCTTAGGGCAATTAGTCCCATCAAGATTTAAGGAGACATATCCTTGCTCTCACATACAACTAATCCAAACTTAACTAGGTTCGGTGCCTTTCTTTCAAAGGGCACAAATGAACTCATTTTTCCAAGAATTGCATTATTGAAATAAATACAAAGCTTAAGTCGCATACTGCCTTTCTCTAAACCAGGCCAATAAGCCCAACGCATAAAAATCCCTTTCAAATCCCGCTCTGAAGATCTGCATTCGGCAATGTTTCTCCAGTCCCTCCTCTGTTACATGTCAGCAGTGGCACATGATAAACCGTCTTCTGCAATGCGACACCTTCCTTATACCAACAGGCCATTAAGCTATCTGAAACAGAGTGCGCGCTGATTAAACAGGGTTTACCAAGATGGGACCCAGACACAGAAGAAGAAAAAACCTTTGATTTGCTCCAAGTGTTCTATTCCTCAAGGTGCTTCTGTGTAAATAACCCCCAGAGAGTCTGGTCACAGCCACGTGGGGAAAACAAAAAGGCACAGTGATGTCCCTACCTGGGGGGCAAGGGGATTGAAGTTGGGATGGTGGGGGGACTTGCCGGGTGAACGGTGTTTGCTGAGTGTGAGGTCCCATCTCCCTGCCCCGTGCTCTTTTCTCGCTTGGACCAGAACCAGAACTTGGATGGATCTGCTCATGTAGACACGTTTGCCATCGAGCCGTCTTCTCCTGCGGGCATCGAATAGCTGCTAGCGAGTGGAGTGTGGGCTCAGCCTCCCGGCCTGGCTGAGGGTCCCCGGCCTCACATCTCACGCCCAGGTTGTCATGGTTTCGTCAAAACTTTGGTGTCACCTGTGAGTCTGATGAAGCCAGAAAGGTTTCATTAAATAGATCATTGGTCCTGAGACTAGAAACACAAAGGCAAAGCCCAATGAATGTGCTTTGCTGTCTGTGGACATGTGTCAACCCTAAGTGAGCAGCCCAAATTAATTTGAAGGTTTAATTCCTTGGCATTTTAGCTGTGCCTATTAAGTGCTTCTTGACTGGGGTGATTGTGCCCTCACCCTCAGCCTGGGGCACATCTGACAATGTCTGCAGATATTTTTCATTGTCACAACCAGGGCGGGGGGGGTGATGGGAAGGATGCTATTGGGATCTAACGTGTGGAGGCCAGAGGTGTTGCTTAATGCTCGGGACCCCCTCCATAATGACAGATCTGGCCCAAGCTTGAGAAATGTTGCTTTATGGCTTTCTGTGGACAGCATTTTCCCACTCAGCCATACCTAGCAAATCATAATAAATAAAATAACACACTAGAAACATAGTGAGGAGGGGAGGGCAGGTCCCAGGCACTGAGAGTACAGTTTTGCTGAACAGTGAAGCTGGGTGTCTTAGCTTCATTCCCTCTTTGCAGGAGGGAGGATTCTTCCTACCAAGGGTTCATTAGTGAGTGTCTCTGGGCTCTACTTTAGGCCACCAAACAAGCAATTTATGTTTTTTTGTTTTTTGGTTTTTTTTTGCAGTACGCGGGCCTCTCACTGTCGTGGCCTCTCCCGTTGAGGAGCACAGGCTCCGGACGCACAGGCTCAGTGGCCATGGCTCATGGGCCCAGCCGCTCCGCGGTATGTGGGATCTTCCCGGACCGGGGCACGAACCCGTGTCCCCCGCATCGGCAGGCGGACTCTCAACAGCTGCGCCACCAGGGAAGCCCGCAATTTATGTTTTTAATGGCAGTTGAAGCCCCAGCCTTAGGCAAGCTGTATTGAAATATGGGTCAGGGGAGAGCCGGCTGTAGGTGCTTCTCCTCCGGGTGCGGCTGGCCACCGGGCCAAAAGCTGCTAGCCATTCTCGCTGTAACAATTCAGCTCCACGGGATGGATTTTTATTGAGCGTCTACACTGCTGGCCACCACGGGGTCACTGTGGAGTGCAAGGAGAGGATGGGGAGAGAACAGGTGCAGGAGAAGTACAAAGGAGGGTGTCAGATGGAGGCCGGTGAGCAGCTAAGAGCGATGGGGCTCAGAGAGACCAGGTGATGAGAGTCGGGGAGGGAGAGGCACGGGGTCAGAAGATTCTCTGCAGAACCAGAAAACCCCAAGGATGCTAGGTTCCCCGCCATGTACAACAACTGCAAAGCCCTGGAGAAAATTCTCTGCAGTCACGTGGGGTAGAAAGGTCAATGAGGCTCAGAAGCGTGCCTGTCTATTCAATTTCCTTCCTTCGAGTCCTTCTTTTTCCCACCTGCTTCCCGGCCCCCAAACGAAGACAAACATCTACAGTGCGTGAGGTCCCAAGAGCCCCGCACCAGGTTTTCCAGTTTCTTAACTGGAGAAATAAAAGCAATCATGCCTGCCTTCCGCTTTGTGTGTAAATGAATACATTTTGGTAAACTCTCTGAAGACGCACCGGGAGCTGCAATTATTCCCGGCTGAAATGGACCATCACAGACTCACCTCATGAAACACAACTCATTTGTTCCTTCTTGTAATCCGATTTCTACTCACTAACTTTTTTAGTGTCAAAATGGAGCCCAAGTGCCCGGCGAGGGATGTACGATCACGTGAATAGGGTTTGCTGTGTCCGGCGCGCCCTCCTCGGATCTGGGGGTCAGGAAGAAGGTTGGGAGGTTATGAAATCATCCTCACGATGGAAGCAGGGATTCCATGGGGAGCACGTGTCCTGAGGCAGACAGAAACTCTCCCCAGAGCCCACGGAGGAATTACCCTCCTTTCTAAAACTGGGCAGAACCAGTTAGTTTCTATTTCTAAGCCCCTGGCGCTGGGACGACCCCATTTTCCAAGGAGCTGTTGTGACCGTTTTTGATCCTTAGAGCAGGTGACTTGGTTCCAGTTGTTTTCTTAGTGTTTTTATGGAACTAATAAATGTCTTTCCAGTGCTTTGTTGTAGCCCACAACACAGGAGGTGAGGCTCAGCCTGGGGGGAGTCCGTCCCACGGGTTGAATACAAGATCCACGGCAGCGAGGTTGCCATCCTGGAGAGCACCTCGTGCAAAGGCAGCTCAGCAGGAAATTGGAATTTCTCCCCTCTCAATTTATTCATTATCGGCAGCAACATCTTAATAAAACAGACAGGGGGTCAGCGATTTGAGCTTGGTAATTAAACTGAAAAAGAACAGCCTAGCTCAGCGGTCGAGCATGGTAATATATTCTGACATGTAATGACACACGAGTGAAGGGAAGGAGCACGTGGGGGGTGGCACAGAGATCAGACACGAGACAGCTGCGTGAGTCGCTGCAGAACGGCCCTGTGTTCAGGTGGGGTGGCTTTTGTTGGCTGGGGCCTTTGACAGGCAGACCACTTAACCAGATTGCGGGACAAACGAAAATGAAATGTCTGTGGATTTCCATTTCTTTTAAGAATGGTAAATGCCAAGTGTCCCTGGAAGCTTGCCTGGAAAAAGAAAGTAGTCCCACCTTTCAGAAAAGAGGGAGTTGGGGACGCACCCGTAAAACTCCTCATGTGAGCTTCACGCTGACGGCAGAGGAAGACGGAACTCCACGGGGAAATGCAGAGGAGAAGAAGCCCCCAAAACACCCACCTTGGGCTGTCACTTCCGACGTGCTTATCTCCTGGTTGATTATAAAATCACGAGGGCTTCACCCCAGGCAGTGGAGGGCTCAGTGGAAGAACCAGGACAGTAGGGAGGCTTGGTTTATCTAAATAATACGCTTTATCAAACACACCTGGAGTGTGCGAGCTGTCATTCTGAGAGCTGGTTTTCCAGCGATCATAACTGTCTGGTTCGTTCCCACAGCCCGACTCTGCAATCCAACAGCCGACCTGGGGAAGAGCAGCTCCCCTGAAGCCCCGTCCCAGGCGTCTCACGCGCCTGTAGCCACAGCCCCATTTGAAGGGCCTTCCGGTTGTCAAGCTTTGCTCTCACATTTCCCTTCAGAGAGGATCACAGAAACAATTTCATGTGTCTTTCATGCAGGGAGAGAAATACTGCATTGAATAGCCCCGAACAGGCAGGTGTTCATTGTCTGAGAAAAGAGATTTCTCCGCCTCTTGACATCGTATCTTCCACAACGTCCTGGGAACCCCTTTGCTCAGGGACACCCTCTCGCCCACCAACCCCACTACCCGCACCTTCCAGTCAGTGGTCACCTCTCCCCATGCCTCTGTCCTCATCCCACCTGGCTGGCCAGTTCCCTTTTCCTTCTGGGGTAGGAAAATACCTTTGTCTCCAATTTGTCAAGCGCTGACTACACCCACCCCTTGTTTCAAACTTATTTGTCAGTTTCCCTGCGCGTGGCAGTGGTCAGTGACGCCGTAGAAAACACTTCAGTTATTCCGTTTTATCAACATTCGAGTCGTCAATGATCAGAAACCCCAGAGCCCTCATCACGGTTTCCTCCTGATCAGAGACGGGAGATGAGTCCCTGATCACAGGTGGAGTCCCGGCCAAACGCTGGTTTATCGCGGGCCCACTGGACCCATAGACTGACCCCCGCCCACCGGGGTCAGCGCCCTGATCCCGGCAGCATATTTAGGACTGCCGTGCTGGGCAGCCGGTCCTTGTTCTGTGAGGTTAAGAGCCATCTCGGTGGAGAAGGTCACGTGGAAGGTTACACTTCATCCCCTCCAGCCCAGGAGCGGGTGGCGGTCAGCATCATTCTTAAAAGAGCTAAAAGATCCAGGGACGAGGTCCCCATCGTATCACTGTGGGATTCACCTATCTGGTCCTCGAAGGAACAGGAGGAGTCCTGGGGGGTGACTGTGGGTGACCGTTAGTAAGGACCCCGATCAGTTTCTGTACTGGGTGTGTTACCCTCACAAACTAACTTGCCCGAGGTCCGCAGCTACGGATCAGATATTTGAGCTCTATTCCATCCCAATCAGAAAAGAGGTCCAGAGATGGTCTGCAGGACTCCAGAAATGGATCTGGAGTGGACAAGATAGGTTTGCAGGTTTGTCCCAGGCCGAGTGGCCTCCCTCGCGGTCTCTCATAATGAAATCTGGACCATCTGGATGTCCATGGAGCATTGCTTTGGTCCATGACAGTGATGATATTATGTTGATCAGCCCAAAAGTGCGAGAAGTGGCCAGCACGCCAGAGGCCTTGAGAAGACACACGTGCTTCAGGGGGCTTAGACAGACCCTGCGAAGAGGCGGGGGCCTGTTACACCTTAAGGGCCCCCGTGGTCAGAGGCACACCAAGACACTCTCCCTAAAGCAGAAGACAGTGTTGAATCTTGACCTCTCTGCCGCAACCATGAAAGAAGCACAGCTCCTGGTGGGTCACAGCTGGGTACTTTGCATCCATATGCGGGGTGACATGCAGCGGCTAGCTGCAAGTGCGCTCGGAGCAGGTCCACACAACCGAGCAGGTGCCGTGGACCTGGAGGCGTCAATGGTGGGGAAAGAATTCACTGGAGGATCCTATACCTGGTGGAAACCAGCTCCTGCGGTGCCCTGGTACACCTAAAATGTCATAAAATTAATGCACGTCTGTCTTTACTAACTAGCTAGCCTCAGTTCTGAACACCGTAGAAAGCACAGTTCTCAGGTCATTATATCAGAAGAAGAAGAATGATTCTTGAAGGCTCATAATCTGTATTTTGATCGAGGATTGTACAGTAGAGTTTTTAATGCTTTCTTTAGACTATGTGTGAATGTAATATACATTAATTAATGAAACGGAATGGTTTATAGTGTGTTAAAAAAAATTCCATTCCTGGCAGAGAAGGAATGGCTAACCGTGGGGCATCACGTGACCACGAGGTCATGACTACCCATCAGGATCTGTGTCCCCACCAAGCCATGGGGTAGAGCTGGCCCCAGAGCAGCCGCCATAACACGGAAATGGCACGGGCGGGACCAGAGCGCTCGAGCAAGCCCACGCACCCACCATTAGCTGTGCCCCTTACACTTAATGATGGAAGCCCCCAGGGCCCCCTTCAGGGAAGCACGTGCTCACAGCTCCAGGAAAGATGGGCAGCCTCGGCTGCTTCAGCAGCGTCACTCCTTTCCTGGGACAGCCGACATCCAGCGGTGGCAAGGGGAGGACACAGAGGCCTGGCGATTTCAGCCCGATGGGCACAGCCTCTTCTCACATTCCTGCTGGACTAGCCGGGGCTTGGGGGGCCTCCATCTGGGTCCTGATTCCACTTCCCCTTTGCTCAGCACTGGCTCCTCCTTTCACAAGTATTGGTCCCTGATGGACACCTCGCACTCCAATTCCATTTCAGCATCCGCTTCTGGAGGGAGGGCTCAACCTGTGACGGAGACCCAGCAAGACAGAGTGACGTCAATCCGCCAGAACTCGCTCCTCCCTCGATAACGGGCCTGTCTGCGCAGGTGAATCATTTGAGGGATGGTTCTATTCCCAGGCTGGCTCTGCCTGTGCCGCCCACAACACTTGGGTTCCAGCGTCAGCCTGGTCGTTTCCCTTCTGGCCCATGGGGGCAGAGGTGAACGCTAGGAGGAGGCATACCTGCTTCTGAGATGCTATGACCCCAAGGTGACATGGCCACACCCGGCTGCACAGCAGGCTGAGCAGCCCTGGCCGGATGCCCCGTGGACCCAGGCCAGATCTCATGCCATGTCTCGCTCATGTCGGTGTCTGCCAGAAGCAGACCTTGACATGGGGAATCGAATGCAAGTAGTTGATTTGGAAGGTGATTCCAGGAAACACTGAAAGAGGATGGAGAAGGAGACCGGGAAGGGAGGAAGCCCATAGCTGCGCATGAGCAGGTGAGGTACCATTGATGCAAGTGCTGTTTATCCCCGCCCCCCCCCACCCCGATAAGCATCGACCCTCCAACTCTCCCTTCTTGCTCTTCTCTGGGTATTTTCTGGGACTCCCTCCCCCTAAAACTACTTGCCCTCGAATCCTTGTCTCTGAGACTGCTCCTGGCGGAACCCAAACCAAGACCCTTAACTGATGCGATTTCTTGAAATTCTTTAAAATGAAAGTCACTCTTTCTCTTTAAATGTTAAAATACGTTGATGGGAAGTTTCTACATAAATATTCAGGTCTCTGGCTTCCCTCTGAAAATAAGAACAAGTAACAGCATGGGACCCACTGTTAAGCATGGCAGCAAGGAGCTGTAACGGGGCCCCCTTGGGATGGAAAGTGCTGGGTTTTTCCACATCTTCCACCATGCCCTGTGGTTTCCCAGAGGCTATTTTCCTTGCCAATTATCATTTCGTTGCAGGGTATTTTCCTCAAAGTAGAGAAATATTTCCCTTGAACACAGACTCCGTCAAAAATGGGTACAGATGAATCAAGGGCACTCCATGTTTCAAGCAAGAAATGAAAGAAAACACATTTCTTTGAAGGAAGGAAGAGGGTTTCTTATGCATTTCACAAACAGCAGCAAAGACTCTTCACCCCCAGCTCTGGCCTCCGAGGGAGTTTGAGCCTGTGATCTTGGGGCCTAGAATGAGATTTCATCTTCCGCCTCCAAGGACAATCAGATCATACAGGCAGCAGGTAGCTCGAGGGATGCCATCGGGACCCAGTACATCAATTCTGGGCGAAATTGGAAAGCCGGTGGGGCATGTGGATGGAAGAGCTTCCTCATCTCAGAGGACAGAACCGACTGCCATGTCCTCAAGTCCATTCCTCTTGGATGAGGCCTCAGACCGGGAGACAGGGCTCCTTTTCTGAAGCCTCACCCTGTTGCCTTGAAGCCTGGCAAGGTCACCACTGATGGCCTCTTCTTAGACCCAGTTTCCCTCTTGTCTATAGCGATACCCTCACTGGCTTGGATTGAGCGAAGTGAGTCCTTTTACATGAACGTTTTTCTGTCAACGTTCCAAATGTTGGTTATTATTGTTAGCAATGTAGAAAACCTCTACTTCCAAACGGCCATGACGCCCTTCTGCTCATTGACCTAAAGAGATTATTACACAATCTAGAGACAGATCATTGCTTGAAAGGCTGTCGCTTCTCCTTCAGAATCCTGCTACAGAGGCACCTGCTTTACTTGGCCTCTCGTCTTTGTTCTCCACATTTCTATTTGTCAGAAATGTGCAGTTTCAAGCCCAAACAAGGGGAGAAGTCCTTCCCTCTGAAACGCACGATCCTGACACAGTAGGCATTTTCCTTTTTCCCACTGCAGAGGGTACCTACAACTTTTGATTCCTGGGTTTTCCCCCGTATGATCTCATAAATGTTTCCGTATGTCTGGGCAGCCTTTATGATGTCTGGGGGGGCCGGGGGGTTCCGATCACAGGAGCTCTGAGAGCACCGGCCAGAGGCACTGAGGTTGTTTTCAGTTTGCTTGTTTGCTTATTCAGCTATTATCCTCCTGTGCTTGAACGTCTTTACACATGCAGCATTTTTTCCCTCTAATGTATTTTCTCCTTCAGATAAATAACCAGGAGAAAGAGGACCCCCAGGATGAAAGGACGTGAGCTTTTGAAAGCACACAAGGAAATCAGCCTCAGGACCCTGGGAACTGGCTTCGCTGTGCAAAATTTTATCTCAGAGCATTATCTTCCCAGCTTATCACTAACCGATCTTGGCTCCAGTGACTTATTTCAGGAAATCCAGCCCTCCCTCAAAGAACGTAAATATGACATTACAAAGATTTTCAAAATTGTGCCAAGTTCTCTGTTCCCCAAAGGGAAGGCTACATCCAAAGAAGGAGGCTCAGACTCCCTGGGACCTGGATTTGGGGGCCCATTTTTTAGGGAACCCCCCCGGGGGGAACCTTCTTCTTGCCCATACATGCTCACTTCTACACACCTGTGTCCCACCTGCAAATCCACGGCCACCTTACCTAGAGCAAGGTGGGTTCTGACATTAAAATATCTTAAATTACATATTTTATGTTTCTCTCATTTTTATGTTTCCCATTCCCACTAACACCAGTGGTCACCCCCAAATCAACATTAAAACAGCAGAAGACTCCAGAAACTCATCTCTTTCTGAAGTAAAAGCCTGGAAATGACATTTTACACAATTAAGAAGATAACATTTTAAATATAATCCTATCTATTCAGCTAAATGCTCTCAAACTATAAGATCTTCTCTCTGAAACAAAGGAATACGTCTTTCTAATCAGTATAATTATATTTTTAAATGAAATTTTTAGAGTACCCTTTCCATGAGGCATCTCAATTGTTTCTAAATGCTCGATTAGGTTATTAATCTCCTTTCCCTCCTTAGCAATGCACTTCGAGAGGCTACTTTATGTCAAGTTCACATTAACGAAACAATTAAGACCATTTAAGATAATACATCATTTCAAAAAGATACGATTCCGGATCCCTGAAAGCATCTTCTAAAAGACCCAAGAATTTCATTGCAGAAATGGCCCATCAAAACAGAATAATGTCTTACACTATTTGAAGGACTCAGATATTCTTTCGACTTGGGGTGTTTTTGCCACAGCCAGAATTATTTAAAATAGTTCTATCTTTTATTTCTCCCCATAAGATTTTCAGGATTCCCAAGGATCTGAATAATCTCCAAGAGAATTTGGGAAATGAAATAAGAAAATCTTTCCGAGATAAAATACTGCTACAAACGTAGCTATAATGCTAGAGATCAGGATGGCAACAGCTGGGTGGTACCTGATCGGAAGACAACGTCAGAGAACCTTACAAGGATTCATCCATATACAAAAAACCATTACGATTTTTGAGCTTTGTCGTTTGCATGTTATACCTTAATTTAAAAGTCCAGGTAAACAGTAATCAAGAGAAAAAGGAAATGCCACCACAAACTCACCTCGCTGAGAAATAGGGGTGGACTATATTGTATACGGTGGAGAGAAGAATATTTAAAAGGAGGCCTGGAGGTATGGCAGGTATGGCAGCCAAATTCCATGACCAGGCTCAGCTCCACAGTCTGTGGGGCTCAGGGCAGTGAGATTGCGGACTCTCCTTCAACAGCTGTTAAGAACTGCAAGATGGTGGCAACCCAGCATTAAACCGCGGTGTGTCGGCGCCTGGGGCCCCGGTCTTGCTGGAGAAGGTGGCCCTGTCTGTTATCTGTCCCCATGGCCAAGAAGGGACTGCTGGATTTCTTAGGTGTCCCTTTTTTCTCCTTCCCTTCCTAATTTCAGCCTAATAGAATCTCTCGTTGCCATGGTTAGTCGTGGCTATCATTGGTGCCCCTATTCAAGGCAAATTCACCCTTTCAAGGGTCCGCAGAGGTCTGTCTCTGCTGAGGCCTGTAGCTGGGGAGGGTGGGACAGGAGAGGCTGGCGTCTGGGACTGAGTTTCTGACTCGTGCTGGGGCCTCGCTCAGCCCAGGTGCTTCTGCATGACGCGCGGAAGCCACTGGCTTTGAGAATCAGATGCCCTGCGCACAGCTTGCCCATAAGTGTCTCCAGACTCCTCCTGGGACCTGCCAAGAGTTGCTTTCCCGGAGGGGCAGGTCTGCAGGGCCCCTGCCTCGGACAGGACACAGCGAGGGTGCCTGGGAGCCTGCCTTCTCCACGGGGTCTCCTCGACCCCCTCTTTGGTCCTCACAGCAGCATTCCCCCAGGAGTCCCCAGACACAACTAATGACACGCTTTCAGCTCCTCCAGGGCTTGGACCTCTCTGGAACCTAAGGGAGGGTTTGGCCCACACTTGCCTGTTGGAGCAGGAGGGGCGGCTCCAGCTGCCACAGCCCTGGAGCCGCAGCCAGGCGCACACATGCCACGGCCTCCCGCCCCTGCTCTCACCTCACTGCTTCTCTCAGGTTCTCAAACGCACCTCCAGCCTCCTGGCTGCCACCCATGCGGTCCCCCCGACCTGGATCATTTCCCTTCCTTCCCTCCAACCTCGTTCCTCTTGCTGGTGGTCTCCTTCTGCCGGGAGATCTGGTGCCGCGACGCTAGCACACAGCCAGGACACGTCGCCCCCGTGCCCACCTCGCTCAGCACTGGCAGCTTCCCTGCGGGCTGTGGGTTCCATGACAGCAGGGACCTATCTTGTTCCACATCACCCAGCACCTATAAGTCTGAAGGACGTGTGTAGTTGCTTTCTAAAAATCTGAGTGAGTCTTGGGATTAGCAGATGCAAGCTGTTATATATAGGATGCATAAATACCAAGGTCCTCCCGTATAGCACAGGGAACTATACTCAATATCCTGTGATAAACCACAATGGAAAAGAATACGAAAAACAATGTATATATATGTATAACTGAGTCACTTTGCTGTACAACAGTAATTAACACAACACTGTAAATCAACTATACTTTTATAAAAAAATTTTTAATCTGAGTGAGTGAGTGAATGAATGATTGAGTCACTCCAGCTAAGGGTCTCTGGTCAGGCCTTGCTACTTTCTCACCAGGGAAAGGGCTCCAGATGCAAGGATTACAGTGTTTAATGATAATTAGGGGCTTGCAAGAGGTGTAGGCTGTAGAGAGAGAATCATTTTAAGGTTCTTCAGCATTCCTTCATGGTTTGATCCCTCTTGGTTCCAAAGGATTCCTGAAAAAACAGGGAAGAGTTGAAGTTCTCAACTCCAAAGATGACGGCTGCTTTCCCTGAGGGATACTCAACGTTGCCTGACTCAAGAGGACGGAAATGTGTGGAAGGAGCAGGACCCAGACAGAACTGCGGTCATTTGGGGGGGGGGGGCCAGAAGCACTTATTAAGCACCTACTGTTTGAATGCTCAGTGAAGGGCAGCGCACGGGTCTGAAGAAATGGCAAAGCTGAGTGTGATCCTGGGTGTTGAACCATCAGAGGTTCAAACATCCCCTCCAGGTCCTGCAGACACAGTGGGTGGGGCAGCAGCCAGGCTCCGCTCGGGGGGCCACAACTGAGTGACCTCCCCCCCGTTTGGAGGCTGACAAGACATCGCTCCAGGGAAACACTCAGGCCCCGTCAGCAGTACACGGGGAGGGTTTCCCGACCAAACGCTCTGAGCCCAGAGCCCTGGCCCAGGGGGCAGGTGCCACCCTGAGCCCCAGCACAGCACACGTCGCCACCCAGGAGATTTTTTGGCTGCAAAACGTTTTGGAAAGAAGTTGATAATCTGGCTTTTACAATGATTTGGAATTTGACTCACAAAAAGTCACAGATGACCTTAATTTGTCTTTACAATTTTCTTGTGATGTTTTATTTTGTATTTTGAGACACACGGGTCTTGTTCATCCTGATCTGGTAACTTCAACTGTATTACGAGTGAAGCAACCTGCAGGCCCCTGGCTGAAATGCTATGGAGTCAAACATTTACGTAGTCCACTGTTACTGCTTTGTTTTGACCTTTTAGAGGACTTTGCGGAAAGCAGGTGGGCCTAAGGGGAGCACCTGCGGGGCCTGAGTGTTCACAGGCAGATCCAATGATAAGACCCAGACAAGGGCCGGTCAGAAACCGTGCCCAGCACCTACCGTAGAGCTCGGGAAACTATACTCTGTATGTTGTAATGACCTATATGGGAAAAGAATCTGAAAAAAAGTATATGTATATAACTGAGTCACTTGGCTGTACACCTAAAACTAACCCAACATTGTAAAACAACTATACTTCAATTAAAGAGAATAAATTTTTTTTAAAAAAAATTGAAAAAGAATGTTAAAAAAAAAAAAAAGAAAAGAAAAGGCACCTAGACTTGGCTCTGGGAGTGCCTCTCCCCAGTGGTCAGGGCCAATGCTGGAGACCCTTGACCTGTTGCCAGCTGTCAGGGGTCCCAGCTGTGTCCTTCCAGGCCCCTACAACCACGAAGGCCAAGCCTGGGCCCCTGGACGTGCCAGTTTGGTCCTCACTCTGCCATTCCTCGGGCTGGAGCAAAGGGTATGGAGAGAAATTAAAACATCAGGGTAAAAAAGAAACACACAAAAAATCCTTCTGCCTTTTTTCATCTGACCCTCTAGCCGAAGTAGCTAATAGGAATTATAAAACAATATAACGATTTAATAATTAGATCCAAGACACATGCGGTCTTCATTATTACAATGATTACTTTTCAGTAATATAAGGAAAAACATGAATCTTAAAGTAATTCTCAATAATTAGATTACGGTCAACCTTCCCCTACAGAGCTATAGCTTTGTTCGGGAGGGATTTATGAGAAACCCCGATAATGCAGTAACAGGCCTTCAGAACAGCTCTGGGAGCCCATGCACTTCTCAATAGGAACTGGGTGGCACATTTCAGGGGGTTTTTTGTTTTGTTTTGAGAAAGGGAAATATGAAAGAGTTCCCCAATGTGTTTATTCTATTAAAACCCAGCTGAGGCTGAGCACGTCTGAACCCATAAGCGTTTTCCATGATCTCCTCTGTGCGAGGGCTTTCTGGTTCCTTCATATTTCGCTGCGTTGGGGTCATTGGACTGACCGTTAATGCTTAGGTTCCATAAGCCAAATTAGTTTAATTTAGCTGGAACTTAAATTAGAAAATGGTCCCCATTCTCCCCAGTACAGGGCAGCGGAGGTGGAGAAAAGACCCATTCCCTGTCGCCCTGTCCCTCAGCTCCTTTTCCATCCTGAAGCAGCGATGCTGTTTCTAAGGCGGAACTCAGACTTCCCAAATGGTACTCAGCATGCTTCAGTTCGACCCCTACTGCCCACCCCGCCTTCCTCCTCACCCCTCTCTCTCCCTCCAGACCTGCGGTCAGTGTTCAGACTGCCCCGCTCCCTCCTGCCACTGGGCCTTTGCACCAGCTGTTCCCTCCGCCAGCCAGAAACATCTCTCTCCTGATGGCCACCTGTCACCCTCTGGTCGGCCAGGTCTCAACTCCAAAGCTATGTCCTCCTCGGGTGGCCTGCTGAGAGCACCTGCTCATCACTCCCATCCACCATCCAGTGTCCTTGCAGTCCAGGCCTGGATCACTGCCTGTATTTTCTTTGCAGTTCTTCCACTGCCTTCCCCACTGACACGCAACCTCCGTAAGGTGCTTGTCTCCTTGGTCAAGGCCATTTTCCCTGAGTGAGAACGGCACTGGGGCCGAGGAGGTGCTCCCTGTATGAGTGAACGGAGTTACTGCAGGGTGTGGCGGCCCCGCTTTGTGTCTTCAAGGTCAGTGCCAGGGTGAGGGGTGATGGGATGCAGAGTGACCAGAGCCCAAGAGAAGCCGAAGAGGCAGGGGCTTTAGGGAGGAGAAAGGCAGGACCTCGGCCTGCGGTCGGCAGGGGAAGGCTGGGGAAGGCAGTCCCCCCCCTCCCCTTCACAGCTCTGGTCCTGGTGTCCCCAGTCGTTGCCAGGTCCCTGCACCGAGGACACTGCGATCATCCTTGTTTCCCGTACGAGGAGCCGGAGCCTTGGAGAAGGTAGGTAGAAACTTCAGAAGTTTGCAGAGCTAGCGAGAGGCAGAGATGGGAACCGAGCCTGGGTTTATGCCCACGTTCATTCTCCTAAAGGCTTCTCGGGCGGATCAAACGAGATCGGCCAGGGAGACGGTGTGGGGAGCTGGGGTCTGGGAGGTCGCAGACAGGTTGGAACCAGGGGTGGACATTTCAGGCTGGGGGAAGGGCGGGTCCAGCCGGGCACAGACCCCGTTTGCAGCCCAGCCAGACAGCCGTGAGGCCCTGGCGCTGTGGGGCCACAGAGTCTTGGGAGAGGCTACAGGCCACACTCTCCACGGGAAGGGGCCCTTCCCGCCCCGACTCCAAGCCTGTTACTCAGCCTCTCCGACCCTCCTTTGCTTTCTCTCCAGGCCTTGCAGCAGCTGGCTGCCCACCCAGCCACCTGCCGCATCTGCAGTGATCACGTGCCACGTCCAAGGTCATCTGACTTTCGGGAAATCTAAGGACAAAGGCTGGGCCCCCCAGCCCTCCCCTGGCCCCCCGACCCCACGGCCCAGCAGGCAGAGGCCCCCAGAGGCGCCTGATCTCCTTGAGGTGACCGAGTTCACTGCTGCACGGCCCAGCCAAGAACAGAGGTCTTCCCGGCCAGGCGCGCCCTGCCAAGTCACAAAGACTTTACTGTATATATTCCAGACGGAGGAGGAAGAATTTCAGGTTTTTCCACCCCGACAAAGTCGTGTGGATTATTTGCAAGAAGTCTGGGAAATTCCAGAAGTCTGTTTTCAAAAGACGCCCACTTCTGCACCCCTCCTTCAGGTGCGGAAGAGGACGTATTCCGCTGAAATTTCCAGACCCCACGATCAACCCCTTGGGCGAAGACGGCCAGAGGTGGAACAGTCAGAGACCCGAAATCATGCCCCCACCCACGGCCCCTCACGTTGTTCACAGCCTGCCCCAGGGGCGGGAGCCAGGCTTCCCGGGCCACCTGCCCGAAGCCAGCACCTGGCTTTCACTTGGCATCCGTCAGCCTGTGTCCATTTCCCATTACTTTAACTCCAATTCTCAACTTGGTCAGCCCCCCTCTCTCCCCCCTATAATGTGCCTTGGCCTCTACATGTAAACTCTGAGATCAGATCGAAATTCCAATTCACGGACGTAAATTGTCCGTGTGATTTGAGTAACTGGGACAAGCCTGGTTATTTTTCCTGGATTCCTAGACGGGGTATTTACATGTTGGAAGGCACTGGTTACATAATTGAGCTGTTCCTCTTGGATGGGTCTATACGTTGCTTCTGTGTTGAGGGAAAATAAAACAGGACCAGGAGGGGAAAGTTGGTGCCTGGACTAAGTGAATTTGTCGGTTGTACCTAGAAACTATTTATAAAGATACAGAAGGGAATTTGTAAATTATGCAAGCGTAAGAAAAGCTGAAACTGAAGTCCTTTCTTCCCAAATAGTTTAGACTAAAACCTGAGGACCGTACATTGAGTATTTAAGAAGGGAGCTATGGTAGATCATTTTAAACATATAATTACAATGTCACTCTAGGATTTTTATTATGTAGATGGAATTACTCCATTCCTAAAACTTGTTTTGTTCTTTTATGAAATAATTTTTATTTTAAACATTTCAAAGGCAGAAAAGTTCAAAGACTAATAAAACAAACACCTGTGAAGCCTCCACTGAAATCTGACAGTTGCGAACATTTCTTCATATTGCCCCAGATATTTCTTTTAACTAAAGAAATGGAAATTTAGGATGGAGAAAATTTTGTGTATTTATTCTCTGTCTTTGGACTCCCACTTAGAGGCAACCTCTACCATGAACTTAAATATCTTTTCAACCAAATGTCTCTATCTTGCCTATATGTCTATAGGAAATATTTGAGATACGTGCATTTATATTTATATATGTCCCCAAATAATGTAGAGCTAACTTTTCCTGGAAACGGTCTGCTAATACACATTTCGGCGTGGTGGACCATATGGCCTGCGTCGCAGCTACTCAGCCTCGCTGCTACGGCACGAAAGCAGCCCCAGGCGACAGGTGAACTAACGAGCATGCGCGGGTTTGGTTTTTTATTTACAAAAACAGGTGGTGGGTGGCGCTTCCCCAAGTCCTGTTATACACTTGCTATGTTGTGTGTCTGTTTAACGATATGTCCACCGAGCCGTAGTTCCTTCGTTTTAACTGCTCTTTCGAGTTCGGACATGTGCACTGTCTCATTTTATTTAGCCAGTCTTCTGCTGATAGGCACTGAGATTTCCATGAACGTTTTGTGGTTTTTTTTGAAAGACCAAACCCATATGATCCAACAGGTTAGCTGGAGCTGACACAGTCTAGTTGGAGCTGAGCCATTCATGAGCTCTTGAATTGTGAATTCAAACCTCGGAGGGTATGGTGGCAACCTGATTGGCTTGTGCCCCCACGGAGCCATCTTTGCCTAGTGCCCCCCAAATTTGTGCAAGAACTAAAATGTTCCCCTCTAATTACCCAGATGCTTCTCTCAATCTCCTTTGTTTGTTTCCCTTGAAGGTGTGGGAGAATGCTTGCCCCAAAGAGGTGGGTCCTGGCAGAGCACAGAGGTCACATCCAGGCACCAAGAGAGGGCAGACCAGAGGCTAGATCCTAAACGAGGGAAATGCGCCGAGGATGCCAGCCCCGTCTGAGGGTCAGCACCGCGGGGGAGCACGGCTATTGCTGCCGGACCTTTTGACTCTTCAAGAGAAGCTGTGTATCTGGACTGCAACAGGAATGTGCCCGATTTTCAAATGCAAGTAATTGATGGAAGGACGGGAGGAAGGAAGGAGGGGAAGGAGGGAGGGACCCCTCGGACGCGTCCTGGAACACATCTGGCCAGAGTTTCCAACCTCTAGGGGAGAACAGGGACAAGCAATCGTGGCACAGAAAAGCCTAGAAGGCTTTTCTTCTAGGGAACTCGGAATCCGCTGGCTCTGCCCTTGCTTCTCCCTCTGTCCACCTGGGTGAGTCTTTCAGCCTCATGGGCTGAGCCTGGAGTTTCCCATCTACAAAGTGGGGCCTGAGGATCCGCATGCTGCTGACCTATTTACAAAGACGGGGCGCTTTGGGAAAAGCAGAAAGGAAGGTGTTATTATCATTACCCTACAAAACCTCTGAAACGGAGTATAAGCAGCGGCTCTCTCCTCCCGCAAAGCCCCATCTGCTCCATTGTAGGGCGTGTGCTCGTTCCTTGTTAGCTCCTGCCACACCAGATGCTCGTAGAACCCGGATTCCTTTCCGAATTCCACTGGGCCATATCCCTGGAGCTTGTTGAGTGCGCGATCTTTTGCGGGTCCAAGAAAGACACTCCTTCCTTTGCTTTCTTGCAAGAGGTTTATGAGGGCACGTCCTGCCCTTTCCCCAACATCCAATAACTTACATTTTCTCTTCTCCCCATCCCTCCTCCTCAGTTTGGAGAGAATGTTTTTGCAATCATCTCCCATCGTTTCTCCTTGTTTCTTTTTCACTTATTTCAGGGTCCTGGCCAGCTGTGCAGCCCAGGCAACTTCCCAGCCCTTTGTGAGCATCATTTGCCATATTTCCCCCTAAGATTCAAAAAACAAACAAACAAACAAAATTTTTTAAATCCTCTTATAGAATGCCAGGCCTCCCAACAGACTAGAGGGGGCGTTTCCTGTGGGCTTTCTAGCTGCTCTGAAGGCATTTGGAAGAAGTGGGGCTGTTCGGAGGTCACCAGGTGCACAGAAAGCCTGGCATCTATCTCCCTTTCCTTGGAGCTGACCCAACCAGCTTCTTCCAAGGATCCTGGACGCACGGTCCAAGCCACAGGGGCAGTCGATCTTCAGAAAGACCCAGGTGGCATCACTACAAGGAAAACCACAACCTGATGTTAGAACAGTGGGAAACTGGGACACCTCACAGCCTCGATGGACGGACTGTCAAAGCTCCTTTCCCGTTACTGCAAGCAGCCCCTCCTAGAAGCCTAGGTCTGCCTCCCCTCGTCCTGCCCCCTCTGCAGCTGGTCCACGTGGATGGATCAGACAGGCCAGGATGAAAAGCCCATGCACGGCAGATATAAACTTGATTTTCATTCCAGACTCCAGTTTTCTCACCCAGGAGATAGAATGTACCCAGATACAGGCTTGGACTTGGCCCAGGAGCAGAGAGAGGAATGGGGTAGGGCAGAAAGAGAGGTGATAGAGATAAGCCTGCCTCTCTTTTCCTGGGTTCTGCCGCTTGCATCTTCTGCTGTTTCATCTCTAGGCTTGATAGGAAATCTGGTGACATGTGAGGCCGGATATTTTCATTCCATCTGCAGGGCCGTCCTGCGTTCTTTCAAAGGGCAGAGGACAGTCACGGAGCTCAGAAGAGAGGTTTCCCTCAACACGTGAGAACACCCCGGTCGAGCGGGTACAGGGCCCCTGATGGGCTGATCCTGGGCTTGACTCCTGGGCTGTGACGCTGGCTGGCTGGCCTTGGGCAAATCACCTACTGCCGCTCATGAATCTTCAATTTCCCCAACGACAGCACGAGAATCTGAGAATCATATCCATCTCGGACGCTGTTGTGAGCAGCCGGCTGGCCCGGGAATGAAAGAATAAAAGAAACAGCGAGCCTGAACGTGGCTCCTGGTGGTGCCTGCCGTGGTAGGAGTGGATGCTGTCACGGTCAGAATCCAGGGACGGTGAGACTAGGAGCTCTGCCCCACGGACAGCACCCGGAGGGATGGTAGGAAACACAGCCGTGGGTGGTGAAAGGAGAAAAGCGTCCCCAAGCTTCCTTCTAAAACCCCAGATTCCTACACACACTTCCTTGCCCATCGGCTTTGCGCGGCTCCCACCTGCCCAGAGCAGGGCCTGCTCTCTCCTCCGCACAGAGCTTGGGAGCTCTATAGATACGGATGGAAGGGTTGAGTAAGTGGCATTTTCCCGTTGGCTTTCAAGACGCCCCTATCATCCACCTAAACTTGAAGCCCCCAGACCACCCTCCACTGCCTTACTGGAAACATGTCCCCTCCTTAGGACTCTCCCCACGCTCTCCAGCACTGGACCAAACCAGTGCCAACCCTGTCTCTCTCCCCTGAATTCCACAAGCGGTGTTGTCCAGCTCCTCTCCTGGGGATGGAGTACTCTGTGTGTGCACGCTCCCCGGTCCCCAAACACGTGGACAGATCCCCCAGGGTGGAGACCCACCTTGCACTTGTGACTGATTTCACCCTGGCCACCACCTTGACTTTTTCTCCAGGACCCATTTCTTACTTTTCCCTCTTTGGGCATCTTCATCCCGGGTTCCTGCAAATGGGATTCTTTATACTGTCATTGTTTTCACCTCATTTTCTCACTTTCTTCCTTATGTCTGTCCTCAAGAGTTCCCCTCCTTTTTCTATTCGTTCCCTAATTCCCTGCTGGTCTGGCAATACCTTGACCTTGATGGAAGCTGCAGGTCAAGGTCAAACCACCTTTAGGAACTCAGCTGGCTCACAGGCCCTAGAATGGGATAAACACCTTCCCAAACACAAACCCGGCAGCAGCAAACGCCACAAGGAAGAGCCGAGGAAACAATGAGATAAGTTCTTGCTGCAGATGACCTCACGGTTGACCTTAGACTTAGCTCTGCCATTTCTCAGCCTCTGAAACCATCTGCAGAGCATTTGATGGGAAAAGGATAGACAGTCTTTGAAACCTTCGTCCGAGAAGCGTCATCTAAATCCTTTGTGACTTTTACTCTTCAATGTCTAATTGTGCCCCCTTCATTGGATAGCATGACCAATTTCTCAAATACAACCTTAGCAGTACATTTCCTGGAAGAATTTACTGCCAGATTATTAGCTTTGTAGTGCAGCTATTATTGTTTTGGTAAGAAAAAAAAACATTTGAAAGACTGCACACAATATATGTGTATTTCAGGGTGAGTTCATAAAGGCAGGTGGCCAACTGGACATGTCAGCAGGGAAACCAGCAATCAGGGCTCAGGATGGCTGCGGCACATGGGTCTTACGGGGGAGGAAGGACAAGGACCCTCTGCTGAGCACTCACTATCTACCCCCCACCCCCAGGAGCAACTTCCAAACGTGGAGGTCTCGAGAGCTGTTTGACATAAGACTCTCTAGACATAAGGAAATGGAGACATTTCTTCTGAGCATCAGCTCTAGCCCATGAAGGCGGGGAGCCATGGTCCCCTGGGAAATTCAACCTGCCTTTGGGGCCACCCACTAGACCAGGACGTCAGCATGTGACACGTCATGATGCTGCCCCCTCTAGAACTGGGCATGGGTTCGAGCCTTTGGTTGGCAAACACTTTGCTCATTCGATGACCTGTCTCACGCCTCCTGGCTACCACTAACCTCTTTTTATCTTAGACTTAAAAGTCTGATTCCAGGATTGTTGGATAAATGAGAAAAAAGTGTGAATGTTTGCAACTTGCCATCCATAAGCCTGTAGTCCTAGACCTTCGGGACCAGCGACACACACACCCCCGCTCCCATCCAGGAGGACTATGTGTATATTAGTGCTAGGAGCTTAAAAAACTATATTAAGTATCTTAAAAATTCCACCATGATTTCCTCCGCTGTGAATATATATATATATATTTTTTTTTTTTTTTTTCGGTACGCGGGCCTCTCACTGCTGTGGCCTCTCCCGTTGCGGAGCACAGGCTCCGGACGCGCAGGCTCAGCGGCCATGGCTCACGGGCCCAACCGCTCCGCGGCATGTGGGATCTTCCCAGACCGGGGCACGAACCCGTGTTCCCTGCATCGGCAGGCGGACTCTCAACCACTGCGCCCCCAGGGAAGCCCCGTGAATGTATTTAATTACTGGCACTGTATCCCATTCCCCTGCTCCTCTGCCCCCCGCCCCCCTTGTTCACAATGCATGTGGATCTCTGTCTGTAAAATAACCGCTTCCCACTCTAATTAAGTTCTGGTTCTTTCTAAGCTGGGTTTGAACGCTCAGCCTAAGAATTTGCCTGCAGTTTTCTAGGGATCCAAACGTTAGGGTTTCTTCATAACTGTATTAACATTTTATGCGTAGCCTTTAATAAAGAGGGATTTTCTCTAAAAGTCGTTAACCCTAAGAAAAAGCGGGGATAGAAGCTGGAATAGTACTGGGGGTGGGCATTGAGGAGAAGGGGCACATGGGAGCCTTCTGGGTCATGGGGGTGGTTTCCATCTGGATCTGAGTATAGGTGGGAGGGTGAATAGCGATCCCCAAAGAGGATACCTCCTCATTCCCAGAATCTGTGAGTATGATATCTTTCACGGCAAAGGGGACTTTGCAGGTGGAATGAAGTTAAGGATCATGAAGTGGGGAGATTATCCTGGTGGGCCAGTGTCATCAGAAGGGTCCTTTTAAGAGGCACGCAGGATGGTCAGAGACAGAAAGAGAGATTGGAAGATGCTATGTTGCTGGCTTTAGAGGGGGCAGCCATGAGCCAAGGGATGCAGGCAGCTTCTGGAAACTGGAAAGGACAAGGAATTCTCTCCTAAAGCCGCCAGAAGGGACGCAGTCCTGCTGACACCTTGATTTTAGGACCTCTGACCTCTAGAACTGTAAAATAATAAATGTGTGTTGTTTTAAACTACTAAGTTTGTGGTAATTCGTTACAGCAGCGTTAAGAAACTAATACAGTTACGTCTATATCGGAAAATTCACGGATGTGTCTTAAGACCGATACCCTTAAGATGTGTACACTTAAGATTTACACACTTGGCTATACATCAGGCCAGACCTCAACCTCAGCACTGCTGACACTTGACGCCGGCTTACTCGCTGTAGCGGGGACTGCCCTGTGCACTGCAGCCTCCTGAGACTCTATCCACGAGATGCCAACAGCACCCCCCCGTCCCCAGACACCCAAAATGACTCCAGACATTGCCAAGCGTTCCCTAGAAGGCAAAGCCACCCTTGGTTGAGAATCACTGCCATCTGAGTATCATACTTCAATATTAAACCCGTTTAATAAATCCCACACAAAATGAAGTCAAAGAAAACAAAGCAAAACAAACAACGCCTCCATCCAAGTCTGACCATAGCAGCTGTAGAAACACTCGCTTTCTTCCGGGCGCAGATGAGGCTGTTCCCCTCGAGGACAGCTTTGAGGGGCTCAGCAGGTACCACCTTAGAGGACATTTCTAAGCCCCCTGGTTGTGCCGTGCGTGCAGGGGGTGAGGGTGAGACTGTGCCGGCCTCTAAGGGACCAGGGTGCCTGGGCTGAGACCCCACAGGGCCGGACGCGGATGCAGAGCAGGCAGGGGAGGCCCCCGCGGCCCTGGGGCCCTTCTGTCCGTGTTAAATGGCACCACCTGAGTTAGACAGAAACCAGCCTCGGGGTTGGAAACCTGAGCCCCCTGGAGAGGCTGGGCCTGCACAGTGTGAGGGACCCGTGGGACTTTGATGGTTCCCAGTCGGCGCTCTGGAGGGAGAGTGCTGGGTGGTTGATTAGTTGGAAGGAAAACAGGGGTGAGAAGAGACAGCTTTCTAAACAAGAAGCCTCTGCCTGACGAGTTCTCTCTTACTACCAGCCTTGGACTGACTGTCAGCACATCTACCTTCCCAATCACCTAATTGCTGCTGAGTGACACCTGAAGGCTCCAGGAGGCCCGGCCTGGAGCCAGGCCTCGACGTGGGCTCCCTCTTTGCTGGACGGGGTCAGCCCCTGGGTCCCCAGCCAGGGCCGGGGAGGCACCAAACGTGGCTGGCTCAGCTCAGACGCCACCTTTGAAGGCCTGGGATCGTTCCCTTTGACGTGGGGTCAGCGGGTCACCTGGGAGTTCCAGGAGGAGCAGAAGGCAAGAGGCTGGAAACCAGGAGACAGAGAACAGTTGGATGCTTGGGCCACAG
Source organism: Aethalodelphis obliquidens (assembly GCF_003676395.1). Classification (NCBI taxonomy): domain Eukaryota; kingdom Metazoa; phylum Chordata; class Mammalia; order Artiodactyla; family Delphinidae; genus Aethalodelphis; species Aethalodelphis obliquidens. Next base: position 3,699,964 of record NW_020838001.1, read on the forward strand.
CTCTTGTAAATGGGGCCAGAAGGTTCTGGGTGGTTTGGCTGCTTTCCAGCTGGGCAGCTCAAGGTGGCCCTGGAACACTTTCTCAGGCTGCCAGGGATCAGAGCTATAGGACAGATGCCACTCTCGCCTGGGTTTTGAGGGCAGGAGAACTGTTTTTCGAGGTTTAGGGTGTGAGCAAAGTGCTGAAAAGGGGGGGATTGTGGCCCCAGATCTTTCCTGAATTAGGGGGACCCCATTTTCTCCTTCTTCGACGGGGTCTGTCCTCACACGCGTCAGAAAGTCAGCAAAATGGGGCAAGGAAACAGTAATCCCCTCATTCTTGTTCCCAGACCCTTTAATCCTGAACTCTAACGATGAAATAAAATCGCTATCTCCCTCAAAGAAGGATAATTCCCAGGCTTTGGGAGCGGGGACTCCAGGAAGAGGGATGTGGGTCCAGACACTGCAGGATGTGTCAGCGGCAGCCGGTGTTTACCAGCAAGACCATTTCTCTCTCCTCCTTCCGGGCTGAGATTAAATGTACAGAACAGCCCAGCTGTTGGGGAGGCTTTACTTTCTGCGAGGTTTTTAACAGACTGTGGTCACTGTCCGGCTTAGTGGGATCAAGGAAAAATAAAACGGACCCTTGCACTTATAAAACCCACAGTCCCCTCGGTAACCCAGCGTGACATCTACCATCAGGGCTTCACACCTGTGGACCAGCTCGATGCCCAGCTGGGCTCCTGGCTGGCGTCCGCACCCCTGGCAGGAGGTCCCCAGAAAGATCCCACCGTCGGCCCAGGCCCTGTCTGACGGGGGAAGAGGGAGGGAAGAGCTTTGCGCTACCCAAATGTTTATTATTCAGACCTCTTGGCTTATTAATGCTAAGATATATGAAAATGCAGAGGTTGCTCTTTTTATGATCCAAGAATGTGAGGTTTAGGCAAAAAGCCTTCACTGAGCTTTGGCACGAAATCCCTTGACGTTAACTCTGCAGGGTGGGGTTTTCTCTGACCGCTGCTTTTGATGGTTTTCCAAGTCTCTGGATTCAAGGAGCCGAGAGGTCTCCACTCCACCTGCTGGACCGCCAGCCTCTTCAGAGAGGGCTCCTGATTCCAGGGTGGTCTCTGGCCTGAGGGCAGAAACAGGGTTCGTGACGGTAGAGAGGTGCAGGCACTCCAGGCAGGATGAATGGTGGCCTTTCCTCGTGGGAACTGAGAAGCGGCCTGGTCCGGGGTTTCCTGCACCGACACACAGCCCGTCTCTGAGCTGTGTGCCCTTGGACAAGTCACTTCCCCTCTCTGTGTGTTTTTCTCACCTGGAAAATGGAGCTGATGATACAGCCCTGCCTCAGGGATACTCCCTGCGGTCACCTGGGGCCATGCTGAGTGAGGGGGGCTGTTCTGGGCCCTTCAAGGGTTTGGCAGCCTCCCTGGCCTCCACCCACTAGAGGTCAGTCAGCCCCTCACCCAGCTGTGACAACCGGAAATATCTCTGGACATCGCCAGACACCCCCGCCCTACCTCAAAGGCCACCGCGAGGGTTCAGCAAGTCACTGTGTACTAAGCCTTCACAGTAGTGCCTCGGAGGGGAAGCGTTGGCTTAAAAGAAGCCCTCGGAATTGGGAGCGGACTAGACTCCACGCGAAACCCTGCCTGGGTGCTCCCCTGGCTCCTTGAGGGGGTATCGCACTTTCCCAGGGGGCTGGGAGCTCCCTTACCTCCACTGCCCCTGGGGCTGTGTTTTGTGCCGCGCCCATTATGCCAGCCGCTGACAGTGCCACCACCCAGCCACTTCCTCATTGCCCCGGGTCCCCTCCTTGGCAGACGCTAGGCTGTGGAGTATGGGATGGGGGCTTTGAGCTGGGGCTGTTTTCTTTCCCTTTGCTTATTTACATCCAGCGATGCTGTTCCCTGGGCTTCTCCCGGGGCCTGGAAGACGGAACTGCAGAAACACCGAGTGTCCTCAACCAGGGGGCGACCAGGCAGCCTCCACCCAAGGGCACTCAGTGGCTGTTTGCAGAGTCTTCATCACCACAAGAGCAACAGCCCCTCCCTTTGTAATAACCCGCTCAGAAACAAAATCCTCCCACATTGGAAACATCAGACCATTTTCTACAGGCCTCTGGAAGAGGCAAAGTTGGTGATGATGGGTCCGGAAAGTCCCTTGACTGGAAGCGTCCAAAAGGGCCGCTGGAGACGGGCCTGGGAGGCCAGATGCGCCCTGGGCCTTGAGGAGGGGAGGGAGGGGAGGGAGGAGAAGCCTTCTTGGCTGGGCCAGTGAGGTGTCATCCATGTGTTTGGTAAATACCGTCGGTGGGCAGAGAGTTCTGTGGGCCGTGCCAGGAGACGGTGGTAGCAGTTAGTGCCCATCTGGTGACGCCATGTAGCCTCTGAACTCTGAGGCCCCAGATGCAGCCACAGTTGGTGATATACACCTTCTCTTGAAAAGTCCAAGGATCCAGCAGCCCTGGCCGTGTTCCCAGGGGATGGAAGGTGGAGGTGGAGGGGAGCTGACAGCAGCTGGTGCGGCTCCGGCCCCAGGGCCGGGACCCAAACAGGGGCCCTCGTTCCGGGCAACGGTGGATGTGCACCTGATTTCTCCACAAACAAGGAGAAGTCAGTTGTGACAAGGCACACACTTTGAGGCGTCAATTCCCCATCATAATTTCAAAGCGAATAAATGAACCGGGGGTAATAAAGTGACAGCCAGGGAAGATGGTGGCCTAATGAGTGCGTCCCGCGTGCTCATCTCAGCTGGCCTGCTGCGGTCACTGGAGCCCAAACATTCGGGTGGATGTAAATAAACATTCGTCAGCTTCTTCAGGGGTAGTTTATTTGCTGAGCCAACATGAATTCTCCTGGCAATATTTTCTACATGACTCTTGATGGACGCTCTCGTGGTCTCTTAAACAACTTCCTGCTAAGTCTGCTTTTCAGAGTCTTTCTCTGCTCTCTCATTTTTTCTGCAATAACCTCATTAAAAGGGCTTGAAAATAGATGCCAACTTGCTGGTTTTTTTTTTTAATAACGACTGTATTTGAATAGTGAGAGACTATTTTTTATGAAAAAAAAGGAGACAACCTTTCATAAAGATGCCCTTTGGGGGTTATAACCCCCAAAGTCCTCCCTTTCTGGATTCATTTGTAATTATCACCTGTCAGGTCTTGTCTTTCCTAATTCATCACGTGGTTGATCTTCTCCTTTCTCACAATGAGAAAAGCTAACGCGCCCATTTCTCATTTCCTCCCAAGCCTGTTGGATCCTCTCAATGACACGTATCATCTTAAAAGGTTCTGCCCGGTGCTCACAGGATTTCTATGCTAACGAGGACCCAGACTCTGTGTACCTGGACGTTGACATGCTTTGGGCCATTCCTGCTTGCCACCTGAATGATGAAAAGGGGCATAAAATTCAACCACAAAATATATGGTTGCTCATGTGTGAATGAACTTCCTGCATCACCATCTTCAAAGGTCCATCATTTTTGGAGCATGTCACGAGCATGACAAACATTCCAGTTCAAGCGACCGACGTGTGTCAAGGGAACCCAATCAAGAGATGTAGATGGCGGGGCGCTGGGTGGGCTCCGCAGGCGAACGGGGTTCCACTTTTCCACTCCTGAATGGGGGTCCTCTTCCCCCTTCTGTCTTGACTCTTCTTCCTCTGCTCCCCCCTTGCAAGGGAGGTGCAATGAAATGATGCCTGAAGTTCACAGAGACATTGAAACTGCGGAGGCTTCATCTCTGGAAGAGTGGGGACCAGCTGGCCCACCGGGGGCCAGGAAGCAACACGGGGAGATGAGAGTCCTGCTCCAGCTTCTCTTTTTCCAGCTGCAGCCCTAATACATTCACTCATTGTTTCTTGTTGACAATGAAAAATCATGATCTTTTTGGCTGTGTTCTCATTGACAGCAAAGAGATGGATCTGCGTAAACAGGAAATCAGACTTGCCAAGAATATTTTATGCCACTTGGGAAAGGTAAAGCTAACAGACCTTTTGCAATCAACAGAAGCTTTAGCCAGGTCCTGTCACTCTATATCATTCATTCATGAAGTGAACGGTCTGGGTGCCGTCACGTCCCTGAATCTAAATTGTGTTCTCTCCCAAGATTCCTGAAAAAAACCCCTATTTTCTAGGTAGTTTTCTGAGCCTCCATGTTTAATATTATAAATGTGGCCAATGGAAATTTCAGTCTTATTCTGGGGGGCACAATGGGCACATGCCTAAATTCGAAGACAAGAATTTTTTCCATCAAGACTCCCGTATGCCAGAAAGCAAATGAATGTTGTGTATGGAGAGAGAGGTTCAGTGCACTGCAGAATCATTCACTTCTAAATTAAAGAACGTCTGAGATCAACTCAACACAACGCGTTTCATGAATAAAAACATACTTGCCCCCTGGGGCCGAAGAGAGACAGAGAGAGCAGAGTCAGGAAGGAAAAAGTGAGATGCACAGACAGAGCCAGGTAAAAGAAGGGAAGAAAGAGGAAAAGAGAAGGAAAGGCAAAAACAGGGGCGCAAAGGAGAACCTGTTTCCCATTCTTTCCATACCCTGAGTATGGTTGTCACATGGGAACCCAGGGCCTCCCTGAGAACGTAGGCCAGTCGTCGCTACTCCTTGTAACCTTGGGATGTAGCACAGCACCTAGTACACAGTAAGCGCTCAATAACTGCTTGAACGTTGGACAAGAGGCCGAAAGAATCTGACTTTCATGGAAAGTCCTCCCTCATTTTGTGGCTTAAATGGATTGAACTCAACTTGATTCAAGTCAACTCTGTTCTCTTCTCCTTTCCCTTCTTTTTCTTTCAGTTCTTTATTTTCCTTATACCCTTATTTCTCATCATGGAGAGAAGATACTAAAGTTTTTTCAGTTGTTTTTGGATTGTGGCGACCAGGGGGAGCCATTCCTCCAGGGAAATCTTACATCCACATACGAGGCTCTGAAGGGCCAATGCAAGACGAGCGTTTTGTTGCAGGTTCCCGACTGTATTTCCTCATTTCAGAAAAAATCAGCTGGGGAGGTTTGCCACTGCTCTAGGAAACCCTTTCTCCAGCTCTCTCGGAGGACACATGGCTTTGGACTAGAAAGAAGGCTTGTTCTCCTCACACAACTGTAAGGAAGAAGGTTCCTCTGGGTTTACGTGGAGGCTCAGACAAGATAACTCTGTGGGCCTAGAACTTGGTTGAGGTCACATGGTTAGTGAAAGGAAGAGCGAAGACTCCAATTTAAGGCCTTGGCTTCCTAAGCAGCTCTTTTTTTTTCTACTTTTGTGGGGGGGCGTCTCGCTTGTGGGGACAGACCCCTGCACTGCACTGGATGGCCTTCCAGAACCCCAAGTGTGGACTTCTCAAGGACACTCAGAAACCCTGGAAGACCCTCGTGATCCAGAGCACGTCTTGCCTCCAAGGCCGTCTTCAGGCCTTAGTAACCCCAAGCCCACCTCTCCTTCACTGGTCACAGTGAAATTGGGATGAAAAAGGGATCTCATGTTGGGGGCGTTCACATGGATTCACGGTGGAGAGCTGAAATCAGTGCTCCTATTCTAACTAAAGTGTGAAGGGTTAACATAATTTCATTTCCAGTAGGTGAACGTTGCAGATAAGGGTCCACAATGAAGGGACGTACGCCGTGGGAGGATTCTTAACAAGGAGGTGGGTGTTTTCCAAAACTCTACTTTGGTTTTCCTTTCACTGAACGCTATCAAGTCTCCTCTGGGGAGTTTCAGCCAAGTCTAACCTGGGTTCAAAGCATGTCTCCTTTGCAAATTATTATGGAACTGGAACATCTAAAAATAAACATTGTAGGATTTATGGCAAATTGAAAAATCTCCTCCTTGAAAGAGATTCTAAGTGAAATTGAGAGAAAACGATTGTTCTGGGCCATCCAGGAAATGTTGGGGTTGGCGGCTTCTCCATAACCCTCGTTCTTTCTTGTGAACTCTGAAACGCGGTAATTGGGGAATGATATATTTGTATCAATGACTATTACAGAACACATTTTAGACTATTGTTTTCAATATCATGAGCCGGGCTGTTTAAACATTTTACTTCAAAGTTGGAGCTGGCAGTCCATACTGTGGGTCTAGCCCCTCTCCCTCAGACGCATTGTAAGGCGGTTGAAGAACTTGAGGTCAACATGTAAGAATGTTGAGAAAACAACAGCAATGCCCACAAGGAAATGGTTTCTCGGGGTTCAACCCAGCCCTCAGAGGAGCAGCAAGAGAGGTTCTGAAGGAAAGCCCAAAGCAAGAGGTCTTGGAGAGCCAACACCACTAAGGGAAAGACAATAGGAGGGGGACACTCACTTGGAAAACTGTTGGCCCTCTGGTCAACCATCCACAGCTAGATCAAATTATGCATTCATTTATTCAACAAATATATATGGACAACTACATGGCACATGCTATCCTAGGCAGTGGGGATACAGCTGTGAACAGAGCAAACATCTCAGTAGCTACTCAGGAAAGTTGCTGTGGGTAAGACCTTACAAGGGATGGGAGGAAGGAAAAAGTGAGTTACTAGCTCTTTCCTCAAGGAAGCTCCTTAATCAGGTAGATAGCAAGACAGAAGCCTGGGAGAAAGTCAACAGCATTAGCTATATATGTTTTTCAAAGCATTGGTAGATAAGATGGCAGACAGTTAGGGCTGAAGAGGTAAGGACCCTCCCTACAGTAGGAAGTGGGATTCCTTCCCAACTGCACAGCCTTTCTTTGTACTTCAGCCTAAATATCTGAGAAATGGAATAATGTTGCTGCATTACAAATTCTATTGCCTTTACCTCCCAAATTGGAACACATTTCTCCACCTCCAGCATCTCCAACTATTGTTTCCTACCTGGACCTCAGCAAATGTGACTTACGTCCTGGGTCCACAACTGCTCCCCAGGCCTCACCCTTCCACACAGTCCCAGAGGGACCTCATGACCAGTAATCAGATTCTGTCCTTCCCTGCTTGAAATCTACTGGCTTCTCCCAAACTTAGACTAAAATCCCAGTCCCTCACCTTGTCTTCACATCTAGCACAGGTGGGTCCTGCCTGCTTCCCCGATCTCACCTCCGCATCCTCACCCCAGGGCCTTTGCACGTTCTATTCTCGCTACTGAGAACACTGTTACTGCTATTCTACACATGGCTGGCACCTTCTCATTATTCCGAGAAGCCTTCCCTGACCCCCATGTTTAAAGAAGCCGTTCCTGATTGCTCTCTATCCTATCTTGCTTCATTTGCAGGCATTATCATCTGCAATCAGCTTGTTTACTTGTTAATTTACTCATTTGTTGTCTTCTCCCCCACTAGAATGTAAGCTCCTTGAGAAAACGGGGACTTGCCTTGTTTATGCCATATCCCCAGTAGCTGGCACAGTTCCTGAAAGATAGCAGGACCTCAATAAACAACTGTCAAAGAAATGGCGTTCTCTTTAATCTTCTAAAGCAGGCAGATTTTGGAGGAAAAATGGGATAAGACATGGGGAAGGGCTATTGAGCTGCACAAACACGCATGGTCAGAGAGCAGATAAAGATGATACTATGAGCCTAACCAGCTGTGCGGATGGAGCCGGGGGGTGGGGGTGGAGGAAGATGGCGGCTCTGCCTCACCTCCCAAACGTGACTGAGAATCCCCAGTGGACCTAACCCAGTGTGGGTCCATTAGTGACCCAATGAGGAGCTCACTGGGGTGGCATATTTTATAGTCGGTCTACAGGGCTGAGCTAATCCTTGTTGATAGGAGACAAGGGTATCATTAGGAGAGATTACCCTTGGCCTAGAACTTCTTCCCTGGGACACGTGAGCACACCTCTTTACGTTCCCACCGCCGCAGGAGCCCAGACTCCCCAGGAACACCCCGACTTGACTAGCACAGAGGCATCCATTGGGGTGGCTGGTGGCCCTGGTACCCCACGTTCCCCCACAGTCTGGGAGCTGTGTTTGCGGATAATCACAAGGGCACCTCCACGGGAGGAACCACCGTGTCCTGGGAGCCCACCCGCTGCCCACCACGGTCTCCAGGCTTCACCCACCCTGTGGTCCCGCCAGCAACTCCACCAGGGCTGTGTGTTTCCAGATGAGGAAACAGGCTCAGAAGGGCCGTATGACTTGCCAAGTTCCCCTAGTCAGCAAGTGAAAGGGCAGAGAGTTGAACTTGTCTATGATCTCATCCTGTCTGTGTTCCCTCTAGCGAAACGGCATGGATCGGCCACCTGGAATCTTTTATTTATTTATTTTTGGGGGGAGTGTGGGTTTTTTCAGGCACAAATGCATTACATCATGAGTAGAGAGCACCACCTGAAATACGTAAATTCAAGGAGAGGAGATTGGAGATAAGCCCCTCTTCTTAGGTCCCGAGTCAGGGCCTCTAGGACAGGGAAAGACTGGTGGAAGCTTCTAGAAGGAAATGAGCCTCTAAGAAAACATTGCGCAGAGAGGCTCACGGCGGCCGCCTGCAGTTCCGCCTTCGGCCGCGTGGGCACGCTGTTGTGTAGCGAGTGAGCGCAGCGCGTTGGGGGTGGCGGCGGCGCGCGGACTTCTCGGGTTTGCGGAGCCGCGCGGCTGGGTGCGGGGGGGCGGGGGGAGACAGGCAGTCCCTTCCCTTTCCTCGGGCCCACGTCCCCCACCCGAGTCACGGGGCGAGGTCCTGGTTGTGGCATCGCCCCCCGCGAGTGCCAGGCCTCCCCTTGACGGAACCCAGATGAGATGGGGTCCAGGAGGCAGACCCCGGAGAGAGGGGCTGGAGATGGGACGCCTCGGGGTGACTGGGCCGGGACCGGCTTGCTCGGGGCCAAGAGCCCGCCCTCCCGGCCTGGGGGCGTCCTAATTGCGGCGGTGTCCTCGGGACGCCCAGCACGGGCTGGTACAGTGAAGTGCTGGGGAGGTGGGCATGGCGGGGGGCGTGTGCAGGAAGGTACCCAGCTGGGACACCGAGTACCCTGCCTGCTCTGGAGGGGAACGGCGCAGCCTGGCCCAGGTGCTGCAGATGGGAAGGGGACCCCAGGACAGGCCTTGGGAGCGAGGGATGGGGGCGCTGGGCGAAAGGGCCGAGGTCACCGTCTGGTGGTCCAGGGTGTTGGATGAACCACAGAGCCTTTGGGCCTGGACAGTGACACAAGCACACTTTTCAGCCTAGGGAAAGGGTGTGTGTGTGTGTGTGAGAGAGAGAGAGACAGACAGACAGACAGACAGAAGGAAAGACGGGGCCTAAGTAGAGAGAGACACAGTCACACTCTACATCCATAAGGAGGATAGGTGCCCTTGGTTCTGACGGAGGCTGAGGTAGAGCCAGGCTCTCGGCCGCAGGGAGGACGGGGTGATGGGGTTTGCAGCCCTCGTGGTGGTTAAAGGAGGGAGACCTTTCCAGGGTGGTCCAGAGCAACAAACAATGATTTTTCCAGCAGAGAGAGAGAGAGGGGGAGGGAGGGAGGGAGGGAGATTGATTTTCTCCTTCCCAGAGAAAACACGCGCGCACGCACACGTGTTTCCGTGAGCAGGAGAGACAGAGCGACAGACAGGGCCCCTGGAGGGTCCCGTCTGGAGGGGGACGAGTGTTTCCTAGCGCCCTGTGTTTCTTGGCTGCCACAGAGGAGACGTTTCCAAGAGGGGATGAGAGAGGGAAAGGGAGGAGGGCAAAGGAGAGGAGGGCGCCTGCTGCCCACACGCACACACGGAATTTTCTGCAAGCTGCGAAGTAGTGTTTGCTTCTCAGGTGGGGAAGCCTGAGTGATGGGGTGGGAGACAGATGTGCCCAGGAGCGGGGCCAGCAAAGGGATCTTTGTGCTTCTGTGTGTGTGTGTGTTACACAGACAGACAGACAGACAGAGAGGATCTTCTAATATACGTTTGGAAAAACAGCACATATATTTCTCTGCTTGCAGGGAATCAACAAAAATCAGGAAATCCACACAGAGAGACACTCTGGGGCCACACACATGTGAACACACACAGGCACACACACAGAGTTTTCTTCTTTCCCAGTGTGCACTCTTCCTAGCTCATCTGTGATTTCTTGGGGAGAGGGGAGTGACTTGGGCCCGGTGGTGAAAAGCTTTAGAGGGGAGAGGGAAAAAAGAACATTTTCTGCCCGGAGACACACGTTTCGGTGAGCTGAGAATTACAAAGTGCTGGAAATTCAGGTGATGCATACTTAGTGAGGAAGCGAAGACCTGCTGCCCAAATGTGTGTGTGTGTGCGCGCGCACGTGAGCCTGACATCCACGTTTTGCTGCATGGAAAAACATGTGTGTTTTTTTGGCCCACAGGAAGAGACAGTCTAATAAATTAAAGGTTTTTTTCCCCTACATACACACAGGCACACACACACACAGAGTTTTCTGAGTCTAAGCACGTGTGTTTTTATCTGTGGTGGTCTTTATGGGGAAGGGTGCATTTCTGTCCAGTGATTTTTAAAAAGTGACTTTTCGAAGTGGAAATAGAGACTTTTTTTTTTGCCTGGAGACAAGCACAGATATAATTTTCTATGAGCTGAGAAACAGAATGTTTGTTTGTCTGTTCATTTTCCAGATAGTACAAACACAGCGGAGAGCCACATTTCTCTGTGTGTGTGTGTGTTGGGAGTATTATTTTTTCTTTCTGGAAAAAGAACATTTTTTTTTCTGCTTTCACGGAGTTGGCTCAGCCCCAGAGAGACTTTTGCTGCTTATATCCACACTCATGGACACACACGGATCTCTTCTTGCTGTGTTTGTGTGTGTGAGAGAGAGAGAGAGAAACAGACACAGATCCAGAGACACAGAGACAGAGACACAGAGACAGAGAGTTTTACTGTCTGGAAAAAGATACGTACTTGGGGGCTCGCAAGAAGACAGACCCAAAGCAGTGATTCTGCACACACGCGTGTACACACACAATTTCCAGATACGGAAAGGGGGTGAGAGTGGGTGTGAGTTTCCTGTCAAGGGCCCTCCCTTTGACGGGGGGTCATTTGTCTCCAGTGATAACATGCTTTGGAGAAAGGCTTCTCGGAGGAAAAAAGCCTTTTTCATCTGCAGACAGGTTTTTGTGAGCCGAGCCTGAGAAGGGAGGAGCCTTGATTATCACGCCGTGCACACTTGGTGGGAGGGGCATGTTTCTGCCCGAGTGTGAGTATGTGTGTGCACATGGGTGTGTAGAGAGGGTAACAGGGGTGTGTGGAAACACACACCATGTTCTTCCTGCTGTGAGTTTCCATGTACCTGACTGTGTGTGTGTGTGTGTGTGTGTGTGTGTGTGTGTGTGTGGAGGAGGGTCCTGCCTGGTGACAGAGAGCTCTCAGCCCTTCTCAGTGAACAAGAGTGTTCATGATTTCTTGAGAACCAAGAATTCCAGAGAAAGATGTTGGTTTTTCAGGTGATGAAAACTTAGGGAGAGGAAGAGACACATTTGTGTGTGTGTGTGTGTGTGTGTGTGTGTTTTGAGGGAGATGGATTGTGTGTGTGTAGGCACACACACACACACAATGAGTAAGCTTTTCTCCAGTGCGAGAGTAGGGCAGCTGCAGGACATGCATTTTGAGCACGAGAGATCATTTTCTGCTCGTAAACAGACACACAAAATTTTCCATGAGCTAAAAAACAGTGTTCAGCGGCTGAATGCTTAGTGAGAGGAGAGAGGTGTGTGTGTGTGAGATAGGTCTGCTTGCAGGAAGGGAACTAGATAAACAACAGAAAGACATTTTCTGCTTGTGCCCCCGGCACCCATGCAGATGCATCCCTTCTTGCTCTGTGTGTGTGTGTGTGTGTATGTGTGCGTGTGTTGCAAAGACAATTGCTGCTTTTTTCTGTTTTCTTTTGTTTTCATATCTGGAAAAAAACACGTCTTTCCGAGCCTGCAGGGAGCCTGCCCGGTACCTGCCGTGTGCTGTGTGTGGTACAAGCACACACATGACCTTTCTGGTGTGCAAGGGCTCGCTTTCCTGGGGGCACACAGTGAGGCCTTGCTGCCAGACGGGTGAGTGTGTGTCTGGTGCATGTGTGAGTGTCTGAGACGGCTTTTTCTGCCCAGAGGATGGCGCGTCCATTCCCCTGCCCCCATCCCCAAGTCTGTAGGGAGACTCAGGCTGACAGAAAGAAGTTTCTATTCGTTTTGTTTTGTCCGTTTGTTCCTGCACGGCACGTGTGCACACACATACACGAACACACACAATTTTCTTCTTGCCCAGACAGAGAATTTACATGTTTTTTCTCTCTGGTACATATTTTCTCAAGGGAGCCCGCACCTCTGCTCAGTGAGAACCAGCTACAGGACGAGACTCAGAGAGAATAATTTGTGCCTAAAACACACACACACACACACACACACACACACACACACGCATGTATGCACTTTCCCGCAAGCTGGGAGACAGAGTGTTTATTTCTCAGGTGATGAATCCCTAAGAAGACAAGTAATTTCTGTCTAGTTTTAACAATGAATAGAGAGAATTTTTTGCCTGAGAGAGAGAGAGAGAGAGAGAGAGAGTGTGTGTGTGTGTGTGTGTGTTCCAGATTTTTCTGCCTGGAGAGAAGACATGCATAGATGTTCCTGCCTGTGGGGAGAGACCAGCAGTCCGTGGACAGGGGCTCGTTGCCAGCACACACGTTCACACACACGCCCCCCCCCCACACACACATGCACTTTTCTTCCTGCTGTCAGAGTGAGACTAAGCATTTCTCTTCCGTGTGCACTTTCTTAGTGTCAGTGTGTGTGTGCGTGTGTACCTTTAGAGAGAGACTTTTCTGAAACAGAAAGAGACCAACAGACAGAGAGAGAAACAGAGAAAGACAATTATTTTTAAAAAGAAAAAAGGAAAGAGAAAAAAGAAAAAATGATTTAAAAAAATGAGAGAGAGAGGGTCCTTTCTAGCTCCCCCTCTTCAGACACACACACGTCACCCCACATCCTGGGAGGAGAGAGTCTGTCTTGCCAATAAGAGAGACTCAGTGAGGGAAGGGAAGGCACTTGTGTGTGAGTGAGACAGAAGGGGTACGTTTTTCTTCAAAAAAAAAGGGCATATTTCCCCCTCATTGCACGGAGAGATAAATCAACCCAGAAAGACGTGTATCTGATACACACACGTACATGTGTGTGTGCGCGCGCACACACACACACACACACACACACACACACACAGAGTTTTCTTCGGGGACAGAGAATTTATGTGTATGTTTTTCTCTCTGGTACGTGTTTTCTCAAGGCAGCCAGCATCTCTGCCCAGGGAGAATGAGCTTCAGAAGGAGACTCTGAGAGAGAATAATTTTTACCTAATACACACACACACTTTTCTGTATGCAGAGAAATAGAGTGTTTTTCTCAAATGATTCTTCCCTAAATAAGGGGAGTAATTTCTGTCCAGTTTTAAATCCAATAGAGAGAACTTTCTGCCTGAGTGTGTGAGTGTGTTTTGTGTGTGTGTTTGAGAGAGACAGACACAGAGACAGAGAGACAGAAAGAGACAGAAAGTCATTGAGTGGGAGAGAGACAGATTTTTTTTTCTTCCTGAAAAGAAAGCACAGATATATTTTTCAGCTTCCATGGAAAAAAAGATCACAGGCAGAAGTACTTCTCTGAGTATTTCTCTCTCAGTTGCACTTTCTTAGGGAGAAGGATGTACAGTGGTTGCCCCATGTTCGCAGGGGATACGTCCCAATTCCCCTCCCCAACCAGTGGATGCTGAAAGCACGGACAGTACCGAGCCCTCTGTGTTCCGTGCTTTTCCTGTACCAGCGGGTAGGTAGCACGAGCATCAGCGGGCCGATTCCTGGGGGAGCAGGACGAGGCAGCTCCAGGACGGCACAAAATTTCACCCCACTCCTCCGAACAGCATGCAGTGAACTTATTTACAAAACAGAAATAGACTCACGGGCATAGAAAACAAACCTACGGTTACCAAAGGGGAAAAGGTGGGAGAGGTATAAATAAGGAGTTTGGATTAACACATACACACTACTATATATAAAATAAACAACAAGGACCTACTGTATAGCACAGGGAACTATACTCGACATTTTATAATAACCTCTAAGGGAAAAGAATCTGACAAAGAATAGACACATAACGGAATCACTGTGCTGTATCTACCTGAAACTAACACGACATTGTAAATCAACTATACTTCAAGAAAAAGGTTAATTAAATCCAAACCAAAACCAAACAAACAAAAGAACACCTTATGAATTATTTCTGGAATCTTCCATTTCATATTTTCTAGCCAACGTTGACCGTGGGTAACTGAAACCTCGGATGGGGGAGTTGGTGGGGGGCTCGTGGATTGTTGCTTAGAGATAGGCGCTTCAGAGAGAGGCTTTTGTGGGGGCGGGGCGGGGAGCATTTCACCAGGGACCTGCACGCTTCCCTATGTGCTGAAAAACGGATGGCGTTGATTTTGCATTTCAGCTGGTAGATAACTCAGCAAGAGAAATGGAGACCATTCTGTCCTGGGAGGGTCCTTCCTACCCACGTGTGAGATCCTCACCTATGCAGGCACGCATGTACACCCACACCCTCCCCCTGGGGCCGGCGGGATCAGGGTATGTGGCATTTCCTTAAATGCTGCCTTAAAAATTGCTGTCTTCTAATGAATATATATAAAATAAGCGATAAGGATATATTGTCCAACATGGGGAATATAGCCAAAATTTTATAATAACTATAAATGGAGTATAGCCTTTAAAAACCGAATCACTATATTGTACACTTGTAACTTAGATAACATATATCAACTATACTTCAATTTAAAAATTAAAATAAACAAAAATAAACCAAAAAATGTGTCCATATGCAAATCAGTAACAACAATAACAAAATTGGTGTGTCCTACCCAGAGAGAGGGGAGGAAGGAGAGACCCTCGCTGTCCAGAGAGACACTTGTGTACATGTGCGTGCGTGCACACACCCACACAGAATTTTCTACTATATAATTGAGAAACGCGGAGTGTGCTCATGTGTGTCTGAGAGACAGAGACAGAGAAATAGACAGACTTCAGATCCAGAGGAGAGCTGCCGGCAGGTGAGGGACAGGACCAGATGACCAGACCTGGGCAGCTCAGGGCCGTGTCCCCCTCCTGACACCCAAGCTTCCCTTTCACGGGTCAGAAACAGGTCCAAGTGCCAGTCTGCTGCTACCCCCAGGGGAATATGTAACTGAGGGGGCAGAGGCCCTGCCCACGATCCCTCCTCCAGCTGCTCTGGGGGAATAGGGGAGGGCGGGTCTATCCTTGACCAGACCTGAGCCAGGATGCGTGGAATTTGAGGTGGGGCCGCTGCTAGGGTCTGTGGTTTTCATTACAGCCTTGCTGACTGACGGAACTCAGTCTGCGAACCCAGGGCTAACCTCTGGGGTGGCCCCAAGTGCTCTCCTGCTTCCCGCATAAGATGGGGGCAAGCACTGCGGCTCGTCGGGTTGTGATGAGGTTGGAGAGGGGCTGCTGGGAGGATTCAACTCAGTGACTGGGCTCAAGAAACAGAGGCTCTTATCACCTGCATTACTATTACGAGTTGCAGAAATACTGACCACCCACCCAACAGTCATTTTCCCTTTGTTTTTGTGAATAGAACCCTGATTTTGTGCAACAATATGCCCAACTCCACAGAAAGATGGCTGATTTGTCTAAGCCACTGAAATCTTATTCTCTTTTGTCTTGAGTGACGTAGAGATGGGCATATAACCTACTCTTAGACAATGAAATGCAAGAGAAAACCTAATCTCTGGAAGAGATTATCCCCCCAGAATAAAGAGAGAGTCCTAAAGAGAAGGTTCTTTGGCTTGTATCCCCTTCTTTCTTGTTTGGGATGTCATTGTATAAGGATGTGATGCTTGGAGCTATGGCAACCATTCTGTCACCATGAAGATGGCAAAACAGAAAGATGGGAGGAGTGAGTCTTAGCTGATATTGCTGAGTTACTGTCCATCTCTAGGCTGCTAGTTATACAAGATTAGTCAACCCTGCTATTTGAGTCACTTGGAGTTAGTTAATTCATCACCTGCAACCATGAGAATTTTGACCAACACATTTTTATAGTAGATTAATGTTGCCATTCTGAAAAATTGCAGATGCATGCATCGTTTGAAACAAATAACAAGCTGGCATTGGACATCCCATCCTTGTAAAATTTCTTATGCACTTTTTAGGGGAGCAAGCAACCTTGTTCTGACCTCTCTTTCCTCAGAAGATAAGGGCTAGAAAAAAGCCGCAAACCAATCCAACTTTCCTCAAATGAACCCCGTGTTAGAGGAATTCCAAGGGTGTTTGAAGGGCCTAGGATGGATCCTCTTGTGGCATAAATAACCTTGCTCGTGGCTACTGGTTCTATAATAATAGCTGGCGTTTGGGGAGCATTTTCTACAGCTCTTTGTGGTCCAATCACTAAACCCATTTCTCGGTGGATGGACACAAAGGCTCCCACAGGCACCCTGCTAAGAGTACTCGAAGAGTTAATCCTCAAGTTCACGTTCAAGTCTGTCTCATCCCAAAGCCCAAAGCCCGAGTCTCAACATGGCCTCTTAGGAATTGCCCTTTAAAAAAAACTACCAGTTTTTTTATTGCACTGCCAATGAGGGTGGAACTTAGGAGTGGTCGGCGTCATGTGTAGACGCAGAGATCTCTGCAATAGACGAGGTAGGGAGGGGGCAGGTCACAAAGAGAGATACTGATTAGAGGGGGCTTGGGGACCAGGAGGACAGACCAGTGAGCACGGGGAATGACCTCTGCCCTGAGAGTCGCCCTAACGGCCACTCCTCTGCTCCGACCTCGGCCGCCGTTCCACTGGACACATCTATCCCCCTTTAATCATGTTATTCCAGTTGATCCTTTGAACACTCCTACAAGGATGAGAGTTTGCAAATTGACAGCCCTTGGGCTGCGTTTGGCTCACAGATGTGTTTTCTGTGACTTGCAGAGCACTTTGTAACCTGGATATTGAGGGCGTCTCGCCGAAGTCTATGCCCTGCCGTCTACAGAGTCCAAGTCCCTGGTTGCATCTCCAGTTTCACAGATGAGAAAGGTGAGTCTCACATCCTAGTTTTTCTTAACCCCGAGTACCTGGCAGTAGGAAGGTGCCCTATGAGTGTTTCTACTTGAATGAATGAATGAATGAATGACACAGGCTTCTTGGTTGCTGGGTTCATCCAAGCTTCCCAGGCTTTTTAAGCATCAGGACAAGAGAAGACGTGTCAAGAGATTCCTTCCCTAGGCACCATCTAGAAGAGGAAGCAAGGCCAGTATCTATAAAATGAGAGAAGTAGCAGGCGCTATGGGGTGGGGTCCCACCTCTAGGAGCAGGTGGAGTTCAGGATTTGAAAGAGTGAGACACTGACAGATGCTGAAGTGGGCAAAGGCAGCCAGGTGGAAGAGATGAGGAAACCCAGAAAAATGGGCAGGTTTGTCTAGGGGAAAAGGAGGACCTGCCTTGCACACAGTAGGTGCTCAATAAATAGGAGTTGGTTTGATCCAAAAGACCATGTGCACCTATGTCCAGGAAAATAATTACTGGTATTCTGTTGTCAGTAAATATTTTGGGGATAGATGGATGATTGATTGGATGGCTGGACAGATGGATGAAGAGATGGATGGATGGAGGGATGGAGGATGGAGGATTGGTGGATGGATGGATGGATGGATGGATGGATGGATGGTTGGCTGGATGGAGGGATGGAAGGAGGGATGGAGGGATGGAGGAGTGGGTCGGTGGATGGATGGATGGAGGGATGGAGGATTGGTGGATGGGTGGATGGATGGAGGGAGGGAAGATTGGGTGGATGGATGGATGGATGGATGGAGGGAGGGAGGGAGGGATGTTGGGAATGGAGGATTGGGTGTGTGGATGGATGGATGAGTGGATGGATGGATGGGTGGATGGATGGATGATGGATGGATGAATGGATGGATGGATGGATGGATGAATGGATGGATGGATGGATGGATGGATGGATGGATGATGGATGGATGGAGGGAGGGAGGGAGGGAGGGATGTTGGGAATGGAGGACTGGGTGGGTGGATGGATAGATGGATGGATGGATGGATAATGGATGGATGGATGGATGGATGGATGATGGATGGATGGATGGATGGATGGATGGATGGATGGATGAATGGATGGATGGGTGGATGAATAAATGTTGGCATGGGAGGAAACGGGGACATTTCAAGTGGGTCCCAGCAAGTCATGGGATAAGGCAAGGGCAGTGAGATTAGAGGCAGAAAGAACCTGTCACTTTTGGGTGCTCCAAAAGCGAGGGGCATGTCATTCCTCTCCCAGCTCTGTGTCCAGATGGAGAGGTCCAGTGATTTACAATTCCCTCCCCTGGTAAAACCAAATCAGAAGATGCTGACTGTCAGCTCTCTGAGGGTCTGGAGCAACCTCCAGCTGGAGTTACTTCTCCAGGGGACCCAGATCCACAGACTCTCTGAATCTGTTCCTCATAAGCTCTGTGGGGGGGCAGGACAGCTGGCTGCTGGCAGGGCTTCAAGGAGCCCCAGCAAGGCAGCGGAGCATTAATGGACTTTATCACTTTGTCAAGAACTTAGAATTGCAGTCATTTCCGTGACTTCATTTTAATTTGCTGCAATAAATAATTTTTGCTTAATTAGGATGTATAAACTTATACATCATTTATTAAAAAAAATAATTTGCAGTAAAAACTGATGTGTTTTGGGCTTCCCTGGTGGCACAGTGGTTGAGAGTCCGCCTGCCGATGCAGGGGACGCGGGTTCATGCCCCGGTCCGGCAGGATCCCACATGCCGCGGGGCGGCTGGGCCTGTGAGCCATGGCCGCTGAGCCTGCGCATCTGGAGCCTGTGCTCTGCAACGGGAGAGGCCACAGCAGTGAGAGGCCCGCGTACCAGAAAAAAAAAAAAAAAATTGATGTGTTTTGCCATTGGGCACATTCTGTAGCCTTTGGAAATTCTGAAGCATAAACAATCGCACAAACACCAGGAGCAGACATTCATAGACAGAACCGAGCAGTCTTTTCAGGCCTCCTGTGTGCCTGGCTCTGTGCTGGTGTCAGGGAGCCACAAACAGAGGAGATCAGAGAACCAACAACAGCACAGACAATTTTGGGGGTCATTACAAGGAACCTTGCAGCTGGGCTGGAGTCTTCTTACAATTTATCAGCTTATCCAAGAAACCTCTCTATGCCTCACTTCCTCCTCTGCAAAATGCGTCATAATAGAACCTTCCTCCTGAAGGTGGTGTTAGGATTTGCATGAAAAGGACCACAGAGGACAAATATTCCTTTAGATGACTCAGCATCTGTTTCCCTTTCTTATTTTTTTCTTTTTATTTTTGGCCTCACCGAGACATGTGGGATCTTAGTTCCCTGACCAGGGATCGAACCTGACCCCCCTGCAGTGAAAGCTCGGAGTCCTAACCACTGGACCGCCAGGGAAGTCTCCTCCCTTTCTTCTAGTAACTATATCCTGAGGTTCCTGGAGGGATGCATTCCCTTTTCTCAGTCCACGTGGTTTGAGTGGGGCTGACTACTGAAGATCTTTGGGAAAGGGGTCATGCAACTCAGCCCTAAATCAGCCAACATCATTGTAACCATAGTGACCTGGATTGTCCAATCAGAGCGAATTCTGAGATTTTTGCCGGAGTGACTGGAAAATGTCCTTTCCCACCAGGAGCTACAGGAACAGAGTCTTGGCACCAGCACATGGACAAGCAGAGCCAGGAGAGGTCTCAGAGTCCTGTGATGCCCCCTGGCGCTGCAGGATCCAGCCATGCCTGAAGCTGGAATAACCCTTGGCCCATTCAGATACATCAGCCAATGACATCTGGATTGGGCTTGAGCTGGTTTGAATTTTTCTTTTCATGGGCAACTGAAACACTCTTAATAAAAACAATTAGAACAATGCCAGGCTCATGGGGGAATTCAATACTTGTTAATTAACAATATAGAAGGCTAGAGCAAAATGCAACTCCTTAACCTGACAATGGCCTGGCCTCCTTAACCTGACAATCCCATGAGGAATGGCATGTGGTCCCACAGTTTGGGGTGTTTGCATCAGTTTGGAGCAGGAGACGGACAGAAAATAGATGACAATTCAAGGCCCAATAAAATCAAATGCTAAGCCTCGATAAATCTATATGTTGAGTAAGTTGTGTCTCCCAAGAGGTTACTATTAATAATAATAAACTGATGCAGAGAAAGGAGATATTAGAATTGGCTGACGTGACTGAGGGAAGTTTCCTGAAAATGGGTGGCTACTCATTCCCTCGGTCAACAAATATTAATGACGCTCAGTGCTTCCCCCCCCCGGGAGGAACAGAGACGGGCTTGCCCTACTCAGCTCAAGGGTCAGGCAGTGCCACTTCCCTGGAGACCAGTGGGGGAGATGCTGCTGTGCCCGCCCGTATCCCCCCAGCACTTGTTCCAGAGCATTCCAGAAGTGTCCTTCGGTGAACACTGAACCTTTTCTCCCGACCGGAAGTGCTAAGGAGCTCTCACGCCCAGAGCAGTTCTCAGCCAAAGATGGTGGGAGGTGGGGGATAAAATCCCCCGTTTCCTTCTCCCTCTGTGACGACAGCTCCGAGGGCCTGGTCCACACCACAAGCAGAGGCTCATCTCCCGAGAAACAGCCTCGGTTGCTCGTGGCCACGACCTTCACGCTCTGCTCCCCTCTGTCATCTGCCTGGCTTCCTCTCCTAGGGTTGCCTCCTGGGGTCGCCTCCCAATCCAGCTGCTTGTCTCCAGCTCTGCTTCTGGGTGGTCCCAGCCTTAAACAACCAGAGACCATTATGCCCTCTGTGGGGGGGCTGAATGGTGTCCCCAAAGGATACATCCACATCTGAAACCCCAGAATCTGTGAACGTAACCTTATTTGGGAAAAGGGTCTTTGAAGGTGTGATGAAGCCAGGTGTCTTGAAATGAGATCCCCCTGGATTAGCCTTGTGGACACTAAACACAATGACAAGTGTAGCATGGACATATACGCTACCAAACAGCCGCATAGCAGCCGCATAGCACAGGGAGATCAGCTCGGGGCTTTGTGACCGCCTGGAGGGGTGGGATAGGGAGGGTGGGAGGGAGGGAGACGCAAGAGGGAGGGGCTATGGGGACATATGTATACGTACAGCTGATTCACTTTGTTGTACAGCAGAAACTAACACACCATTGTAAAGCAATTATACTCCAATAAGGATGTAAAAAAAAAAGGAGGGAGGCAGAGGGAGATTTGACACACACAGGAGAGTAGAAAGTCACGTGAAGATGGAAGCAGAGATCGGGGCGACGCTTGGAGCGGAGCAGCAGCTGGGGCCCCTGGGAGCTGGGAGGGGCGAGGAAGGAACCTCCCCAACAGCTTCCAGAGGGAGCACGGCCCTACTGATGTGTCCAGAGCCAGGAGCGAATAAATATCTGTTCTTTCAATCCATCCAGTTTGTGCTCGTTTGTTAACACAACCCCGGGAAACGAATCCACCTGTCTTGCGGGAGACGCTGCCACCCTGACTTCTGGGATAAGGGTCCGGTACTGGGCTTACATCTCATTCAGCAGACTGGACTTCATACCTCGGAGGAGCCCATGAGCCACCAACCGAGAGACTTCCAGCAAAGGAGCAACAGGGCCAACCTTCATCTTTAAAGGGCTCCTGGGTGTTATGCAGGATGCAGACCGGGGCGGGGCGGGGCTGGGCTGGGAGTGGACTGTCCAGCGATGAACCTGGAAAGGCCTCGGGTGCCCCCGCTGCTCCCGACATCTTTGAGTCAGTCCTAAAGGCACAGCCACACCCCAGGGAGGCAGGCTTTGACGTTCCCATCCCACAGCTGGTTCTGTAGGGTTGGGCGCCTGCTCTGGGCCAGCCAGATGGGTACCTGGGCAAAGGCTGTAGGCTCCTGGTGGCCCTGAGCAGCCCCTGGCGACGATGCCCACCGTGGAGGTGGCCTTCCCCTGCGTCTGCCTTGTGTTTGTGGGACAGCAGCTCTCCAGAAATCCTGGCACCAAGTGTAATTTACTTCCCTCCTTGCTGAGGTCGCTTTCATCCTGCCAATCACATTCCAGAAGTAACGATCCTGGCAGCACCCCTGCTTTTGACCCACTTCACCAAACCCGGGCGATGGATCTCCCCCGGCCTCGCGCAATGTCCCCAGGGGAGAAAGACAGTCACTCTTCTCGACGCTGGCCGATGTCCTTTCTGGGTAACCCACGGTCTTCCTGTGACCACCAAGACGGTACGCCCAGCTGAATTTGTTCTTTGTGTAATATTTCAGCTGAGGACTGGTTTCTTCATGTTCCCCACTCCCTTTGATGAAGTTCTTAAAGGATTCGCTGTATCTTTCCACCTCCGAGTCTCCCGCAAGAGAAAGAAAAAGAGGGGAGTCCTATGACCTAACTTCCATGGCATTAATAACTTCGGGGCAATTCATCTTTTCCCACTAACCTCTCCCTCCTCACCTTCCCATCCCCACAGCCAAGACCCATTAAGGCAACCGAGGGGCTGGGGGAAAACTGAGAAGCATTCCTGGAGAGACAGGAGGGAGACGGATGTATTTCTTCCTGAGGAAAGAAGGAAACTTCCTTCCCCCTCATCTGCACCAGCTGGGTTCACCTGCCCTTGTTTTGGGCCCCTCTTGTGCCAATATAGGGAACTCTTGCCTGTTGATTCAACACTTCCCTGGGGTGTGTCCCTCGCTGCGTCCCAAGATGCTAAGCTCTCTTTGAAGAAGCACAAAGGCACCCAGGACCTTCCCCGCAGTGTCCGGGGGGTGGGGGGCGGGCGAGGGGTGAGTCATGGACTCCTGATCCAGCAGCTTCTTTGCTAGCCCCTCTGTGGTGATGGACAGCCAGGTGGTGCTCTGTCTTCCCCTCCCACGCTGGCACTCAAACACTCACCAAATGTGAAGACAGTCAGGAGAGAAAGAGAAAAAAGAAAACTGTCCACGCAGCCAAGAAGCCCCGGGAGGTGTTTGATCAGGAGGAAGGAAACTTACATCCCTGCTGGCAGCCACGCCCTCCATCTCCCGATTCAGCTGCAGTTTAAACATCCCCTTTGGTTTTCCAGGAGGAATTGGTGGAATTTGCATGTGCCTTTTCCACCTACCTCAGTCTGGGTCCAGGATTGCTGTCAGTTTCTTTGAAAGCCACGTGGAGAGAGTCAACGTAGGCAAAGGAAGAGACCAGGGGGGCGCCCGGGGCCAGCGTGGAGCTGAGGATGGGCTCCTTCTCTGATGCCTGATCTACCGAGGCCGTGAACTCCCCCTCTGACCTGGGGTCTCTGTTCTCTCCACTTGATGCCTCAGTTTCCCCCTCTGGGGTTTGAAGGGCTGCCCTCGGTCCGCGTTTGATGAAGTGTGGTGTCGCAAGGACAGATTGCGTAAGGAAAATTTTATTTCCCGTCCAAGTCTTTGACATTTTCTCATTACATCAAGAAGAATCTCAATCTAATGTATCTGCCGCCCCCAAACCCTCAAAGAACTTCCCTGTCAAACAAAGCAGGGCTCCGGCTCAGAATCTTTGGGCAAGGTCTCCTGGCAGATCTCATAATGTTTCATTTCCGTTGCCTTTCTTGTCATGGTTCCCATCTATTTATTATGGCAAGGAAGAACGATTTTTCACTTTCAACCCTTTGTAAAGAAATCTATTACATTTTTTTTTAAGGTGAACTGATTTAGAAACAAATATCGGAAAGTGACGTCAGTGGGAGTCAAAGGGGGCGGGGTTTATGAAAGTGGTACCCTTTGCACCTGGTGAGGTTGGCGTGGCGAGCGTGTCCTCAAATGCAGGACCTGGGCCACCTGCCTTCCTCCCGAGTCTCGGGTCTATGTGGCTTGGAAAACAGTTCAAGGTTTGGGACAAGCATGTGAAGCTAAAGGATGGGCGAACAGGGCGAGATTTTTAAAGTAGCTACCACACGTGTCCAAAGGTAAGGGTGGGTCTGCTGGTGGGGTTCAGGAAGAAGGGACACAGGGTGGCTGAAACAAGAGAGGAACCTCACAGCCAGGCACTGGGCAGGTGAGGTCAGCGCCGGTCACGCGGGAAGGGCAATGACTGCTGGCCTTGGAGGAAAAACTGCCCATCTCTTTGGGTTTTGTCTGTAGCTGCCCTGGGAACTGGCCCCTGGCCCTCCTTCCTGTGTCAACACAGGCCCTTCCAGAGAGGGAGGCAGCCCTTGGTTCCAGAACAGCCCAGAGCCACAGACACACAGAGCCCGGGAGCTCCAGGCAGGCGGCCTTCAGGGCAGCGAGCCTGGCCGCCTGAGACGACCTTGCCAGACTCCTCCCTGTGGCCCAAGGAGGAGCCCCCTCCTCCATCTCCAGTTGGGGAAACAGAGGCTCAGGTGTTCAGGATCGCCCAGGGACACAGGAGAGAGCAGAGCAGGCGTGAACCGTGTGTTTGCTGCTGCCCACGCCAGCTACTTGTTCTGTTGCGACAGGGCTGGAGCAACGCTGGAGGGTGCAGCCCTGCCCGCCTCGGGCACCTGGCAGGGAAGCTGCCCAGCTTCTCGGTGTGCGAAGCGGCACCGGGCCTGAGCTGGTATTTGAGACGTTCAGTGGAGCAGAGCGTGAGGCGTGCTCACGCTCGACCAGGTCCTCCTGCCGCATCAGCGACACGCTGCTCACACAGATCAAGGGGGCAAAGCCCTTCTTCTGGGCACTGAGGACACTCCCCCCCCCCTCGCAGCTGTTAGTCCCGTGGCCCATGGACGGAGGATGCCTAAGGAGCCGGGATTTCACCCTCCCGCCCCTCCCCCCTCCTCCCCCCTCACAGCCTCCCCTGGAGGAGGCGGGCCTGGAGCTGGGTCCTGTGCATTTAGGATGAAGTGACATCCTAAACGGTGGGAGCAGCCCGAGGAAGAGGCCTGGACACTGGATGGAGTGTGTGTGGCCTCGAGGGTGGGCTGAGCAGGGACACAAGGATGACCGTTGTGGTCTTCACATTGGAGACAAGATCCGGCATTCAGACGGCGCCCCCACCTCCAGCCTCAGAGGACCCACATGCACCTCTCGGTCTGTCCGCACACGTCGGGGGCACAAGAGGCTGGACAGACCCCTGCAGTGGTCGGGTCAGATTCTCAAACCTGCCTCAGTCTCAAGCCAAGCTCCGCCCGGAGGGCAGACGGACAGTGGATGTGCAGACGGACAAACACACAGACTCACACCCCAGCACAGCCGACCCGAGGGACCCCGAGCAGGGAGATGAGGAAAGCAGCAAGGCCAGCCCAGACCCCCTGCTCCCTCCAGAAACCACTGCCTTCTGCAGCCCGGGCTCCTGGCCTACCGGTCAGTCCCCGGAGTGTGGACTCTGCCTCCGGAAAGGACCGTCAGAGCCCTGACCGCCCTGTGCTCGGTACTTCAGCGCTGAAGGCCAGTTACCTGATAGAACATTTACCAATTAATTTGGTTCCCAATAAGTCACAGAGAGCCTGGTTTCCCAGAACAGTCTGTTTCTTGCCCACGCGGACCAAGAATGTAGCCCCAGATTTCAAAGCCAAAGCAAGGGTGCAGGAAATTGAAAGTCTGTGCTTTGCCACCATCCCAGACCTCTGCTTAAGCTACATTTTAACCACCCTTTATTTATATATATATATATATTTTTTTTCTTGCAAGAACAAATTATGTACCATGGAAAGGTACAAGCCCAATGCTGTGATCGCGGGCTTGCGGGGGCCTGCTGTGAAAAGCGGTTCTATCACTCAGCTGGATAATCACCTCTTTATTGAGCTCGGCTATTAGCTGGCTGTCTTCCCAGAAAGGGTGGCATCCTGAGCTGACAGGACTTGGGGTGGAGCAGAGACGCAGTGGCGATGACCCTGGTCCACCGAGCGTCCCTCTGACGCTCGTACACAGGACAGAGCGGGTACCAGGGAGCAGAGGTTGGCAGGGGGAGCGTGTGCCCTGAGTGTCTGGCATCCTTGTTCTTGGATGTCCATCCCACTCACGGCTCTGTGCCCAGGTTGTCACCCTGTTGTGAGCCCTTCCTCAGAGGCCCTTCGCCTGTCCCAGGAATGTCTTTCTAGCAATGAACCCAGGCCAAAACCAAAGGACTGGCTAGAAACCCAGCCATGTCCAGTTTCCAGGTCCTTGGCTAAGTAAGAGAGGGGCCCGCGGGCCAGGAGGGGCTGACTGTGATTGGTGAGGAAAGGGTATTCCCTGACCAGGTGGACATGTGGGTGCTCAGGTCACAGAGTGACCCCAAAGCTGCCAGGGAGCAGGCGGGGCCGATGTGACCTCCCGTCTCACAGAGCTCAAGCCTGGAGCTCAGGACTGGGGCAGGCCTGGCCAGAGACCCCTTGGTTAGCGGGGAGCGAGTCTGAGATCTCAGCCCAGGCCTGACCCCAGAGCTCGGGCTCCCTACCGTGTCCCACCTGCCTGCTGCCATTCGTGCTTCCTGGGTGTGTCCCCATGGGGTCCCTTGTCTCGGCCATGGTTGGAGTGCCCAGGGAGCGGAGAGGGGTGACAGAGGGCCGGAGGGGCCGAGGCACAGAGAAGGGGTTGGCCACGTCTCAACTGAGCACTGGTGCCAACACCCTGAGAAGGAAGAAAGCCCAGGGACTGAGGGACTCAGGGACACAGGGACCCCCAGCTCCGGCTCTGAATCAGCCAGAAAGCTGCAGCCTCTTAGCAGCCATGTACTCTGCCCCTGCTGAGATGCACTTGCCTCTGTGGCCTGAGCCCTTGCCTCAGCCCACCCACACTACCATGTATAGGATATTTTCTTTAGATCAACTGTAGATGAACTGACTTTTTAAAACTTAACCTACTCCTGGGACTTCCCTGGTGGCACAGTGGATAAGACTCCGTGCTCCCAGAGCATGGGGCCCAGGTTCGATCCCTGGTCAGGGAACTAGATCCCACATGCGTGCCTCAGCTAAGAGTTCCCATGCCACCACTAAGGAGCCCACGTGCTGCAACTAAGGAGACTGAGAGCCGCAATTAAGGAGCCCGCCTGCTGCAACGAGGACCCCATGCAACCAAATAAATAAATATTAAAAAAAAAAAAAAACTTAACCTACTCCTAAGCAATGCTCTCCATGAAACCCCAGACAGGAGGACCCAGAAACGTTTTCTAATAGCTGCTAAGATCAATAAACCCAGAGTAATGAAGACGAAAGGTCTCCACGGGCGTTCCGTCAGAAGTCTCTCACGGCGGTGTGTGGACCTAAGCCGAGTTGGTGATGCATGTGAAATCCTTGGCCGAGCGCTGGCACACAGTAGGCGCTTAATGAATGGAACTGCCTCCTGTGGCCCGGGAGAGGTCTTCTCTGGAACTCTCTGATCCCTCCACCAGAACATCTCCCCCATCCTCCTGACTACCCACCTTGCTGTCGGTCCCCTGGCTCCTGCGTCCCCGTTGGCTGGTCGCCTCCACCCTGGGCCTGTGCGTCTCCGTGGCGGCACTTGTGACAATCTGTCCTTGCATGTTGAGCTGTGCTGGAACCTGTTTAATATCTGTCGCCGCAATAGACGTCAAGCTCCCTGAGGGTAGGGACCCTGTCTGCCTTCTTTGCCACTGATTCCTGCGGTCAAAGAACAGTGCCTGGGGGGAGGGAGCCGTTTGGTAAATATTAGGGGAAAAAGGGAAGGAGAAGGGAGGACTCGCGCGAGTTTCCCAGACACTGGGGGCCCCTGGTGGAGGCTGTGGAGGCTCCTCTTGGGGATACTGAAAGGTGCTCCCATGAGAAGGAGGTCACAGTAGACAATTCAAGCCCCCAAGAGGCTTGTAAAAATACTAATATTGTAGATTTCTGCAGAATGTGAGGTCAGCTGTTGGCATTAGTAATGGATGTTATAAACAAACAGGACCCTGAGTCATTAAGAAGAGATTAAATGATGCTGAGTATGTTCTGTTAACTAAGGCAGGAGCCCATGCAAAGGATGGGTAATGACATCCATTAGGAGTAGACAGAAGGGGGACTTCCCTGGTGGTGCAGTGATTAAGAATCCACCTGCCAGTGCAGGGGACACGGGTTCGAGCCCTGGTCCAGGAAGATCCCACATGCCGCGGAGCAACTAAGCCCGTGCGCCACAACTACTGAGCCTGTGCTCTAGAGCCCACAAGCCACAACTACTGAGGCTGTGCACCACAACAACTGAAGCCCACGTGCCTAGATCCCGTGCTCCGCAACAGGAGAAGCCACCGCAATGAGAAGCCCGCGCACCGCAAGGAAGAGTAGCCCCGGCTCAACGCAACTAGAGAAAGCCCGCGCGCAGCAACGAAGACCCAACGCAGGCAAAGATAAATAAATAAATTTATTAAAAAAAAAAAAAAAGGAGTAGACAAGGAAGGAGTTTGGGTGCTCGGAATGATTTCGGCCTCCCCTTAACCAAAAGCTCACTTATCCGGAACACTGTGCCCCGCCCCCTCTCCCCCCAAAAACGCCAGGCCAGGGGTGATGTTGCCAAACTTCTAGGTGGTTTTGCTGAGTTCGGGCATTCTTTCCCCATGCTCACTTGAACTATCGATTAACATCAGCAGCTTCCCTCGCAGCTCATTTTTTCAATAATGCTAATTTTAGGAATTGATTACGTGAGCCTAAGAGTGTGTCTGCTTCTAACGTGTAACGAGCTAAGTCATGAAATCGGGTGATGTACAAACTCCAGGGAAAAACAGGTAATTGGCTGAACATTGCTGATCGGCATGGCACCTGGCTCTGAAAACGTGAAACGCACCACACGCTGAGACCTGAAATGACCCTCGTGCTGCCCCAAACGGCCATCTCCGAGGCCGAGCGAAACTTCTCCCACGAGGCCAAATGAGTCATCTTGTTTCTGAAGTTCTCGGTATTACAGAGATATTCTGCCCCAGACCATCATCATTCATTGCAGAGTTTAATATCCTGCAGCATCAGGAAGTTTTCCCCAGTATCTAAATTAAATTCTTTCTCCTGAGGCTCAGATCCATTTCCTTCTGAGTAGATAGCAAACTACCAGCCACAGCCATCTGTGCAATAACCAGAGATTCATAGACTTTTGAGGATTATCTGATCCAAACCCTTCTTCCTGGAGGAAACCGCATTCGTAGGTGGGCACACATATTTTGCAAGACCACACGGAGAACTGGATGCAGTGTTCGTCTTAGAGTCCAAGACCCAGGCACCCCTCGCCCGCCCCTGACCCAAGACCACCCCTCATCGTCCCATGCAAGGGGTCTGACGGGCAGGGTAGGATAATGCCAAGGGTGTGCCCTGAAAGTCCTGAACAGAGAAGCCACAGGGAAGGAAACTGCCGTTGGCTTTGAAAGTACGTGAAAAACTGCCCCGCCCCACTCATAACAAGAACAAGGCCAATGTGGCATCCATCAGATCGGCGAAATCACAAAATTTGGCAACATCCTGCAGTTCCTTGGCCTGGGCACACCTGACACCCTTGAACACAACCGTTGGCAATAACCATTCAGATGAAAGATGGACACACCCTTTGACTCAGCAGCTCCCTTCTAGGAATTTGCCCGAAAGACATTCTCGCACGCCGGAAACTACAGATGTACCGCGATGATGTACCGCGATGATGTACCGCGATGATGTACCGCGATGCTGCACGGCTCTACGCACACACACACACACGGGCGCACAGGATGGCTCTGTAAACTACGGCTCATCCACACCACTGTATAAGCCACCCCAAGAATGAGTCAAGTCCATCTGTACTGACGCAGAACTGTCCCCCAAATAGCCTGTTAACTGAGAAAAGCGAGGCACAGAAAAGCGCACGTTAGCTGCAGCTGTTTGCGTAAAAAGTAAAAAGAAGGTCATGATGCAGAAATATGCATGGAATACGCACAGAAGGATGTCCAAGAAATTGTTATCTGTGGTTGCTTCGAGGAGGGGGGACTGGAGAGCGGGGAGGGGAAGCGGGAGGGGATGGAGACTGATCTTCCTTTGCACTTTCTGTTCTCCTTTGGAGTTCTTCAGGTGCGAGCATCTCTCACCTAGCATGTTTATGCGCGAACTGACGTTACGTCACAGAGCAAAGTTGATCATGGCCTTTAGAGCCAGACAGACCCGGCTGAATGGCCAGCTGCACCGCTACACTTCCTGGTGTCTAGGACTTGGTTTCCTCATCTGTAGAATGGGGAGGATCCTGGCTCCTAGGGCCACCAAGATGGGGGTGTGGCTCGTGTCTTACTGGGAGGTGGTGGCTTTGCCAGATGCCCTTTGGAACCCACACGAGGGGACTTTCTCTTCTGCACTGAGTGTTGGACGTGAGGTTGTTTTTAAAGGTCAGAGCAGAACAAGTAGATCTGGGCCACGGGGCGCAGGATCTCAGCAGCTCCACAGAAGCCTCCCCTCCCCTTGCAGCCTGCAAGCTCCCCCAGGACCTCCTGTCCACACTCCGTGCTCGCTTGTATGACACCAGCACGTCCTCACCTGCTCCTCCAACTCGGATCACCTCCCATCCCCCTTCTCATCGACTCATGACTCACAGCTTCCTTCAAACCCAGTGTTCAGAATCTTCTAGATCTTTGTCTCGGCATCCCCAAGACTCGAACACATAGGATTGGGGGTTTTGCTGTCTGCAGAGGATCCTAAGGACTGTCACATGAAGGGGGACAAGGGGCGCGTTCCAGACCTCCCAGCGAGCTGGCGCTCTTCCCACTGTGGGGCCATGGCCTTTGCTGTCCCCTGGCCAGGGGCACCTTCTCTCAGCTTTTCTTGAGCCTGGCTCTTCCTCAACAGCCCCGTCCCAGCTCAAATGCCATTTTCTCAAACGCGTCTCCCTCGACCACAGCAGCCAAGCAGCCTCGCCCCACCCAGCCTTCTCTGTCTCGTCTGTGTAATTATGCATAACCTACACCCCCCAGAACATAAGCTCCAGGAGGCCAGGGAACCGGGATTGCCCGTCATGACAGTATCCCCAGAGTCTTGTGCCCTTTAGAGCTCACCCAACATCTGCTGAAGGAACTAATGATGACAGCACATGAGAAATGTCTTTCTTTTCTCCTTAAACGATTCTGCGGGTTTGTGCTCCAGAACCTCTAAGAGCGCTCCCCCTGCCGGTCCACTGTGGTCCAGGCCCCTGTGCCTAGCACTCAGCACCTCCTAGCCAGGCCAGACTCCCCCGATGTCACGCTCTCCCCCAGCTCCCTTCCCCAGCGTTACAGCCTGCAGCCCCGTCAGACACACGCACCCTGTTCTACCTCTAGATCTCTCCATGTGCTCGTGCTCACACCCCAGACACCTCTCCCCTTCCCTACGCAACTCCAACCCGCCTTCAGGGCTGACTCCCTCCCCCTCCCGGTGGCTTTCCTGGCCTATCCAGTGAGAACATACCCCCTCCCTCACCTGTTCCAGCCCCAGCGATGCTTAATTAAAACGCTGTGTTTCTCTGACCCCTGCAAGCACAAGCACATGGGGCTTGGGCAAAGCTGGGACCCACTGCTTCCCTGCAAGGCAGGATGGGAAAGGCTCTGCAAGGTTCAAATCCTAAACCTCCTGGGCTGTCGGGCAAGTTCCTCAACCATAGCTCAGCTCTCCCTCCCAGGACACGGATCTTCCCACCTGGTGGTTGTGAAAATTAACAGGGAGTGAGTTGAGCATTGTAGCAAGAAATCAAGAAGAGGTTGTCATCATCACCCTCCTCAACATCATCATCATTTTTAAATGTATGGATACAGCGTCACACGTCCTTTGTGCAAGTCCGGTTTGCCGAGCTCCGCAGCCGCGCCAAGGGGCGAAGTGAGACCAGCAGGCTGACCTTTCGCTGTGCCTCAGGGTTTGCACAGGCCCCAGGTTGGCTGGGGCTGTCAGGATGGAGCTGGCATTTGTGGGGGTGTGAATCGATGCTGCTGGACCGGCATCAATCACGGTAACCTTTCCCGGCACCTGCCGGCATCCTTCAGGGCCAAGGGCCACCGTCGTGGTCCATGGCAGCCTGTTTCCATTAATATGTCCGCCCAGTGAGTACACGAGTGATGACTCCAGCCTCCAGATCCTCAGGAGCTGGGCTGGGGATCTGGCCCTGGACCCTGTGGGCAGGGCCACCTGACACACACACCACTGAAGAGCAGGAAGTGCCGTTCAGGTACAGAGGACCTGTCCCCACGGGTCCTCATCCTCCGCGCAATCCTGAATCTGAGGGCTTTGGAAGAATGCCTGCCCCCGGGGGGGTTGCTCCAGGTGGCATCTGGCCGTGCCACTCCTCTCTGCCACCTGAGGGCCCTTCCTGTCCTAGAGGGACTTCTCCTGTGTTTACTGAGAAAATCATGCTCACAACTCTCCAGTCATTCCAACTCAGAGACACCATCAATTTTTTTTTTTTTTGTGGTACGCGGGCCTCTCACTGTTGTGGCCTCTCCCGTGGCGGAGCACAGGCTCCGGACGCACAGGCTCAGCGGCCATGGCTCACGGGCCCAGCCGCTCCGTGGCACGTGGGATCTTCCCGGACCAGGGCACGCACCCGTGTCCTCTACATCGGCAGGCGGACCCTCAACCACTGCGCCACCAGGGAAGCCCCAATTTTTTTTTTAACTTTTCCCAGGGAGTACCCCAGGTGGAAGCGACCAAGCCTAATTACAAACTCACCTTTTTCTCTGCAAATTAAAGCTCAATGAGATACCATTCCACGTGCGTGAGAACAACAAACATTTAAAAGCCCATCAAACCGAGGCAAGGATGTAGAGCAACAGGAGTTCTCAGAAACCACCCATGGTGGTGGGAAAAGGCACGACTACTTTGGGACTTTTGGGAAGTTCTTGATAGAGTTTAACAAGGAGGTATCACGTGACACAGCAATTCCACTCCTAGGAATTGACCCAAAAGGAATGAAAGCATATATACAAGAGTATTTAAAGCAGCTTTATGGATGACAGCCCCCAAATTGGAAACAACCCAACTATCTCTCAATAGTAGATAACAGTAAACAGATTGAGGTATATCCACACAATGAAATATATTCATACAAGAATAAAAATAACAAATTGCCAATATAGACAACACCATAGCCGATTCTCAAAAGCATTATGCTGAGTGAAAGAGGCCAGGTGTGACTGCGTATGTCTGTATCAGCCCAATTATATGAAGTTCAAGAACAGGCGGAATTAGTCTGTGGTACCAGCAACCAGAACATTGGGTGCCTTTGGGTCGCCAAGGTTGAGGGGTGTGGGGTAGTCACCTGGAAGGAGACAGCGGGACTTTCTGGTTGAAGGAAATGCCTTATGTCTTGGTCAGGATGCTGGCCGCATGGGTGTACACGTGGTAGAGTTTACAACGCTGTAAACTTAAGATGGAAGCATTTTACTGAACGTAAATATACCTCAAACCGAAAACGTGGGGGGAAAAGAGGCACATTTCCCAAGGCCAGATTTCTAGCCCCGATCCTTCATCAGTGTTTCGTACCTTTGATCTGTACTAACTCTGCATGCCAAGACCCTAGTGGCGGGGGTCCTCCTGGGCTCCAAAGGCACGCACTTGAAAAGAGCATCCCTTAAGCAGCTGGGGGCACAAGGGAAGCCGAGAATAGTTCAGAGCTATTTTGACACTGTGGTGAACACGTACGGAATCGTTCTGTGTAGATGAACGCTTCTGGGTATTTTCTTGCCTAATAAGGAGAAAGTTCTGTGTGCCATTTCTTGGAATTCCTTGGAATTCCTGCCAGAGCGACCTGTTGAGGCCCAGGAGGGTCTGTGTAATAAGCGATAGAATTTTGTTTATGGGGAGCCAGGTACCCTGGACCCGCCTGGTGGGCTGATGGGTGGGATCAGCTCTCAGGTGATTGCTGAAATTACTGGCTTACTGGCTCACAAAACTGAGGTGCTAGCTGCACCCCGCTGGGCTGGGCCTCTAGATACTAACAGCCCCGGGGAGTAGTTACATTTGGTCTTGACATGACCCCACATCTCTATTTCTAACAGTTACTTATTCTGCCCCCGAACTCTTGCGTGTCCGCCTTGCCGACAATTCCAAAGAAGCTCCCTTATGTGGGGAAGAAGATGGGAGGCTTCCGAGTGGTCCCACACGGTGGAGAGCGGCAGAGCCAGGTCCCCAGCCTGTCACTACCATACACCGCATCGCCCCCGGCCCACACTTTCTGACTCCGCAAAGCCTCCATCCCTCCAGGGGTCTCTGCTCACGGGGCTACCCAGATTCTCATTCGCTGCCTCCCTGCATTCCAAACTGGCTTAACATCCTGGATGGTTTACCACTGAAAGTGGGCGCCTCTCACAGCACCTGGGAGAGCCTCACCTCTTTGGACAGCTGGTCCTCGTCTGAGGTCTTCACAGCATGGGATTCAGGGCTGAACTGATGTCAGGGAGGCAGAGGGGGCGGAAGCATGCTCAGTACTACCGATTGATCCATTGACTGGCCCGCATCCCATTGGCGATCTGTTTTAGGAGTCTCCTGGGGCATGCACTCTTCCGGATTCGATTTTTACTCCATCAATTAAGGATGCTGTGTGAGCCCGCTGTGTCAGCTAAAGATCAAACTCTAAATAACGCTTAGTGTCTGTTCCGGAAGCACGTTTGCTAAGCCTCGATCCCACGCTGGAGAGGTGAGGCTGTGAAATGTCAAACACCCCACGCAAGGCAAACACGCCGGGGAGAGCCAGCGTAAATCAATTAGAAGTATGATCATTAGCATTCAGGTGAAGGCAGCTACTGAAGGGGGTTGAGATACGGAGGGTTTTTTTTTTTTTTTTTTTTGCGGGTGCGGGGACTCTCCCTGCTGTGGCCTCTCCTGTTGCAGAGCACAGGCTCCGGACACACAGGCTCAGCGGCCATGGCTCACGGGCCCAGCCGCTCCACGGCATGTGGGATCCTCCCGGACCGGGGCACGAACCCGTGTCCCCTGCGTCGGCAGGCGGACCCCCAACCACTGCGCCCCCAGGGAAGCCCCGGAGGGTTTTTTTTCTCAACCACAAGGTCATTTCGCCTTCATCGACCTACCAACTGTTTTCAACCCCGGATTTAAACAATAAAATGTGTTACCCAAGTAAAAATGCGGCAGTGAAACATCTTTATCACTCTAGTGTGGCTTCCTGGATGTCAGCTAGGAACGTGCAGGGAGAGGGCAGGGGCAGGTGGCGGCGAATTTCTCCCCTTGTCCTGACCCCTGGGAAGAAAGCTTCCAGCAGGAGCTTAGGGCTGTGAAGTTCTGGGGCAGAGGGCTGCTGAAGGACATATGGGTCTTTATGCTGACCTTGGACAACAGGTGTGTCCCAGAAAGGTGTGCCCGTCTGCATGGGTAGGGGTGAACCCACCCTGGGCACCCCCAGACACCGAGAAGCATTACCTACCCCGTCTCTGTGCTCTGGCCCATTGATTCTCATTTGCTGTCATGTCCACTTCTTTGCCTTTGTTTCAGTGCCCTCTTCCCATTTCCTCAGCCCTGCGGGGGGTTTGATTATACTTTTTCTTTCTTAGCCTTTTAAAATATTTGTATGCTTCGGGGACCCTGGTGGGGCCGCCCTTCGAACGGGAAATAAACCTGCTATGTGGACACCAAGCCCTGCTCCATCCGTGGCTCCAGTCCCAACTTCCATCTAAACCACAGCCCAGGTGAGCCGCAGCCCAGCCCAACCCAGCCCCGTCCAGTTCAGCCTTGGCTGGTCCAACTGGAAACCATCTGGCTGCTCTCTTGCCATCACCCGGGGCTGCAGCGGCCAGAACCACGGGGGGCCAACAGGAACATGCCCATCAAGCAGCCGACGTCAATAACAGATCGAACGAGGACATTGGATTCCTGATATTCTAAATTCAAACTGATGCTAACTTTTCTTTCAAAACTTTTCTTTCTTTCTTCCACCCTAAATACAAACCTACATTAAAATGCACGGAAGGAAAGAGCGAGGGAAGGCTGTGAGCAAAGTGGGACCCGGTGAAACTGGGGGCATGAGACAGCCGTTCTCCCGCCCCCCCCCATCCTCCCACCCCCGCCTGCTGGAAGGACTTTCAGATTCCAGAAAGTCTTCAACATGCTAATTGATGACACCCCAATGAAGAGCTAATGTAAACACTAAATGAGAAACTGACTATAATAACGTCAGCTTCTGGGGCCCCTCTGGGTTTGAATAGAAGACACCTGCTGGGTGGCGGAACACCTAATTGGGAATTTAATGAGGCTCCGGTCCCACGCTAACAAGTGCTCCCCAGGGTGGCGATGCGGCTGCCCCCCCAAATGTACCCAAGGGGCCGGAGCAGATGGGCCGGGCCTTCTGCAGCTCCAGGCGGCTGCTTCTTGCTCAGAAATTAGCCCGAGAGGCTCCTTGGAAGCCAAAATGACTTCTTCAATAACTGCAATTTGAATTTCTTCCCCATTCGCCAGGGTCTTAAATCTATATGGAACGCGCACGTGTCGGCAGCCGCGCTCGCCTCTGCCTCTCGAGGTCGGAGACGTCCCATCCAGGCAGATGCCGGGTTTCTGCAGAGTCCCCCATCCCTGTCCTGACTGGCCTGGCTGTAGAGGGGGCGGATTTATCAGTGGCCAGTCGGGATGGGGGAGCTTTGGGCAGAGAAGTGGAAGGCCAGCCCAGGAGGGAGCGAGCCCTGCAGGGGAGGGCGCCTGATTCGGAGCAGGGGGTCCAGGAGAAGCAGCGCAGCTCTGGCCTCACAGGACAAGCTCTCGGTGCCTCCTGGTGACCTCTCCGCTCTCCTCAGAGGAGCAGCGGGGGCCTTGCATCTTCAAACCTCTCGTATAACTGTACAGGGAGGGGCACAGCTCCCTAGAGGCACACACCAGGCGGTGACACCTAGCCACCGAGATCTCAGAGGGCCCACGTCGCTGCCCTGCAGTCACCACCCACTTTGGAAGGGCAGCCATGACCCTGACTCCCACCAGCATCACCTTACTGCCCCTGCTCCGCAGACTGTTAAGTGGAACAATTCAGAGAAGACTCTTTTAATATCTGTCTTCTCTCACCCCCGTGTCTGTGGGATCCTTCCAGGTCACAGAGGTTGCCGATGGCGACTGACGCAGGATTCCGTCACGTGGATGGACCACCATGCACCCGTCCCATGTCTGGTGACCGGCCCTTGGGCGGCTCCGGGCCTGAGCTCTTGGGGAAGATGGTGCTGTGAATATTTAGTAAGTGAGTTTGGGTGGACCTAGGAATTTGTACCTGGCATGGATTTGGGCCACAGGCCGGGCATGTGTGCCGCGGAGAATGCCAGGCAAGTGTTCATACGGAGTCTACCGATGATTCTTTTTATTCTTTACTGGATTAATCATTTTGATTTTGGAAATCGCTATGGCAGCTTTCTCTCTGGATCACAAAACGTTCTCCCTTGCCGTGACAGTGATCGCTACGGCCATTACTTTTCTCATTGCTGTCGGAGTGGTACTTTTTGACGCAGTCTGCCAAGAGCCAGAGGAGCGCGCCACTCCCCAGGTGAGGCGGAAGGATCGTGGCGGTGCAGAATTGAACAGGTGGAAGTTTAGGCTTAAGCGACAGAGATAGTAACACTCAGCGCCTGCCTCTCATCTTACCTGAAACCTGGCTATCTTTAGACCTTTGGACCTTTTAAAAGTCTCGAGCATTTTAAGAGGAATAAATGTTGACTTTTTAAAAGCTTAAAAAAAAGAAAGACGGGCTCGCTCTCACCACTCAGCATCCATCCGAATGCCACATGCCTGGAGAGGCCTCAGCAGACCTCACTAACCGGACACCCTCCCTCAGGAGGCCCCACCCCTTCCTCTGCGGAGCATTTGTCATAATTTTTAGTTGGACATTTATTTTTTTGTATATCTGGTTAAGGCCTGTCTGTGCTATAAAGCCCATGAGGGCAGGGAGCTGATTCTGCCTTCTGCTCTGCACTCATCCACTCCGTCAACATTTATTAAGCTCCAACTGCACGCACGGCACCCGAGACTCAGCTGTGCACAAGACCAAGTCCCTGTCTTCAGGCGTCTCGGAGCCTGACGGTGGAGAGAGATTTTAAGCAACAATGTAGAAGGAGTCCTAGGTACTCAGAGGGAGTGGGGGGATGGGTAGAAAGAGTAGGGGGCCCCCTGCACAGAAGGAGCCACAGCAGCTGCAGCGAGGGGCTCGGGTGGGAGGGAAGGAGGTCAGAGATGGGATGGGGGTAGGGATGGCAGTGCAGGCACATCAGGGGCTCAGAGGGCAAGGGGAGCCCCCGAGCCCAGCCCAGTGCTCCATGTGAACGAATGAATGAACGAATGTCCTCCTAACGGTTCACACAACCAACAGAACACTCTTCCTGTCCACCGCTCGGAGTCCTTGTCCCTTCTGGAAGCTGCAGCCTTAGAGGGTCCACTGAGCACGTTGGCATGTAGAGAGTCTCTGACTTCCCCTCCCTCCCTAACCCTGCCGGACAAGACTACCCACCCCACCCCCGCCAACACCTGGGGCAGCCGTGTTGCGTAGCATTTCCCAGGAAACTAAGCTGAGGACATGGGGGCAAGCAGCAACTTATCAGTCTCTGCCCCTCGAGGCTGCTGTCCCCCGGGCAGGGCTATTCCGTTTCTACTGAGGAAACTGAACTGCCAAGAGGCCACTCAGGGTCCCTCAACCCTTGATGTCTGTCCCTTCATCACCACCTATTTTTGATTTCCAAAAATGCAGCTGAAATGGCAGCAGAACAGATGCTCCCTTTGGGACTACAAGGGGACTTGGGGACGTTGGTGGTGATGGTGGGGGTCGGGGGACGGGGGAAGCCCTGTGGGCTCCAGGCCTGTAGAAATGGCCATGGTTGCAGCAGCCGTTTCCATGGGAAAGAACCCCAAAGACTAAACAAAGATGGCTTGTTTTGGCCGAGCAAACTTGGGAGTTGAAAGGCTCCGGATAACGTATGTCAAGTTTCACAGCTCTGAGAACAAGTTCACGTCCAGCCAGCTGAGGAAATCCAGGCGGAGGTCAGGATTCACTGTTGAGCTGTCTGCACACCGGAGGGTAGAGGACTGGGCCCGGGACGGGAGCCAGGGGAGCCTGCTTTCTCTGTGGTTTGGCCTGTCAACATCGGGACTGGAAACGAGCATGGGAAAGGTCAGCGAGGGGGGACCGGGGTTGCAGTGTGTGAGGGAAGGTGGGGTCTCTCTTCTCCTCCACCCATCCATCTCTTCCTCTTTCTTTCAAGAAACAAGCCAGTGGAAAGCATTCTGTTCATCAATGCTTAGATCTTGAATCAGCCATTTAATCCTCCAACTCTCTATCCTAATAACCAACATTTTGTTTATCTATATATTCAAGTATCAGACATTCATCCATTCAAACATCTCTCTGACCATCCATCCAACCACTTGTTTGTCTGTTTGTCCTTCCTTCCGTCCATCGAATCACCAACCATCTATTCAAACACCACTGGAGAACCATCTACCTGTCCACTCATCTACCTATC
This sequence comes from Aethalodelphis obliquidens, assembly GCF_003676395.1. Taxonomy (NCBI): domain Eukaryota; kingdom Metazoa; phylum Chordata; class Mammalia; order Artiodactyla; family Delphinidae; genus Aethalodelphis; species Aethalodelphis obliquidens. Next base: position 3,739,137 of record NW_020838001.1, read on the forward strand.
CATCCACCCACCCATCCATCCATCCAACAAATATATCTTGTACTCACTCGGGATCAGACACGGTTCTATGAGACACGGTGATGAACAATACATACCCAGTTTTTCTGGAGCTCATTTCCTAGTGATAAAATCCAACAAATATTCAGTGACTGCCTATTCTGTCCCCGGCCCTTAAACAGGAAAGACGGATACAAAATGGGCAGTTGCCCCAGACCTCTAAATGCTGGGGTCGGGGAAGCACAGAACCTAGGGGGGCATCAAAGGGGCTCCTGCCTCTGGCCGGTACGTTCAGGGAAAGCCTTCCTGGGAGAAATGCTCTGTAGGTTCTGGGCGGTGAGTAGCAATGAACAAGTAGAAAACAAAGTCCAAGCACAGGCCCTGCCCTTCCTCCCCAGCGTCTAGAACAAGATGTAACAGGCAGTAGGAGCGCCATAAACGCTTGTTGGATGAATGTTGGGTAAAAGTGAGAGAGAGCGAGACGGTGCTTTAGGGAACTTGACGATCGTGCTTGGTACGGGGCCCGAGGCATATTTTTAATGCAATGAAAGGTTAGAGGGCATAACCGTTTGCCCACCTGTACAGTGAGGACGATAACAGTGCCTGCCTTGCAAGGTTGTGATGAGGATTAGAGCTCCCAAAACACTAGCGGCACACACTGCTCCTCTGTGTTCCTATTAGTAATTAAGGTCAATAGCAATTGATCATTAATAACGCAATTAAACAACACGATACAGCCACGATAATCACACTGAACGCTACATTATTGGCACCTAGCTATTATTGCCATATAGTACCGTCATTCATTACAGGTGATGCTTTTCTGTACCGCTTTGCAGGAGGTATCTGCTGGGGAGTCCGGAGGGTACCACGGCCTCATCTCTTTTCTCTCCCTACTGAGCCCTGGCTGAGAGCAGTGGAGTAGCCCTTGGACTGTTGGACTCAGAGGCTTCTAGGAGGGCCTGCCATGTGCCCGGCCTCTGGCTGCTGTGGTGGCGAGGGGATGGCTGCAGAAACGTACAGGTGAGCAGGTCCCCACCTGACCGGAGGTAGGTCTCGCCCACGGCTCCAGAAGTGGTGCGTCCTACTCTCTAAATAATGCCATTATGGCTGTCACCCATGAATTTCACTGAAACCTTTTGGAAATTGTTTATATTTTCAGCCGAATGACCTCTCGGGGTAATGAGTTTCCATAACGACTAATGGGTGGCCGGCGTGCTTCCGCCAGGCTGGGCACTGCCTGCTGGTTGAGCGCTGATGGAAGTTCCTGTTTGCATCCTCCTGAAGGCAGGGGAGGGGCGGGTGAAGGGCTGGGTCTCTGGCTTTGCCCCCAAATACCCTCTGACATGAGCCTCTCCCCACTTGGGGCTGAGGGGACAAGCTTGTGGCTGGCTGGAAGCTTGGAGAAAGCACTCCTAGGCCCAAAAAGGGGACACCCTGGCTCCGTGGCCAGCTCTGCAGCTAAACAGAGGGAAAGCTTGGAACGCGAGGAAGCGAGGGCATAAATCCAAGTGTCAACGTCCACGTCTGGCCTTTTTCTCGGTCCGCTGTTCCTGCCGGTCGGGGAAGAGAAGGGGAGATTTACGGAGACCACAACAGACCACCTCCGGTGGAACTAGGTGTTACGGTAGAATGGGCTGCCTCCGACTTGCAGGAAACACTCTGCCAGCCAGCAGACTCCCCAGACCCCGCTCCGGGCCTGGAGGAGGGAAGGCTGGGCTCAGTTTCCAGCCTGAAGCCCTCCCGGCACGGCTCCCACCAGAGGGGATAAGCGATCCTACACTATTTTCAGTGCGCAGAGGTGAGCTGATGGGCAGCTCTTTATGAAGGATTAAGAGCCGGGGAAGCACCTGGCAGATGTCAGTGGCCTCAAAACGACTCTGTCTCTTTCTATCTTGGGAGCCGCGTGCCTCTCGCCGGAACTGAGCCCTTGGTGCCAGTTTCAACTCCTCACTGGAAGTGAGGGGCCTCGGTCACTGACAAGGCCAGGTGGTCCCATTGACCCCAAGGGCCTTTTTGCCAGGCTCAGAGGCCACGTGGCACCATCTACCTTCTTTCCAAACCCAAAACCGCCCGGAGGGTACCCCCAGGGTGGAGAGGGGACTACCTGAGGACCCCACTAATAGCTGCGGGGGGAACCCTCCCAGGACGATCAACCTACTGGGAACCTCTGCTCCCTCGTGTGTAAAATGAGCTCAAGAAAGATGAGTCCAGACTCATGAAATGTCCCAGCTGAAAAAGGCCTGTAATGAGCCTTTGGCTGTGTCCCAGGGCCTCCGAAACTCGTCTGATCACAGAATGCATTCATTCACTCATGCACTCCGCTGACGTCTCTGAACACCTACTATGTGCCAGACAAGGGACCAGGCGCGCCGATGCAAGGATGAAAGGGCACATTCTCGTGAGGCAGGAGACACACGAGCAGATGAACAGAACAGAATTCCGGGCCACGATACGGGGCGATGCTATAGGAAGGTAGACGGTGTGACCTGGGGAAGTGACCACTGAGCTGAGGATTGAAGAACATGATGGGTGGGCCATGGGCAGATCAGAGCATTCCGGGCAAAGGTAACGGCATGTGCAAAGGCCCTGCGGTGAGAACCACTTTGGAGAGAACCACCGACTGAATGAAGCCCAGAATGGCTTAACAGAATAAAGAGGGAAAGAGAGGCACAGGTGCAGGCAGAGACAACAGGGGGAGGACCCTGGGGCCACAGTCCCAACTCCTGTGGGTTTCACTCTCAGCGAGTTGGGAGCTGCTGGTGAGTTCTGAGCCAGGGTTTATACTTTAAAGTTCACTAGGTAAAGAACAGACGTGGGGGCCAGAGAGGCATTGACCGCTGGAAATGCTGAGTCAGGGCCCCCGGGCAGAGCCAGGCTGTCAGTGTTTCTGTAGAGTTCGGTGCTCAGGCAGAGGTGGACCCCTCTACAGGCTCTGGCCCCTCGGCGGTGGACACAGGCGAACTGAGACCCTGAAGGGTCAGCGACTCTCCCAAGACAGGCCAGGGGCTGCTGGCTTCTCGGCCTTTGCTCTGCACAAAAGTGAAGCTATGTCAACAAAGGGGAGAAATCAGAAGCAAGAAACTTTCGGAGCCTCTGTTAACTGTGTCCTGAGCAGAAAGAAAGAAAAGAGCTCAGAAATGATGGAGGGGGGACGATGAGCCGCATAAAATTGGGCTTATGAAAGAAATATCAATCTGTACTCCTTCTCAGGAAGAGGGCCCCACGGGGCCCAAACTACCCCTGTGGGTTATTTGGTTTTGCCTTCAAATCAGAAAATTGTAGTTATTACAGCCCCAGGACTGATTGGCACGGAGGCGGCCTCGGGGCCGCACCTCTGGCTTTGTCTGCGCAAGATCGGGATGGAGGGTGGGTCTCATTTCCTCCCTGGTGGGTGAGGTCCGGGAGGGCCAAGCGTGGGCGTCTTCATGGGGCCAGTGAACCAGCAAACCGCTTCCCTCGCGCGCGCGCTGGAGCCCTGGTTCCTCTAGTCTGACACGTGCGGACGCATCGCATACTTTTGATGTTCAAAGGGGTGCAGTCAGAGCTGCCCCCTCCCCTCTGGCAGCCCCTGCCCCCAAGGCTGCAGCCTGCTGCCCCCTCCCTCCAGCACAGCACAGCAGTAATGGCCCATTGATCATCCACAGGCTTTAACCTTAATCCCCTTTAAGCCTCAGTCAATAGCCCTTAATTCACAATCACCTGAAACGCCATTGATTTTTTTTTTTAATTTAACCTGCCGTTAGTTTCCACTGGCACTGCCTCCCAGAGGGAAGGAGATGATTTCAAACCCCCTCCCCAGAGCCATTAAAACACCCCCCCACCCCCCTCCAAAATAAAAGCCTATCTCTCAAGCACAAGCTTCTTTTGTGGGGGGGGTGTCATTATTTATTGTAGCTCCATGACCTTTTAAATTCCTAACAGCTCCAAGAACAAAGGCAAGTCGCTAGGGCACGTTAGTTTTGCAATTTGTTATTAATTTGTGTTCCTTGGATGTAAGCAGATACCTTCTCTCTGGTGTGTGTGTTGGGGCCTCGCCTGCCCCCCTCTCGTGGGAGGTGGGTTTCCATTTGCCAGTGGGTCTCCCCCAACCCTGGCTGTCCCTGGTCACTTTTGTCCTCACTACCAGACTGGAGACACCTTGTCAAACCGCCCCTTCTCCGCAACTTTCCACCTGTTTACTCACGTCAAGGCCATGCCCAGACGGGAAGATACTTGCACCACACTTTTTTTTTTTTAAATCTCTCCTCATCGCGTATCATCTTTAGAGGAGATAAACTGGTAAGAAGACATTTTTACCACCAGCTGTGTCGGTTATTCAAGGGCTAAATTCATCCGCAAGTCAAGTTTCCACATATTAATCACATTCCCAGAGAGTGGGGCACTGGAAAGTCTAGAGGGGCAGGTGGGGTGTGCAGGCATCTGACCTTGACGTTGCCTGGCTTGGCCACTTACAAGCCTTGTCATCTTGGGCCAGTCCCTTCAGCCTCTCTACAGTTTGGTTTCCTCATCTACGAAAAGGAGATCAGAGTGACAAAACTGAATAGAACTATACACACACACACACACACACAAATGGTGCATGCAAAACCAGTGATCTCTGAGTAAGGGCTGCAGACGGAACCAGTGTCAATGTTCCTGCTTTTGATACTGGGCTATGGTCACATAAGATGTCATCAAGCTGGGTGAAGGGTATGTGAGACCTCTCTGTTCTTTGTTTGCAATTTCCTGTCTATTTCAAAATTAAAAAGTTGTTTTTCATAAACAACAAGGTCCTAATGTATAGCACAGGGAGCTCTAGTCAATATCCTGTAATAAACCATAATGGAAAAGAATATGAAATATACGTATAACTGAATCACTTTGCTGCACAGCAGAAATTAACATTGGAAATCGACTATACTTCAATAAAATCAATTTTTTTAGAAAAATTTTTTTTCTTAAGGGCATAACAGTGTCGATTTTACCAGATTTTAGAGGGGATTCAGAGAGCTAAGTCAACGCGGAGTGCTGAGTGCCAAGCCTGGCATCCGTTACTGTGTTTACTAATGGGATTTATTTTTGACCCATGGGTCTATTTATTTAAACCACGGGCAGCTCTTTTTCTCATTAGGAGTGTCCAGAAAATCAGAATGGTGTTTGTTGAAAGGGTGTCTGCTGTGCTTGGCAAAAGAGAAACCTTTTCTTTTGTGGTGGTTCATTTATTCTCAAGGTTAATTGTTGCTAATTGTACCATTGGATTGTCAAAAGAAGTGTCAACACAAGCCCAATTAGATGTTCTGGTTGTTGATTGGCTCCCGTGAGGTGGCCAGGAAGCACAGCCTTGGGGAGAGTTTGGGGTCCACAGAACAAGATAAAGTCCAAATAAGGGAGGGAGGACCCTGGCCACTGGTCCCTGTGGTGCTGGTTATCCCTCCTACCCTGTAGGAATTCAAGTCTCCTCCAGGCCTTTGCAAAGCAAAGTGCGTCTCAGATATAAATGAAGCTCTGTCTTCATTTCGGCTCTTAGGCATCAGACGTAGCCTTTTGCAGAGACCTACAGTTCTGCTCCTGGATTCTGTAGTTGCACGACAAGCCCCTGCTCCTTCTTTTTAAGCCCTTCGATTGTTCACATTTACAGGCAGCTGGGGGTGTCACAGGCAAAGCTGAACCCAGATTCATGCTCATATCCCACCACTGCTGTGTGACCTATTGCAGGTTCCTTAACCTCTCTGGGCCTCTGCTTTCTCTTAGAGATTGCTAATTAAAAACACTTTTTGCTGTCAACACAAGGGAAAGCTGGCTGAAGGGTCTAGAGGAATACTATTTTTGCAAGTCTTCTGTAAGTCTCCATTCATCCAAAAAGTAAAAAAATTTGACCCAAGCACTAACTTCCTAGGTTGTCTGAGGACTGGAGATGACAAATGTGAAGTGCTTGGTATGTACCCGGCATTCACTAGCTTTTATGTAGAAGAAAGAAACAGCCCAAACATTGCTTCATCTTCTCTTTTTTTCCTTTTCTCCCCTGCTGTACTCTGTTTCAGATTAGGAAAACAGATTGATCCAGCTCTGAAGGGGTGATATAAATTAAAGAAGCTTATGGTCTATGAAAGAATACTCTTGATTCTATGGAGGGAAGCGTGTTTCTCCCCTGGGGATTGCAATCACAACCTTAGAAGCGAGTTCCTGGGGCCGCCAGCTGAACGCACTGCTGCTTCTCCCACACCAAGGGTGAGAGCCCACCTTCTCCCTAGGGCCATGCAAGGCAGGAGATGGTGGGGCTGGTACAGGACCCGTCCTTAAGCTGCTGAGAATAAAAGGAGGCTCAACATCCTCCTGTGGCTGATCCCCCAGGCGCTCCTGGCAAGCTTAACGCTTCATTCTGGAGCCCAGGGACAGATGAAGAATGCCCTGTATCCATTTCTGCTATTAAAGCAGGAGGGGTCCCTGATTGTATTTACAGGGAGAGTTGGCAGCGGAAAGGCAATTCAATTAAACAAAAGGCAGGACGCCCGGGAAGTTTGAAAGGAGGGTCAATGGCTGAAATGCTTCATCCAAACACAATTCCATCCCCACCTGGAGGCTGCAGAGAAGCTGCGTCCTGCGCAAGATTTACGGCCCCGAGCATCGTCTCCATTGGGTAATAAACTGTGTCCTCTAATCAATACCGGTGCTGGCTGCCCGTCTGCAGCCTGGCCACCCATTTAGCAAGATCACTGAGTAATGGAAAACGCAATCAAGTTGTATAATGAGTCTGGGTAATTGGATGGACCAGGCAGAATGGCCCAGCTAAATATATGCAGGCTGCCCGTGTATTAATTAAAAGCTTGACACTCCAAGCCCCGTCCAAAGTGCCCCATTAATTATTCTTTGAATCCAAAGGTCAGACGTAGTGGGTGAGTTACAAGATGGCGGTCACATTGCTCAACACCAAGGCCTTTGTGGTCGGCACCGCGTCGGGGCCGGGATTGACCTGTAGCTCCCATGGCGCATCAGCTCTCCTGTCACCTGGGCACCCTGGGTGCCGGACCTGGAGGAAGGGCCAGCAGCTGCGGGAAGCGCTGACCCAGCTCAGCCCCAACCCGGGGCCCGGGCCGCAGCCACCCAGCAGCAGAGTCTCCCTTGCATCGGCCCAAGGAGGAGCTCACCCCATTAGGCCCCTCACCTGTGACCTCTGCAGGCACACACAGGTAAAGGGGCTTACCCAGAGTCAGCAGGTGAGGATTCAAACCCAGAGCCATAACATGGTCCTTATTTTATATAGGAAGAAACAAAGATATTTTGGGCTTCAAGCAAAAAGCAGAAGTGGTGGAGCTCCCCCTGGGAACCTGACAAGCTGTGTGACCTTGGGCAAGTTGCTTTGCCTCTCTGGGCCGCTGTTTGCCTATAATTGATCAGATCACCTCATCTCTGGGACTCGAAACCACTTCAGAGAGGAGTGGACCATCGGGAGGGGTGGCCTCCCTTAGCAGCTGCCCATGGGGCCTCAAACAATCCTTGAAGTTAGTACAGAGGTACGGTAGGCAGTAGCAGCGGCTCCAGAGGCCTCCATCTCCACCGCGCTGTGTCTCTGGGCCTGAAAGTGCCAGGCGGAAAGAACGTACAAGACTTCCGGAAAAACCCAGAACCGTGCCAAGAGTCAAGGACCAGCTATCTCCTTGGACGGGTCAGCAATTTGACAATATCCATCAGAGTTAACCACTTGGCCCCTTTGATTTGGGGACTCTGCTTCCAGGAATTTACCCTCCTGATTCATTGGTTCGTGCGTCTAAGAAGCAAGGGGCTTTCAGAGCAGGATTTCTTATAGCCCTCACCTCCGGCTCCTAGGTCCCTGAGACCCATGAGGGGGTGTCACACCATGAGAACCCCACAGCCGGCCAACAGGGAGGCTCACCTGTATTCCTCCACTCGATGCAAATTTTTCCTGGGGGCTACTTCAAGCCAGGTGCCGGGCCAGTGACCAAGATAGGGCCTCCGCCTCCCTGGGCTCATACAGGAAGAGATCCCAGTTAATCCAGAGGAGAAAAGCTAGTGGCAACCAGCACACGAGAGGCTCCACTGTAGTTGTTAAAATGTAAGATAGACAATACACGGGTGAATATATAAGGAAAAGTTCCAGAAAAATGTAACATCAGGGTGAAGGAGGGGGGAACATTTTTTCTTTTAAATTGTATTTCCTCCCATCATGATTAATTTGCTTTTGCACTATCATGAACACATATTTTATAATTGTTTTAAAAAGAGTTTGAATTTGAAAACTTCCATGACCAGCTCTGAAGTCTGCCGATGAGACGGAATTCCTCCTCCCTCCAGGGATGGCCCCCCACCTCCTGGCCTCTGAGGGAACCGCACACACATCAAAGTTCAGAAGCCAGCAAAGCCCGGGAGAGAGCGGCCAGGCGGTGTTCTAAGCCCGGCTGGTCCTTGAAACCATGTGACTGTTTATTTAACTGATGGCTGCTGTCCTAATTCAAACGATGTTCTCCCTGTAAGAAATGAACGCCCCTGAATCTGTCACCGTGACAAAGTGCATCTGCGCGTGTCCTTCAGGGGCCAAGCTGGCAGCTTAAGGTTTTGTACATTAATTTTTAACACCTTTTTGTAAATGGGTCTTTAGAGAGGGAATCAATAGGAGATCACATACGGTCTCCCCCCCTCCTCCTTCTCCCGGGGTTCGTCTGGAGGCAGAATGAAGACACCCTCGTGGGCCCTGCCGTGGAAGGAAGGTCACGCTCCCCCAAAGCTGTGGCTGATGGGTAGAAAGAGGCAGGTGACTTTCTCACCGCGAGAGGACACCCCGGCTTGTGTCCAGACGCGTGCGCCCCCAGTAGGAACATCCCGCTGTCCTTTGAAAATGCCCAAACCTTGTCAAGGCTTCTGGGCTGCCTTCTCCCCTCGCTCAGCCTGCTCTGTCCACATGGGCACCGTTTCTGTTCCTTGTCTTGTTCCCACAACAAATGTTCTCCAGGTGAACTAATTTATTCTGTTTCCGCGAGGCTCTGACGTGGATTTGGCTTCGACAAGCTCATGTCCCATAAGGAAGGACAGAAAGGTTCTGCTGTGTGAGCTTGTTCGTTCGTTCATTCATTCATTCACTCATTCATTCTCAGCCCGTCTGAAGCTCCTGATGAGGGCTGAGTACCACGCTGGGTCTGGGGACCTGGCGGTGAACCATCACACGGGAAAGCCCGTCCACACGGAAGGGGCAGGCTTCCCAGGCGTGGTGGGCACTCGGGGATGGACCCCCCTCCTCCATGGTGCTGGAAACCAAATGGAGCCTGGGACGTGTGAACAGGCAGGGTTTGAAGGCAAGGGGAGACGGCCAAGGAGCCCGCAGACTGTTACCAGCTTCTTGAGGCTGGAACTGCGTGACCTCAGTGCTGGGTTTCCATCTCTGTCTCCCACGCGCCTTTGCTCACACTGAGCGGAACTCATCCTCGGAAGCCTTCCCCACCCATTGCCCAGCACAGGCCGCCTTCACCCCTCAAACTCTCTGTGCCTCTGTTTCCTTATTCCCCCAGCGGGGATGGGACAGCTCCTGCGTGGCCGGTGCCAGGCTGCCTCCTAAACCCTGTCTGTGCTGCATCCCTGCTCGTCATCCCAGCAACCAATGCAGCAAGTTCTAGCTCTGCCCCCGCGACCCCAGGAGGAAACTAAGACTCAAAGAGCCCAGGAATGGCCAAGGCCACGCTGCCGCTGAGCAGTGCACCTGGGATTTGAATGTGGCCACATCTGACCTGAGTGGCGATGGCCTTGACCACCCCACTTCCTCCACGGATGGGGGTGGGAGGCACTGGGCTGCAGTGTGTAGAAGCCAGGGCTGGGCACGGCCAGGCTCAGTTACAGCTTCCTTCCTTCCCGCTGAGGTCCGGCCCGCATCCGGTCAGCATGAAATACACCATGGATGACCTCACCCCCAGCTCCAGCCATATCCGGGCCGTGGCCTTGGGGGAGCACCCAGAGGGGGTCCAAGGCTGGGCCACACTGAAACCCCAGACAGTGGGTACCCTGCATCTCCCCAGACCAGCTGAGAGCCCACATGGGACCCCACCAGGTAAAGGCAGGGGTCACCTCCACCTGCTGGAGAAAACTCCTGGTATTTCATCGCACCCTTTTGTTTCTTAGAGGGTGGGCTCTGGTCCCAGTGAGCAGGTGGGGACACAGAGAGAGACAGACACAGAGAGAGAGGGTGGCAGCGGTCCTAAAGACAATGGAAAGCACAGCAGAGGAAGCCTGGCCCCGACTTCGATGGAGCTGAGTGGGGAGGAGGAGACGCGCAGAGGTCAAAAAGGCCAAGGCAGCATTTCCCTTCTGCTTTCCTGGACCCCAGGAGCCCCTTGGCAAATGTTCCTGTGGTTCCCTTGGGGCCATCCCCGAGGCCCTGCGGCCTGGCGATAAACCCGTGACAATGGGGGCTCCCCTGAGGCCTGCTTCCTCCTTCCCCACGTGCACTATTAATTATAACAACCCCGAGGATATTCAGAATAGCTGCTTCCTGAGCCCTTGCCATGCCCGGCGTGGCGTGGCTGTGATCCCACCGGACACTCATATCAGCCCCATGGGAGAGGCGCTGTGGTCACGCCCATTTTTCAGATGAGCAAACTGAGGCTTCAGGAGTCCAGCGGCCCACTGCCCAAGGTCATTCGGCTGGAGCAGCAGGACTGAGCCCATGACCTCGCTGTTCCCTTTACTTCATTCATTTGACTCAGTGACTAGACATGAAGTGGACGAGTCTATCCTCTTAGAAAGGGTCCCCCGGACAGGCCTGCCTCCCCAGCTAGAGTGGACACACCTGAAACAAAGGCCTGTGATGGCCCACAGGGCCTGGTGCTGGGCAGTTATAGAGGTCCAAATCCAGACTGTTTATATCCAATCTCAGCCTTATCAGGTAATACCATACCTTTGTGTAATTATACTTAATTGAGGGGGAAATGGCTTTTATCACAAAAGCCATAATTCTGATTTTTCATTTTAAAAATTCCATTTATTTAAAAAGCAAAACAAAAGGCCTAAGAGGGCAGGGATGGGGGTATTTAGGCTGAGACAAGAAGAGCCGGCCAGGTGAGTGGGTGGGGGAGGGCACTGCAGGCAGAGAGAAGAACACGTGTGACTCTCAGACGGGCCCGGCCAGGCACTGGCTAAGGACACAGGGATGACCAGCCTCTGCTCTGTGCACACAAAATGGAACAAATGGTCATAGCAGTGGCCAACTGGAAGCCGGTGAGATTCAGGCCTGGCTTGACCCGGGGTCCGAATCCTAGTGGGTGACCTGGGGGGGCCTCTGAGACCAGCGTCCTCATCTGTCTCGGGGACGGGGTTCAGATTGAAACGCGAAATTGCTACTGCCCCAGTTGGTGAATCAGGCAATGGCCCCCTGCCCAGAAGGATGCCGGTCCAGAGCCTGCAGGCCACACAGAGCAGGGAAAGTGACCTCCTGCCGGGGGCTCCAGGCTCCCGTGGAGCCAGTGAGGATCTCAGGCCACGACTCAGAGGGGCCATGTTTCTTAGTCTCCCCATCACTGGAATTCACTGCCGTGGGCCTCTCCTGTCAGCTGGAGGGCACCATGGGGCTCCCTAGGGCGTGCTGAGGTCTGAACAGCCTCCAGAGTGAGGAGAGATGCCTCTGGCTGGTCCACCATCCGCAAGGGTGCCCACACTGCCCCAGACAACGAGATCACGTTGGGGAACCCGTGTGAGCTCAGACCTCCCTCCTCCGGCCTGTCCTGGGCCCCGAGTGAGGATGAGTGCCCTCCCACAAGCTCCAGCTTTCCTCTGTCTCTGCCAAATCGCCCCCCGCCCGCACTCTCCGCAGTTCCCGCAGGACCCCCAGCCTTAGTTCTGCAAACAGCCATGATCCGGTGGGGAGGGCGGGATCGTCTCAATCTGACCCAGACGTGCACCCGACGTGTGCACATCTTCTGCTCCATGTCAGTGACCCGCGAGGCCTGGGATGCAGTGGGTCCAGCATGGATGGAAACCAGGGAGGTGAGGGCCCCCTTCCCTCACTCAGCTTCAAGCAGGCAGGAAAAACAAGCCCCCTGAAGGCAGCGACGGCCCCCAGCTCCAGCCCACTGTTGCCAAGTGTGGATGCCCAGATCACCCGGCTCCTCAAGAGAACCCAGGTGCCTGGCTTTTGTGTGGAACCTGCGGATTTCCCGTGGCCAGTTCACAGGGGACCTGCTTTCATGGGAGGAGGGAAGCTCCAGCAGGTGACTCCCACCTGGGCCCGTGGAGCACACACCTGGCAGGAGGCCAGGGGGTGCAGCCGGGCCAGCGAGCTGCCAGAAAAGGGGGAAGGAAAAATAGAAAATCCGGCCTGAATGACTGTTTAAAGAAATGACCAGTTAACACTATCTGGGGAGGCCAGTCCTTGTGAGGAGCAGAGAACAGGGTCACCCGAGGAGACCCCCAGAACCATGACTGAAAAAACAGAACCATCCCGAATCCAGTGGGCCAGAGTGAGGGGCAGCGGGAGGCGTGTTCTAGGAGAAGGGAAGGAGAAATCTCGGCACCACGGGAGATCCTATCGGCCCTGCCATCTCCTGAGAACAAATGATTAATTACCCAGATCATGCCAGTGGTACCAGCTCTGAATTCCTTGAACGATTCAGTACTGACGTCAAGGTTCAGGTGGATAAGTAACTTCCGCCTTGGAGAGGAAGGAGTATAGCATCTGCCTGTCCTCAGATGAAAGATCTCCAGATAAGTGCTGCATTGTTGCTGCCACGCTCCATTAGGGAAAGCAAGTTTAACCTATTCCAAGCCCTCAGGTTATGAAACGCGGCCACAGCTTCCGAGGGAGAGAAAGTCATTTTTCTTTCGTTGTTTTTCCACTCTTCAAATTTAGTTTCACTTGCTAAGGCATGCACCAGAGCTTCCTGCTGGCAGGTTGGGTCCCAACTCAGCAAGCTGGCACACAAGCCCACCCCAATGTGCTTCTCCCACCCACCTCCCTCTGCCCCTGTCACCCACCCTACCTGCAGGAAAACGGGCCCTCCCTCCCCTGGGTCCCCATTGCCTCTGTTACCACTCTTCATCTGACTGGGCCAAAACATAGGTATTTATTTGATTCTCTAAAATGGAAACAGTAACCCTACCTCTGCGTTGGGGGTATTATTGCCTCCATTTCACAGATGAGAAGGCTGAGGCTTAGAGAACCCAAGTTCCACAGAGGCTGCCTCCTGGTCACCTGCCCCAGAGCCCACATCCTCAGCCTCCCTGTTGATGAGACACACACAGCTCCCGTCCCCCGGTGCTGAAGTCTAGGTGGGGAGGGTGGGAGGCTCGTGGCTAACTTGTCCTCTGGCTGCCACTGGGTAAGGGTATGGGAGAAGCAAAGCAGGAGGTACCGGAAGGGTCAGAGAGGGACTCCACGTGGCGGGGGGCTGGGGGCGGCGGGGGGCGGGGATGAAGACGGTTCTGGATTCAACTTTCATAGTGATTGTTTGCTCTGATTGGCTCAGGGTTACTTGGATAGCTATAAAACGGCGACCTGGCCCAGTGCATTTGCCAACACTATCAACCCTTGGATGGGCAGGCGGTGGTGAGGAATTCCTGTAAAAGAACTGAAGGCAACTCTGAACTTGCCTCTAGGTCTCCCCGTCTTAGCTGACATTTTATTTTTTATTTTTTGCGGTACGCGGGCCTCTCACTGCTGCGGCCTCTCCCGCTGCGGAGCACAGGCTCCGGATGTGCAGGCTCAGCGGCCATGGCTCACGGGCCCAGCCGCTCTGCGGTATGTGGGATCTTCCCAGACCGGGGCACGAACACCGCATCCCCTGCATCGGCAGGCGGACTCTCAACCACTGCGCCACCAGGGAAGTCCTAGCTGACATCTTTCAGAGCTGGGTTGCCTCCTGGGTGGCCCACTGAAGCACAGATCATAGCTTTTCTGGTGCATTAAATGATTCCCCCATTAAAGGGGGCCTGTTTGGCCAAAGATCTCTGGGGGAGGAGAGGAGAGGTACGTGATGACCCCATAGTGAGGCCGTGATATCCACATAGACAGTGACGAACAGCCCAGGGCCTCCGGCAGGCTACACTAAATGTTCATGTCATCGTGGCTGGTTTTTGTTCCTTACGTATTTGTTTAGATTACACCATAATCCCTGGAAAAGGTAAAAGGCCCTTCCAGAGTATATGTTTAAGACCCATTAGGAAAACCCTGCTGTGTTCGAATAGAAAAATAGGATCTGGGTTAATGAACTGCTTCTTTGTGTTTGTTTTATCTTGGTGTCCTAGGGGGTTAGTGCTGGAAGCAGCACGGATGGCCCCTTCTTCTCAGCCCTGTGTTTTACAGAAGGGGAAGCTGAGGTTCTCTGGACTGCAGGTTTCTCGCTGTTTAAGTGACATAAGCAAAGAGGTGAGGTGAAAATGACCCATGAAGTAGGAGTTACACTGGAAATACCAGTATGAACTCACTGCTGACCTTAATATAGACACAGGTAGTCGCATATGAAAATATGTGCTGATACGTGTAGTGCCTGGCTTAGTGTACACACGCCCACCTCCTCACTGCTGGCTAAGCACACCTGGAAGCAACAACACCCCAGAAGCAGTGAACACACCCAGCACCCAGATCTTGGTTTCTAATACCATTCTCCAATAAAAGCAACCAGAGCTCCTTAGAGAAGTAGCTTATTCTGGACAGGAATATGCAAGATGAACCTGGGGCATCTTACAGTGCCAGAAAGTCAGGAAATGCTTAATAATAATAATAATGACCACCCACAATGACTGGGGGTAAGTCAAAGGGACACAGGAGCCAACGGAAGAACCCCGAGGGGTCAAAGCCGGACAATTTATGCAAGAAAAATAAAAATGTAATACTGGATTAAAACTCAAAGCTAAAGCAAATATCCATGAGACCATACTGACTAAATAAATGATTGAATAAATAAATAAACTGGGGAGAAGAGAGAAGTCTCCCATGAAGAATAATCCCAAATAGTTGATGTATCCTCCAGCCTCAAGGAGGTGGAGCATGACCCCTGCTCTTTACGTGTGGGCGGGGCATTGTGACTCCTTCCAAAGGGGATGGGATGCAAAGGGAGGGGGGAAAAACAGAGTAACTTTACAGTAGAAAAAGCTGATAAACACGACCTCAGCCAGGTGGTCAAAGTCAACGTCAACAGTGATAAGTCAGGTTGAGTGCGTGGACTCCTGATACGATGTGATGAGAAGGGTGCCCTTCGACTCTTCCTCCCCAAAGCCTTTAACCCTAGTCTAACCAGCAGAAAAGCATCAGACAAACCCAAATTCTACAAACTACCTGACAAGGAAAGTCTGGAAAACCTCCACAGCGAAGAGGAGCCTAGGGAAACGTGACTATCAGATGTCATGTCGGGTCCTGGGTGGGATCCTGGGACAGAAAAAGGACATTAGAGACCTAAATGGGAAGGAAATCCGAAAAACAGGGCATATGTGTACACGTGTAGCTGATCCCCTTTGCTGTACAGCAGAAAATAACACAACATTGTAAAGCAACTACACTCCAATTTAAAAAAAGAAAAAGGACATTAGGGGGAATTCCCTGGCGGTCCAGTGGTTAGGACTCTGCGCTTTCATTGCCGTGGGCACAGGTTCAATCCCCGGTCAGGGGATTAAGATCCCATAAGCCATAAGCCTCACAGCGAGGCAGAGGAAAAAAAGGAAAAAAGGACATTAGGGAAAGGACTAAGAAAACCCACACAAAGTACGGACTCTATTGCTCCGTTAGTTGTGACAACATACCACACTGATCTAAAACGTTAGTGGGGAACTAGGTGTGGGGTACAGGGGAACACTCTACACATTCTTCACAGTAAGTGTGTAAATCTGAAACTGCTCTAAAATAAACAGTTCATTTGTTAAGAAGGCCTTCACCTCCACTGAATCTATAATCAGGAAACTGCAGTATACTAAAACATGGCCCCCCAAAGAGATGGGGTCCTAATCCCTGGAAGCTCTAAATGTGCCTTTGTTCGGAAAACGCATCTTTGCAGATGTGACTAAGGGTCCGGAGATTACCCTGGATTATCTGCGTGGACCCATAATCCATGACAGGTGTCCTCATAAGAGCGAGACAGAGGAGAGGAACAGAAGGGGGGAGGCCACCTGATGATGCAAGTAGAGACGGGAGGGATGCGGCCACCGGCCACGGAACCCCTGGGGCCACCAGAAGCTGGAAGTGGCAGGAAGGATTCTCCCCTCCAGCCTCTGCAGGGAGCCTGGTCCTGAAGCCACCTACATTTTAGACTTCCACCTCCAGAGCTGTAACAGGATACATCTCTGCGGTTTTAGGCTCCCCCCGCCCCCGCCCCGGGGTCGTAGTCATTTGTTACAGAAGCCACGGGAACGCAGTCAGTCAACCATCTTTTCACAGAGTCCTGCCAGGAGCCCGGTGCCTCCCAGGTGCCCACGATTCAGCCCTGAGAACGACGGCAGGGTCCCCGCCCTGAGCAGGACGGTAAGCACAGCAGGCGATGAGGATATAATTACAAATGTTCGAGGGATCACGATGGGCTGCATCGTGAGAAGTTCACGGCCACAGCAGCACGGAACCGGGGATCTCACCTAACCTTGGCGCAGAGGAGGCCCCGCTGACACTTTAGCCGAGCCCTGAGGGGGAGAGGGACCAGCTGAGTTTGTGTGGGTGGTGGGGATGAGGGGAAGAGCATCCGGGCACAGGGAACAGAGTGAGCTAAGACTCTGCGGCAAAAGGAAGCACAGTTTGCTGAAGGAGCAGCAACAGGACCAGGGGCAGGATTTAAACCATGAAGCACCGGTAGCATGGTGGGAGCCATCATGAGAGAAGACCCAGGTGGTCGCAGGGGTCTGGACCCCTCCTGACAGCCCAGCTGTCACCCCTTTGTTGATGGATTGGGAGAGGTCCCGAAGGTTCCTGGGGAGGGGCGCTCAGGGCAGCCGCGGTTTAACAACCGGCAGGGAGGGATTTCACAATTCCAACCAGGCGTCAGAAAACATTTTCTGTAAAAGGTCACATAGTAAATATTGTAGATTTGGGGAGGGACGACTCAGCAGAGGAAGTGGAGGAAGCGAGCCTGGAGCAATCCGTAAAAGAACGGGCGCGGCTGCGTTCCAATAGAACTTCCTTTGTGGACGCTGAAGTGTGAATTGCAGGTAATTTTTCAGGTCATGAAATATCGGTTTGATTTTTTAAAATTTAATCAACCATTTGAAAGTGCAAAAAGCGTTCCTAGCTTGCAGGCCTTCCAAAAACAGGGGGTGGGTTGGACTTGGCCACAATTTGCTGGCCCGACTGTCCCATCGATCAGATCGTAGCTGCACCCGGCACTGAAAGTATCAGCCCCGAGAAGGTTTGCAGGGCCCCGGTGTGCAGAGAGCAAGGCGGAAGGGGCCACGTGCCCCTGGGGGCGAGCTAGGCGAGGCGGGAATACAGGCCTCGGTGCTAACCTGGCCTTCCTGGTGCCCAGACACTGGAAAGCCTTCCCCTCAAATCTACCCTTTGGGCTTTCTTTCCAAAAGACCACGGAACGGCAGGAGGACGGGGCTGAGTCTGTGGGTCCCAGTGCCTTGGACTCTGTCTGCTCAGAGGTGACAGCAGCAAGGCGCCTTTCTCTGTGGGGCTGTGATTTTGCCATTGAACTCAGACTCCGTTAGGCAAGGCTGGGCTCTAAAACCACATCTGAACCTGTCACCCTATGGTCCTGCCCTACCCCACACACATCTGATCTCCGCCAGTCTTGAAGGCATGGGGGAGGGGAGGCAAGTCCCCTGCAGGAGGGTTTTACTTGAAAGTTGATTTTTAAAGATACAGCTTTCTTGACCAGCAAGGCACGCCCCTTAGAAGAAGCTGGGCAAGGGATGGGGGCCCAGGGAGGCTGGGGCGGGAGGCCAGAGGCCCCTATTTTCAGGTCCTCCAGGCCTGCGCCGAATGTCAGCAGCTACAAAATACGTTATTTATAAAGCGCCTTTGCAGAGACAGCACCAAGGTGAGGAAGCAGCCTGGCATCCCACTGCCCGAGCCCTTGCCAAGGTCACCTCTGTCTCTCACCTGCTTCCCTTCCACCCCTCCGGCTCCTCCAGCAGCCCCTTCACTGTCAAGTCACCCTCTGCTCAGTGCCCTCCAATAACCCCTCATCTTGGCCTCCGAGGCCTGTGTGGTCCAGCCCTTGTTGATCTGCCTGGCTGCATCTCCCTCAATTCTTCTTTTTCACATGCCCCTTCTCCCCTAACCACAGGGCCTTTGCACCTGCTGTTGCCACTGCTGACGCTCCCTGCCCTGTTGACTTAGTTACCTCCTTCTCACCCATCAGGGTGCAGGTCCTAGCTTCGTTTCTCCCCTCTTCTCTCTCTCTCTCTCTCTCTCTCTCTCTCTCTCTCTATATATATATATATATATATATAGAGAGAGAGAGAGAGAGAGAGAGGGAGAGGGAGAGAGAGGGAGAGGGAGAGGGAGAGAGGGAGGGAGAAAGAGAGAGAGAGATTCCCTGGAAACAATATGTCTCCAATGGATACAGTTATGTAAAGCACTTGGCACATAGGAGGTGTTCAGTGAACGGCTACTGTATTTTTTCTATTGGCTCAGTCACTATGCATCAGGACCCTAACACATAACAGGTACCAGGCTAAGTGTTGGGGAAGAGGGAGGTTTGGGGTTGAAAGGCCTGTCCTCTGGTTCTCACAGTCAAGTGTCATTATCATCTTCCTTTTACAATGAGGACAATGAGACTCTGAAAACTTAAGTGACAACTGCCCAGAGGCAGGACAAAACCCGACCTGAAGTCCATGCTCGTGACCCCAATGCCACACTTCTGTACAGGCCTTTTCATCTTTCCAGGACACCGTTCTCTTTCATCTTTGCCTCGTGGGTAAGCAGAGTTACTATGCCACATTATGGATGGGAAAGCTGGGATTCAGGGAAGTCCTGAGGGTGACACCGGGCCTGGGCCAGGACTCGCCTGCCCACATTCTCCCCAGCCGCCGTTTGCTTAGCAGAGCCCCAATTCCCAGTGGCCAGGCAGACTGGGAAGAGCATTCACACCCATCCCCTTGAGCCGCGCCTTCCAGAACTGTGTGGTCCTCCCAGCCGTGGGTTCCACCAAATGAGTTTTGCTGTTACTTCAGTTAGCGCTGCTTTTGGAATCATTGTCTCTGTTGTGTTTCTCTCGCCTCAGTGCAGCCCAATATGTTCATTTCCATGAGCCAGGAGCCCCCACGAGGTGCTAAGAAACAGAGTCTGAGCTACAAACACATCTGATGTTCTCTCACTGCTCAGCCTGGGAGCTGAGGGCCACTGCAGAGACTCCGGGCCACATGCAGTAAAGACATGAGGCTCTTTCTTTCTCTGGGAAGTTTTTTTGGTTATTGAAACAAACCTCTTATTGACTCTGGTTCTGTTATTATGGGGACTGGCTCCATTGGAGTCAGGGTCTACCCTCTGGTCCTAACACCCACTAGTCATGTGACTTTGGCCAAATCAATCTTCTCCCTGAGCCTTGGTCTATTTACTGTACATGAGTCAGCATCTGCTGCATAACAAACAAGTCCCAAACTAAAAGGCTTGAAACAATAAACCTTTATTATTGTTCATGGGTCTATGGATCAGCCAGTGGTTCTTCTGGGCTCAGCTGAACTCACTCGTTATTCCGTGGTCCTCTGCAGTTTAGGTGGGCAGCTCTGCTGGTCTTGGCTGGGCTCTCTCATGTGTTTGGGGGCTGGCTGGTTGTTGGCTGGTCTAGGATGGCCTTGGCTGGGACAACTGGGCTCTCCTGCTTATGGCTTCTCATCCCCCACAGGCTTATTCTCATGGCAGCTGGGCAGGGTCCCTAGAGAGCAGAATCACTGAAGACCTCCTGTTGCCTGGGGCTCTGGGCTGGCACACTGGCCGTTCTGACTCATTAGGGTGAACAAAGCCAGCCATAGCCCAGCCCAAATTCAAAGGATGGGGAAACCGACATCTTTTGGGGAGAAGACAGGGAGTCACATCACTAATCCTGTGGACACAGAGAGGGTTGGGGACCGCAGTCATTTCTGCCATGTCTGTCACCATCTGTGTAGCAGCCACTGGTTTATCTTCTCTGGATTTTTGACCTCCAGCATCCACTTCTTCTTTCTCACGTCATCCTTTTGGGGAACTTCCCCGCCCTTGAATGTCATCAGGCAAGACTGTTAATAACGAGTGTCGCTGTCCCCAAGCTAAGAAGCGGGCCCACCAGCATGCTGGCCGATCGACCCTCCCTCCGGGAACAGTGATGATCCAGCAGAGGGTAACCGAGCCTGGAAACGGCTGCATTCGCTCACTCCAGGAGTGATTCTGATCAGACCTTTCCTGCAGCCCCTCTGTCCTGGGCCTCGAGAGCGTCTTTGGTTCCAGCCCAGCCCCAGGCCTGGTTCTCCTGCCTCATCGATTCTGTGAGCCCCCAATATCCTTCACTGACCTCCTTGCCCTCCCCCATCTCCAAGCCCATCTCCCCCCGGCCCAAGTGGTCCTCCTAAAGCATAAATCCCAAGATGTCACTCTCCTGTTCCCAGCCCTGCAGGGGCCCCTCAGCTCAGAGTCCAGACTGCTTCCCTGTGGCCTCCAGGCCCCCAAGTGCGGCCGGCCATCGGTGACCCCGGCTCAGAGCCGCATGGCTTCAGTGTCTGCTTCCCTCTCCACGTGGCCTCTTCCCTGTGTCTGCATCCTCTCCGCTTCTTCAAGGAGCACCATGTCCCTAAATATTAATGTGCATCTTGCATCTAAAGGTGCCCAGTGCCGAGCAGTCTTGGGGTTCGCCTTTGCCCGATCTGCTGTCAGCGGGCACTGAGTTGCTCTCAACTTCTCACTATTCGCGGTGCCTGGGATGAACAGCCTTCCGCAGACACACCTGCTGCACTCCTGCGGGATTCTTTCCAGAGGTGACCCACTGGAGCCAGGAACACATGAACTTCACCTCTTGGCCTCAGCCTCCCATGACCCTCCAGAAAGGAGGCCGCCACTCTGGCCTCTGCCAGCGGAGTATCAGGGTGCCCATCTCCTCACACAGTTGCCTACAACATGCAGATGGCTTTCAAGACCCTTGGGAGTTTGCCCCATGCTGGACACCGCAGACAGTTTAACCTGAATGTGACCAGTGCCTTGATAAAGTGGCACAGGAAGTGGCTGAAGCCTTGTGTAAATGTCCCAAGGCTAACACAGGCTCTGAGGCATCGCCAGTGAAGTAAAAAACAGATGAGAAAGGTACGTGGAAGGTTCAATCTCTGGGAGACCTTTGCCTGTAGCCTGACCAAGGCACATCATAGCCCAGCAGGCGACAAGGTCTGAGCTCATTTTCAGCAGGTCAGCCCAACAGGCAGCGTTGATGCTGGGGATGGGTTGGAGGAAAGGAGGCAGCGGGAGATATTTTGAGGTCATCTTAGCCTCTCCCTAAAACATGAGTTCTAAGCCGGGACCGATTCCTCAGGGCACATCTGGCAGGTCTGGAAACATTCTGGTTGTCACAAGTGGAGGGGGGCGGGTCTACTGGCATCTCGTGGGTAGAGGCCAGGGATGTCGCTAAACACCCTATGATGATGCACAAGGACAGCCCCCGCGATGGAGAAGGATCCAGCACAAACGATCAGCGGCACCGGAGCTGAGAACCCTTCTGCAGAACTGGCGAGAGGTTCGGATTGTGGCTCAAGGTCAGCCTCTACCCCGAATCCTTCTCCTTCCCTAGTTTCCTCATCTATGGGCTGTAGATCAAAATGGTCCCCACACAGTGTTACGAGAATCGGGTGAGACAGAGCAGATGACGAGACCTCCATCCCCAAGAGCGTGTCTCCGAGCAGACGCCCAAGTGGCTTTTCCAGACGAACGTGGGCTCCTGCAGCAAAGTGAGGACCAGGCAGGTGCAAAGCAGAGGCTGCCGCCCTGTGACATCTCCAGAGCGTTGTCTTCATCTCGTTTCTCCAGTGCATCCATCTGCCGGGTGTGACCAGCCCAGATGAGAGGGCACCAGCCGGCAGGGCAGCAGGCCATCTGCACGGACGCCCAGACACCTCCCTAAATCACAATCGCTCCTGTCGACAGACGGCGGCCACTGTCACCACGCTGCCCGGTGGCACTCTCTTTGGCAAAGGAACTCGGGGCTCTGGAGTTTTCTGGGAAAGAATGTGTGTTCCACGTGCACCCAAGTTCAGCAGCAGTCAAGCTCCCCCGACGAGGGATGGGCGGGGAGGGAGACACGTCACATCTTGGCCATAAATCTCTCTTGAGCAGACTTTTCCTGAGAGCGGGTCAGCAGCTCCTCCGGCCTCTGTCACCTCGTGCCTGGCTGGGCTGTTGTTCCAGTGCCCCAGGGTCTCTGGGGCCCTGTCTGACCCCTAACCCTGTGGGGAGCCCAAGCGCCCCTTCTAATGTGAACCTAAATGTCCCCGCCCCACTCCATGGCTCCTCAAGGAGCCTCAGTCTTTGATGCCTTACTAAAGGCTGCCTTCTCCAGGAAGCCCTCCTGATGCCTTCCCAGAATCCCAGGGCAGAACAATAACAGGGAGCTTGTGCCAGTTTTCCAAACACTTAGATGTATTACCCCATTTAACCCTCACAAAAACCACAGATGAGGGCACCAGCACAGAGAGGTTGAGCAATTTGCCCTAAGTCACAGAGCCAGTAAGTGGGGAGCCAGGATTGGCACCGTGGCTGTCGGGCGGTCTTCAGAACACTTAGTGCCCTGGGATCCCCCAGTATGTCTCTTAGACCTTTGATCGCCCTCCAGATGGCTGCCTGGATGGCTCTACCCAGAGGACCAGATTCCAGGAGGCAAGGACCAGCCTCAGAGCCCCAGGGCTGAGCCCAGAGCCTGGCGCCGGGTCAGTTCTGAATTGTTTCCACCAGGCCCTTTGGCTCATGTGTGATTCCAAGCTGTCTGAAGGACGGGCTGAAAGACTTTCTTTTCATCACCATCCATCTCCCCAGCTGCTCCCGGGCAGGCACCCCCGGCCTCACCATGCTGGGCGCAGATGTCGTCTGGCTGGAGCAGAGCAGCGCCCCTTATGGATGAACCCCTGCACCCTGCGACTTAGCGCCCCGTCTCCTTGCTGTTCTTCCAACACATGCTTCTTTGCAAAGACGACCAGTTGGGGAGCCCTAGTCTGACAGGGTGCACGTTCCAATAACCCAGATCATGTCCTGGCCGAGGCTTAGAGCGGCCCGAGGGGGCTCCTCGTGTCACACGCGGGGGACCACTGGACGGTGAAGGGTCTCATGGCAGATACATGGAGGGACTGCAGACACAGGCCCCTCCTCTCGGCCCCTCTTCCTCATGATTTTCATTGATGACACATGCCCCGTGCATACCCTGCTAAGTGTTTATGAGCACCAGCTCCTGTAGCCGTCACGACCACCCCGTGAGAAAGCGTCCTCACTATCCCACTTTACAGATGGGGAAATCAAGGCGGAGGGAGGTCAAAGAGCTTGCCACAGACGGCCCGAGGTATGGGGTCAGGCTTCCGGCCCCGAGCACTCAGGCCTCCCCGGA
Organism: Aethalodelphis obliquidens; assembly: GCF_003676395.1. NCBI lineage: Eukaryota > Metazoa > Chordata > Mammalia > Artiodactyla > Delphinidae > Aethalodelphis > Aethalodelphis obliquidens. Next base: position 3,762,578 of record NW_020838001.1, read on the forward strand.
CGCTGCTGATAAAGGGCTGCACCCCAGACCCCAGCTTTAGAGCACAGTGCATCACCGCTGCCTCACGCTTTCACCCTCACCTGCGCGGGCAGAACTTCTTGGAGTCCCCGGCGGCCTCTCAACTTGTGCAGATACAGGGCCACGTACGTCCTCCAGCAGGACACCGGCCCTCCTTTTCTCCCAACTTCCAGGAGAAAACCCATCTTCGGAGGAAGACCTCACTGATGAGGTGCTGCCACCCAGAGCCATATCGTGGCTCTCACTGGTCCCAGGCCCTTTCGCCCTCCTGGTCCCCTTCCTCCCTAAAAAGTACTGAAAAGCATATTTTACAATTACATCGGTACGAGGATGAAGGTAATCCAGGCTGAATCTGTTATTAGATATTCATTGTAATGATGTGCATTTTTCTTCCGACTTTAAAAGAAATGTCAACATTGTCAAAGCGCCCTGGAAGTCTTGTGGGCCGTAGCGCTGTGTTTACTGAGTCTAATGGGGAAGGTGGCTCTGAACTGCTGGGCTGGCGGCAGAAGGGGGGCGGGTCCCCAACTCTGCACCCCTGGTCTGGGGGCCCACAGCTGCGCTGACTCCACCTTCTCATGAGACAGCGGCCCAAGTCCACATGGCAACGGGAAGGTAGGCAAGGGGGATGCCACGGAACCGCCCCCCGTTTCTTGTCTCTGTCCTTTAGGAAACCACCTTGCCCCAAACTCTTTCATGCACGTCAACATTGCGGGTAACCCACAACCTATCAGTTCCCCAGACATCAGGCTATGGATTCCAGCCTCGGCTTGGCCAGGCCACCGTTCACCGCCCTTCCGCCCACCAACATCCCAGGATCCAGCAAACACATGCGTCTGCCTTTGTAACAGGGGGCCCTGCCGCGTGTTGGAATTGGAACCACACCAGCATCCTCCCAGCGCACGGCTGCCAGCCTGACCCTAAGCCTGCCTGGAGCCCTTACACCACCCCAGACGCTGTCAGGAGCGCCTCAGTTTAGGCAAAGCTGGTGTTCCTGACGGGTTATGTGTGAAAGGAATTTTGCATGCGTTTTGTATGTTTCCTAAGACACCGATCCAACCCTCTGACTTCAAGTTTCTCTGAACCTCGGGCCCTGGGTCAAGGAATCAGAGTTGATGGTCTGTGCGTGAGCCCTGATGAATGGTTGAGGGGCCAGCGCATCTGCAGAAGGAACCCCTCTGCACGTGGACAGTCACCTCCAAAGGTCCGTTCCCGGGCCAATGACAGCCCAGCCAGAAGACTATGTTTTGGTGTTTATATTTTCTCACTCCACCGAAAACTTCTTTGACAGCCGTCATTGGATTTCTCGCTTCTTGCTAAAAAACTTAGGGGAAGGTTTCAGAATATTATTTAAGCAACAGGTTTTTGGGTTTTTTTCCTCCAGGTATTTTGCTATTTTAAGTAACATTGTGATGAATACCTTTGTGATTAAAGTTCAAGGTATGAACATTTGCAAGTTCTTCCATCATTTTGACAGACTGTTTACAGATGGACCATTGCAGCTTGCACTTCTGCCAGGAGGCGATGAGAATGGTACCTCCTCTGTACTGTTGTCAGGTTGGGTCATTGCCGAAGTCAGTTCTACGCTCAGAAACTGCTGCCTTGTTTTGTTTTCCAATTAGGGAATAAAGGGCTGAACCGCGCCAGACACAGACATCTGTTGGAATGTGCAGAACGAAATCTCCTCGATCTCAGATTACTAGATGAAATATAGGACACGCAGTGCAATTTGAATTTCAGATAAACAACCAGTAATTTCTCAGCACAGTATGTCCCAACGATTGTATGGGATATACTTCTACTAAAAATTTATTGCTTATCTGAAATTCAAATTGAACTGCGTTTCCCACATCTTAGTTTGCTAAATCTGGCAACCCTACCCCAATCCCCCTTTGTAAGCCTGTGTGTTTTATCTGCTCTTTTCCGTCACACATCAGGGCAAAGCTTGTTACCTCTATCATTTATGAGCTCTTACTCTATGCTAAGATGGTCCTAAAGCACTTTCTCTGCATTGACTCATTTCATCTTCACAATGACCCTACAGGTCAGTACTATTGTAGTACTATTGTCTTAGTATTGTTTCGCTTACGGCAATTAAGCAATTTATTATCTTAAAAGTTTCTGTGAGTCAGGAATGCAGGAAGGGCTTGCGGGGTTGTTCCCGCTTGGGGCCTTTCCTGAGGCTGCAGTCAAGATGTAGACCCAGGATGCAGACTTCTGAGGGGTGGCAGTGGGCAGGACGATCCACCCCCAAGGTGGTTTCTCTTGCCAACCGGGAACGTTGCTGCTGACTGTTGGCAGGAGGCCTTATCATCCCCCATTTTTACAGGTGGAAAAATTGAGGCTCAGAGAGATTAAGGAACCAACCAGGGCAGCAAGTGGCAGCACTGAGGCTGGGGCCCAGGCCTCCTGACTCCAGAACTGAGCCCTGCATTTCTTCTCCGTTTCATCGTGGGTGAAGTATTCTAAGTGCATCAGAAAGGAAACTGTTGTTATGAGCTACCTTAAGTGCTACTGTGTGCGACTCTGAGCACAGCCAAAACCTAGAGAAGGTCGCCCACCAGAATTCTGATAGACCTGGAAAAGACTCATCGGTAATTACCCTATGAATTTATGACACAGTAACAGGTGTGCTGAAAGGGCATGGAGTTTGTTCCTATAGGCATGTCCCATGCCAACAGGATTATGCTCTTAATTTGCTATTTCATAGATAATTTGAAGATCCAATCCGTTCCCTGTCAGAACAATTATAAACTCGAAATTTATGGAGCCCACATTACCGAGCGTGGACCACGCAATTCTGCAGGTGCAGAAAATACGACATCAGAGGATGATTTCATTGAGGCCTGAGTGCAAAACAGTGCAAATTCTGCTGTTCCGGGCCTTTTTGCTAATTAACCCTGAGCCTCTCAGAGGCTTCCAGGCTGAATGCCTATCTCCCTAATCCTTTCACAACAGTCTCTTCCCAGCTTCCTCTGTATTCCCTGCAACTCTCAAGTGAGAGACGGCTGGGCCCCCCTGACGAGGTTGGGAGAAATGTGGTAACCAGAGCAGGTGGGTACCACTTGTGGTTGGCTCCAATTCCAGGCCCACAGCTGCTGCCCAGCTGCAGGGACCCAAATCCAAACATTTTCTGAGGATTTTCCCACCATCTGGACTCAGACACGCCCATGCCCAGAAGCTTCCTTGTGAGCCAAAGGGGCCCAAGTGTTCCATTTCAAATGTTACCAGTGCCATTTCCAGCCTGTTCCTGTCCCTGAGAACATTTGAATCCCCTCCCCCCGATGCCCCCCACCTCCCGCAGCAATGAGGCCCCATCTGTCTTCCAGCAAGGACTGTCCATCAGAAGACGGGCTTCTGCCCAGACGCTCATCCACGCCTGGTTCAGAAAGAGCTTGGAGCCTCCCCAATAACATTATGTTACCCTTTGCTGTCCTCGTGGTTTTACTATCCTAACAGAGAAAAGAAGCAACTCAAAGTTCTGAGAAAAAGTCCTCTTCCCATGCTTCAAAAGTCTCAGGATATTCTCCCGTTAGCTACGTAACAGCCCAGACATCTGACACACGACAGGGGACCAGGGGTCCATATTGTTCCTCACAAGACCCCAAGAGCCTGGGCAAACCTCCTTGCCTTCTTTTCCTCGCATATGTTCTATTGCCCTGCTCTTGAAAAGCGGGTCTCGGGCTTCCCTGGTGGCGCAGTGGTTGAGAGTCCGCCTGCCAATGCAGGGGACACGGGTTCGAGCCCTGGTCTGGGAGGATCCCACATGCCGCGGAGCAACTAGGCCCGTGAGCCACAACTACTGAGCCTGCGCGTCTGGAGTCTGTGCTCCGTGACAAGAGAGGCCGCCATAGTGAGAGGCCCGCGCACCGCGATGAAGAGTGGCCCCGGCTCGCCGCAACTAGAGAAAGCCATCGCACAGAAACGAAGACGCAACACAGCAAAAATAAATATATTACTTAATAAGCTCCCACCCCCAACATCTTAAAAACAAACAAACAAAAAAGCGGGTCTCACATCATGAATTCATTCATTCAACAGACTTCCCTGGGCTCTAGACGGCCAGCAAGAACAGCAGGAACCAGCATGTTTATCGAAAACATTCAAGGTGTCCAGGAGCTCGTCAAGCCCCTGGCAGATATTAACAAAGTCCACATGACAGCCCTGTGAGGAAGCTGACATTGCCACCCCAGTCTTGAAAGCAACCGGGGCTCAGAAGATTAATTCACTGCTTCGAAGGCAGACAACTAGTTAACAGCAGAGTTACAAACCCCAGAACCCAAGGGAGGGAGGCCTCTGATGAGACATTGGGACCAACACACACACTTGGACACCACACAGCTTGACGCTGGGAAAGACCATCACAGCGAATGTGCATTTCGCGTCTCTGTCACTGGACTTAACATCAGGAAACACAGATTGCACTGTATAGGACAGACAGAATTCGGGTACAAGGAGGTTCTATTTCTTGCTAGGGCTAAACATCTCCTTGAACTATAAAACACAAATGAGAGATTTGCTGTCTATCTGTGATAGATACACCTCTGTAACTCTAATTTTCCACCTCTCTCATATATCCACGCCCTTGGCAATATGATTTTGTGATCCCTGCTATTGAGAAACGGAGTTCATTTCTGTGCCACTCGAATCTGGGCTGCCTTGTGCCTTGCTTCCAGTAGCAAGATGTGGAGGAACTGAGGCCCCAGGGACCCTGCATCCTTTGCTCCCTCACATTCCTGCCTCCAGCAGGGAGACCAGCCTGTGGGAAGAAAGGGACCACACGGAGTAGAGCCAGGTCAGCCCAGCCAGTCCCGAGCCAAGCCACCAGCTGACGGTACATTATAGACCAACCCGCAGACAGCAGCCAAGCCTGCCCAGTAGATACACTCAGACGACCCACAGACCCATGGGCAAAATAACAAATGGTTATCTTTTCAAAGTCACTAAATTTTGAGATGATCTGCTACCAAGCAATGGCTCACTGAACTGTTGACAGAAGCTAGCCAAACGTCAAGCATTTTGCTTCATTTCTCAAGACTGATCATTTGAATCTAAGCAGTACTTGGACCCATGATAATCTAGAACCCTACCGGCAAAAAAAGAAAAAGAAAAAAAGAACCCTAATGGCAGCCCGGAGCCATTCTATCCCGAGGCACATCCTTGTAGGAACAAGGCTTTGGTTGAGAAAGCGCTCAAGGACCCGCATTTGAGGGCTGAAAAAATATGAAATCTATTGGCTCCGAAATACAAACACACCTTGCAAAATAAAATTGATAAATGCTTCACTAAAGGCCTTCAAAACATTAGCATTTCGTCAACTAGTCAACTGCAACTCTGCTGTATCCACATGTAGCTGTCTAAGTCCAAGTTAACACACCCAAGCCAAAGGAATCATTTCTTCTGAGTAAAATTAAAAAATGTTGAAAATCATAAGTTTGTATCGTTATATCTTTGCCACTTTAACTGACCCTAGTTCCACATGTGTCCAAAGAAAAATAATAAACCTTTCAGAGAATTTTACAGTCCCCGCAAAACTGTCTAGCATGGATGTGCGCGCACTTTCATGTAGTCAACGTATTGTGGCCCGAGACCGCTGACAATGATGGTGACCGTGGCCTGCAAAAGTCTGCAAACAGCTCTGGGAAAGCATCCTCATTTTTCAGATGGAAAAAGTGAGATCTTGAGAGGCTAACTGCTAAGGAGACATTAGCACTGGTCTACAGCAAGAAACACACCATAGGCAGACGAATGTGGTGACTCTTGGTGAGACAGCGGAAGAGCCCCATGGCTGGCAGGTACCTGTTAGGTGTCCTGGAGAGGAGGCCTGCTTGGTCCTTGCTCCTGTATCAGTCACAGAATCCCAGGCTGATCACGCTCTGTCTGTTGGCTTGCTTTTCCACTGGACGGTGGGCCCTCCAGGCAGGAACTGGGCAGTACTCCCTGTGAGGGCTGACTGCTGGTCTGAGTGCTGCGGTCACGCAGAAAACACGATGGATGTCCTAGCATGGGAGACTAATGGAGGGGACGAGAAATAAACAAAATGACAAAATAAGTATGCGCAGGACGAACTACACGTGAATTAACGAGGAGGTCTGCAGCCTTGACCTTCACCTCCCCCTCTGGCTCCTCCACCTACCCTGTCTGAAGGGGAACCCCCTCTGTGAGATGGAACTGGGGAGAAGGGCTGAGGACAGGAGGCTCTTGCCTCGTGGGAGATGTGGAGAAAGTGTGAGCGGGTGTGCATGTGCGGGAAGATGCTGACACGCGTTGCCGATCTGTAGGGTCTCCCTTCAACACCTCTGGGAAATTCAAGTAAAGGACTCGGGTCTTTTCCATCACTGAACTGTGCCTCTTAGCGGCTCTCTCCCAAGACAGGACCATGTGGATGACGGCTTGGTGTGCACGGTGAAGGTCACCAGGAGGACAGGAACTCAGGAAGCTGCAAGGAGTCTCGTGTGGTGGGAGCATCAGTAGTAACTGGGCAAGATGAGGTTGTAATAGATAAACAACAAGAACCTACAGTAGAGCTCAGGGACCTCTAGTCAGTATCTTGTAATAACCTACAACAGAAAAGAATCTGAAGCCGTGTACCTGAAACTAACACAATACTGTCAATCAACTAGCATGAAATTTAAAAAATAATTTAAAAGATGAGATTGTAGATGGGGAAGGACCAAATCAAATATGGCCTCACAGTCACAGGAGGGATTTACGCTCACTTTATCTTAAGAGTAACTGGTAAGCAGTACGTTCTTAGGAACTGGCCTTCCCCCTGCCCCGCACCCCGTGCCAATACTGACTTCCAGTTTACATAAACCAAGAGAAAAAGCAAAACCTTCAGAACTCATCTCCCCCCAGATCTAAGCTAGGGCCACATTTAAAGTCCCTGCGCCAGCTGGAAGTCCCTCTGTTGTCAAATAACTTTGAAGAAGATTCAATAGCAATTCTGATTCATACTGAGGTTTTCTTATCTCTAACTTATACCTGTAATTAGGACTCCTAGATCCCAAGCAAATCAATTAGTCACTAGGAAAACGTTTCCCCTGGTCTTTGATCCAAGCAACTAAGTGCATGAGTACTTAAAATATAAAAGATTTGACTTCTGAAACTCCAGACACTCTGACCCTGGGTAAGACTGGAGTATGGTTGTGGGTGATGGTTTCCTGGGCATCCCCGTAATGCTACACACACACACACACACACACACACACACACACACACACACACACTCGTTGGCCTCAGACTTATAGTTACATTGCAATTTGTGAGACAGTCTCCTCTAACACTTTTCTTAAAAAGAAGGCATATTTCCCCTTTGAATTTTCTCTTTCCCCCAATTAAAACCCTAGGCTCTTTCTTGGGTCACAGGGCATGGAGAGAAATAAAGATGGTACCGGGTCTTCTCTGGTGAGAAATGCTAGAAAGATGTGCCTGGACAGAAGTCCCTGAATACTCCTGTCAAGATGCATTTCACGTTGGCAGGCTGCAAACTGAGGAAAACCACGGTTTCTCTTGGAAGCACTTAGTTCACTTAATTCAAGGCAGACATGATACCTTAACCAACGTCCTTGGGTTACAGGCACGTGCAATAGGGCCCCATGGGTTTAGCTGCCCATCTCCCATTTCCCCCATCTTCTGAGAAGAGCATCGAAGCTTCCTTCAGTCCAAGAGCTGAGTGAGCATCGGAGCCCAGGCCAATCCTCCGGCCCAGTGACCAGTTCAGGGATGGACAGATGACCCAGGTTGGCCCAATTGCAATGGATGCAGGACTTTACAGGAGCAACTGAGTCAAAGCTCTCTCTTTTCCCTTGGACTTGGGACCACAAGAGCTGGTAATTACTGGGTTCTGTCTGGTAGGTTAGAGGAGAGTGCCCACATTAGAATTTTTATCCCATTACATGAGCTTCAGGAACCGGAGGGATTTTGCTGAGAGAAGAATGTGTAATTGCATAAAATCCAAGTGTAAAGTACACCCAGTGCTTATAAGAAGTTGAGCCAGAGACAAGCATCACCAAGAACCAGGCTTCATGCTGTCTTGTCTCCTGCTAGGACTGTAGGTTCCTTGTTCCTCTCTCCATCTCTGAAGACGGGCTTTCTTCAATGCTCTAAGGCAGTACACACACACACACACACACACACACACACACACACACACAC
>NW_020838001.1:3770762-3886857 GCF_003676395.1 Aethalodelphis obliquidens
ACACACACACACACACACACACACACACACACACACACACACTGGAATATTACTCGGCCATAACAAAGAATGAAATAATGCCATTTGCAGCAACACGGATGAACCTAGAGATTATTATACTAAGTGAAGTAAGACAGCGAAAGACAAATGCCATATGATATCACTTATATGTGGAATCTAAAAGAAAGATACAAATGAATTTATATACAAAACAGAAATAGACACACAGACATAGAAAACAAACTTATGGTTACCAAAGAGGAAAGGTGGGGGGAGGGATAAATAGAAGTTTGGAATTAACATACACACACTATATATATATATAATAGATAACTAGTAAGGATGTGCTGTAGAGCACAGGGAACTATACTCAATTTTTTTTTTTTTTTTTTTTTTTTGCGGTTCACGGGCCTCTCACTGTTGTTGCCTCTCCCGTTGCGGAGCACAGGCCCCGGACGTGCAGCCTCAGCGGCCATGGCTCACGGGCCCAGCCGCTCCGCAGCATGTGGGATCTTCCCGGACCAGGGCACGAACCCGTGTCCCCTGCATCAGCAGGCGGACTCTCAACCACTGCGCCACCAGGGAAGCCCTATACTCAATATTTTGTAATAGCCTATAAGGGAAAAGAATCTGAAAAAGAATAGATATTTATGTATGTAAAACTGAATCACTTTGCTGAGCACCTTCAGCTAACACAACACAACACTGTAAATCAATATACTTCAATAAAAAATTAAGAAACTTTTTAAAAAGAAAAGAGAGCTCCTTCCTGAGCTGTGACACCTCCAATTGCAGCGACCTCACCCCCAGTATCTATCCAGCTGTCAGACCATCCCACTTCTAAACTCCTAATGGACAGTTTGTTCAGGTGGCCAACCCTGGTCCAATCAGATATGGCCAGAGTGGCGGGGTCATGTGGTATAAACTCTGCCACAGAGATCTACCCTGTGGGTGGGCGGTTAAGTTTTTAAAGAATGGGCTTTATAGACACCCCCAGAATGTCTGGCATACACGGATATGGACCTTGTCTTTTGCATTCTCCATGAGGAAAATATGCTCGTGTTGGTGAAAAGATGCAAAAGCTATCATAATGGGATGGACGCCTAGTGTTTCTGAAAATGGCAACCAAACGAAGGAGTCCAGTCTGAAAGAATTGTCTATGAGGGGGTTCACTCAACAGTAAGGAAGAAACAAATCTATCCTGTTTTTAATGGCTCCCACTGCCCTTCCTGATGTTATCAAAATTCCAGAAAGAATCAGTCACCCCCAGGATCACTATGGGACAGGAGAGGTTCTCAACAACCTTCAGTGGCTCCCACTTCCTTGTGTACCAGTCCTCACTCCACTCACTGTTTTCCCTAATGTTTCACGAGTATCACTCGTGAAACGTATCTCCCTTTACCTAGACAGTACTTTCCATCCCAGCCCATCAGGCCTCCCTAATTCTTAAATAAGTTGGTCCTTCTTACCTCCTTATTAGCCGTGGCACTCTGGGGACATTACTTCACCTTGTTAAGCCTCAGATAGATTACTTCTCTAGGGGTGGGGATAATAACAATACATTCCTCAACTATGACAGTATCTACCCAAAATACGGACATCTTTCCGCTTTAACACACCGATCTCACTTCTAGAAATGATGTGCACGTATATGAAATGACCACTGTGGGGTTATTCATCATAGTATTATTTGTCATATAATAAAAATATTGAAAGTGACCCAGTTGCCTATCAATAGGTATCAGTTGAAGAAACCATGGTAAATTCATTTCCTAGACATAAGCAGCAAAAAAAGCGAGGTACAAAAGAAGTGTGGGTTCGTGGTATAATAGAAAATAAATATTTGGTCTCTGTGCCCAGTTTCTGTCACCAAGCTTCTAAAACCTCTGGAATTTCCTATCTTTTCTGTACTAATGAGGTGACTCATGGCGGGGGGCAGGGGCCTAGGTATCTTCAGGATGGGGGCTGATGCCAGAAGGACGAAGCCATGATTAAAGGGTTGGAACGTTCAGCCCCATCTCATGACCCCCAGGGAAGGGAGAGGGACTAGAGGTTGAATTCAACCACCAGTGGCCAGAGATTTAATCAGTTATGTCTCGATAAAAACCCCTACTGGGGTTTGGGAGCTTCTGGATTGGCGAATACATTGATGTGCTGGGGAGGGGGTGGGCTTAGAGAAGGCATGGAAGCTCTGTGCCAGCCTGACACCCCCTCCCCCAACAACCTGTTCTATGCCCCTCTTCCATCTGGCTGTTCTTGAGTTACATTCTTTGTCAAAACAAAACAAAATAAAACAAAACACCTGTAGTTGCAAACAGAGTGCTTTCCTGAGTTCTGCAAATCATTCTAGTGAGTTATCAGACCTGATGGGGGAGGCAAGGTTGTGAGAACAGCCAAACTGTAGGCAGCTGGGCAGAAATGGGGATCACCTGGGGACCCCTCTTGTGCTGGTATCTGAAATGGGGTCGGTCTCCTGGGAATGAGCCCTTGATTTCTGGGATCCGATGCTACCTCCAGGTACCTTGAAATTGAATTGAATTGACACCCAGCTGGTGTCACAGAATTGGAGTATTGGTGCGGGAAAATGACACATATTTGGTATCAGAAGAAAACCACACATTTGGACTAAGAAGTGGTGTCCGGAAAGAAAAATCACGGTGTCGTATGCTTTCACATAAGAAAGGAGAGAGAAGCAAGTCTACGTGTTTGGATTTGCCCATATTCTCACAATGGAACAGCAGAAGGGTAGACTAGAAAGTAACAAAAATGACCACCTAGAACAGGGTAGCCAGGTCAGAGATGGGGATAAGACTTCCCTATATGTAATTTTTTCATAGTTTTAATTTCTCAATCACGTAAGAGTATCACTTGTTAAATGCTTTAATTTACAAAATCTTCGTAAAATTATCACGAGCCTTAATTCCTCACTGTCTTGCCATTAACTAAGTGAGCGCTATGCAGATAGGTGAGGACCAAGTACGAGCCACGTGACTGTGGGCTAATACCTCTCTGGGTCTCTGTTTTCTTGAGAATCTGAGATGAGGACAATGAAAGCACCTATATCATGGAATTAAATATACCGAAGATTTGAAAAGGTGGCACATACTTTGAATAAATGGGAGAAATTAATGTGTGTTTTGGACTCCTCATAGTATCTTGCACAGGGAGGACCCCTACAAACATCTGTGGATTGACTGACTGGAATAAAGCTTTACGGGAAAACTTGCTCCCTGGAAAACCTAAAAGAGTCTTCTGATGATAGGCCTGGATTTTCAATACTAAACTCAGACTCAAAGAAAGAAAGAAAAAGAACATAAAATATGCAGGCAAGGGAACATGAAGAAAATAGGTACTTGAAATTCTAAAGAAGATGTGATACACACACACACACACACACACACACACACACACACACACACACACTGGAATATTACTCAGCCGTGAAAAAGAATGAAATAATGCCATTTGCAGCAACATGGACAGATCTAGAGATTATCACACTAAGTGAAGTAAGCCAGACAAAGAGAAATATCATATGATATCACTTATATGTGGAACCTAAAAAGAAAATGATATGAAGGAACTAATATACAAAACAGAAACAGACTCACAGACATAGGAAAAAGATGAAAGGTTACCAAAAGGGAAAGAGGAGGGAGGGATAAATTAGGAGCTTGGGATTAACATATGCACACTACTATATATAAAATAGATAACCAACAAGGACCTACTGTATAGCACAGGGAACTATACTCAGTATTTTATAATAACTTCTAAGGGAAAAAATCTGAAAAAGAATATATATATATATTATATATATATAATGTATAACTGAATCACTGTGCTATACACCTAAAACTAACACAAAGTTATAAATCAACTATGCTTCAATAAAAAATAGATTTTTTAAAAAGAAATTCTATTAATAGACACTCCAGAGAGACAGACCAGCAGAGCAGCAGTACTGGGGACAGAGCATAACGTCTTCCAGAAACTTTTAAAATAGGAGCTGGGGGTAGAGATCCTCAGACCGAAAAGTTATACCAAGTACTAATTGGTATACACTGGAGGAAAAAAAAAAAATCCCCACTTAGACACTGGCTACTGAAACTTCAGACCATCAGCGATAAGGAGAAAATTCCTAAAGTACCAGAGAGAAAAGACAAAGGGCAGTCGGTCTTAGACAAGATTTTCCCCAGCAGTAACCGACATCCGGAGAGAATGACATAACATCTTTAAGCAACTGCGGGAATACAGCTGTCAACCTAAATTCTATCCCCAGCCAAACTGTTATCTATAAATTCCAACATAAAGACATTTCAGACGGACAAGGACACAGAAAATTCACTACTCACGGAGTTCTCTGTAGCAGGGATTGGCAAGTGGTAGCCCACTGGCCCACTGACTGTTTTGGCAAACAAAGTTTTATTGGAACACAGCCAAGCCAGTTCATATATTCATATACACATTATCTAGGGGTGCTTTCCAATTACAACAGCAGAGTAGCTGCCACAGACACTGTATAGTCCAGACAGCCAAGGATATTTACGCGCTGGTTCTTTACAGGAACATTTTGCTGATCCCTGCTCCACAGGACTCAGTATTTACACGTGTGTCTATTCACCCAACATATACTTGCTAAGCCAGACCTAAACACGGTGAGATGAATGATGGCAGGTTCCTGGTCCAGGCAGACGGAAGCTTAGCAAGGGCTGTGCTGGATAGCCACCCCTCTTTTCTGGGAGGTGGAGCCCACAGGTGTGTCTGAAAACAGCAAAACAGCAATCTGTCTCGACAGAGACAACTCAGCCCCCTTTGAATCTCATGTTTCAGACGGGGAGCTGGTACCCTGAGATGGTTCAAGGGTCACAGAGTTGGCTTTGGTTCCTTGTGTCACGGACCTGGTCATGAATTCCTCATCCCTCTCACTTGCCATCTGTCCACATCTGCTCTCTCTGACTGTGCCCTGATGCACAGCTGATGCTGCAACACCCCGCATCCCACCCCCACAGGTGGTGCTGTGCGGGGAGCCGATACTGGCCAGACTTGACCTTGGTGGTTCTTGCCAATCGTGTAGATAAATAGGAATGGATGTAGAGCAGCTCCATGATGGAGGTCTGTTCAAACAAAGACGGGAGAGGAGAAGGGAGGAAGGAAGCAGGGGAGGCAACAAGCTCGTGTTCAACAGACGAACCCCTCCTCCCCGCCCCGGTCCCATGGGATTCTTTCCCTCTGTCACGAATTCTTGATCCCTCTGCCTCTTCCGTTTCTCGCCCACCTCTTGTCATTTACTCAGCGCCTCATTCCGGAAAGCTGGAAGGATTAATGTGACACGCGTGGCAGAAGGGTGCTCATGTTTATTCACTCCGGCCCCCCACTGTTATAATTCTTACAATTTCCCTGCACTAAATACCACTCAGATCTCAACAGTTCTGAGCTTTCCTGCCAGCTAAGAGACAAGAAATCACATATTCAGGTGACGGAAGGACCCAAGTGGATTTATAATGGTGTGAATAGCAGGTAGCTTGATTTACCAAAGCTTCGAGATACTTAAGAATTCATATAAAAGGATTTGGGGATTTTGAGAATACATGTCTTCCAGGGGTGGGGATGGGGGTAATTGACTATCCTGACAATTTCTCTAAGTCAAATTCTATTACTCTGAGGAACATTCACAGATGTGCTTCCCTGAGAAACTTCTAAGTAAAAATAGGAACTCGGGACTAGTTCAGGGCAAACTTTGAAGACTGTATCTTTGCCTTGTGTGAGTTTAGGATTCAAAAAGTTGTCTATATACTTGTTTCTTTCCACTTGGCCTCCCAATAAGGCTGTGCGGTAGGCAGAGGCCAGTGATCACATCCATTTATAAACGAGGAAAGAGGCTCAGTTTAAGGTTGGTTCCCCTCGGGGATTTGGTGGCAAAGCCAGGTCTCCAGACCGAACAGCCCCTTCCACTGGGCTTCCCCGGCCTGCAAACTGGGCAGGTGATAGACCCCGCGCCTGGAAAGGCCCCCAGCTCGGTTCTACTGTTGCCGTCTTGAAATTCTCAATAATTTTGACCCAGCGTTACCGAACCAGGTTCATTTTGCCCAACGCACAAGCGAAAATGCTAAGACTCCAAGGTTTGCAGCAAAGAAAGGGTTTACTCACGTGGCAGCCAAGCGAGGAGATGGGACACCGAGTCCCGGACGCCCCTTCTTGAAGGCAAGGGGCTTGGGGTATTTGGGGATGAAGAAGCAGGGTGTTCTGAGGCGTGGGAGCCGTGAGCAGCGTGGAGAAGGTGGTTGGAAAAAGGTGCAGTAATTGTCATTCTGCACAGACGTAACCAAGCTCCTGGCCTCTGCACGTTAAAACATGGAGGTGCTCAGCACAATCGGAGGGTGGAGACTTGAGCCCTCTGACGTCAAAGGTCACCGAGCAGACGCTCACACATGCCCAGTTGGAGGGCTGGTGGTCTTATCCAGTCTTAACTGGCTCCGCTTGAACTAGACACAGCTGACTCCAAGTTCTTGGAAAACAACTTGCACAAATATCTTATTCTTTAGGCTACGTGCCCCTTGGAGGACAAGCACGTTTTTTGTAGCAACAATTAAAACGACCTTGATGGTGAAAGCAGGGTACAGGTGTAATGGATTCAATTAATGATTACCCAGGGTTTCACCAGGAGTCCTGCCTTTGCATTTTGCACGGGGCCCTGTAACTCCTGTAGCCCATCCTACCCACAGTTCCACGGGCTCCCCTTCTATTCCTCCACCCGGATGCCAGAAACGCCCGCCACACTGGGGCTTGCTCTCCCAGCTCCCGGGACTCCTCGGCCCTCCTCCTTCTCTCTGGATCTGCAGCAGCTAAAAGGGCTGAGAGTCCAGGAGGAGTACCCTCCATGCACACTGGCAGCTCCTCCTGTGCGGCTTCACATCCTACAGGATAAATCAGTACCCAACTCTATCAGTTCATCAAAGTCAAAATTCTCTAAAATGTGTTTAATTAAAACAAGAGTCTCTTGGGCTTTCTCAGATTAGACGTGATCAAACCCACCCAGAATACTGGATTTCTCTTGGCGTTTAGGCTGGGTCTCTGTCCAATTCCCTGCCTCTGATGGTCTCCAATGCTTGACTCAAAAGGGAGAGAGGGAGGGAGAGAGAGAGGGAGGGAGAGAGAGAGGGAGGGAGAGAGAGAGGGAGCCCATCGGAAAGGCTGCAAAGGTCCACTGTTGGCTGTTGGCTATGACCGGCCTCTCCCTGGAATCCTGCCCAGCACGTGTCCGTGCCTCTGGGGACAGAAGACAAAGCTATGCATCGCTACGAAGGTGACCAGGATGGTGCCCGGGGAAGGAGCCAACGCTCTCCCCAAATTTATCTCTTCCCAACCACCCCGAATGTTCTTTCTTCCTTGGATGGTCTCCAGATCCCGCTCCTTCCTTAAAATTCAAGCAGCCCCCCTCACCCATCTTGCTCCATAATTGACTTTAGATGAATCTACTTCCCGAACGATAACTCTTTTCTGTCCTCTCCAGAGGTCCACGGAAAACTGACATGTAACCATGCATATCACACCAGCGAGAAAAACCCACATCAGAGCAAACTGAGATTTTTTTTTATTATGCATTTGACAGTATTTTCTGCTAGCACAATGAATGAATTTCTCTCTGAGATATCATCTTGCCACAGAGACAAACAGTGCACAGGTGTTTAAAAAATGTGATTCAAGCCCTAAGGACTATGAGTGGGATTCAGAACACAAGTGAACGTCTCTCTATGTACAGAGGCTTTGCGTTGAACACATCCGCCACAAGGAGTTGACACAGAGAACAGTTTCACAATAAATAATTGCTTCTCTAAACTGTACCCCATCCTGCTGGCAAATCAGTCCCTTCCATTTCCTTGTGACACTCACTTTTATACCTGTAACGCTTAGGATATACTCATCGAAAATTTAGCATTTGGTCAAGGCTAGCACCCCGGCATCCACCATCACATCAGGACCTCGGCAGGCACTCAAAATGCCGGCTCTTATCTCTCTGCCGTCGGGGGAGGGGGCGGCCTCTCCCCATCCCCGTGGATGACTAAACACTGCATCAGCTTCAGAAGCTCAGCAATCTCAGCGTGGCCGCTAGAGCACAGCTGAAAGAGATTGCGAACTGTCAGGTGTTATGATTCCCAGTTGTTGCCAATTACATAGATAAATAGAGATTTACGTAACTTACAAAGCCTTTGTGTCTGCAGCTTATTTTCAGCCATTCCCCCAAAGATCCACATTTCTTCCGGAAAACAAATATCACCTTAATAGCCTTGAGCTGGGGGTGCCTTTACAGTGGCTTCCAGGCAACTGGGTCTACTGCTCATCATCTGCCTGTGAAGGGCACAGAGGTCTCTGCTGCACGCCAGGGGGTTCAAAACACAGGTGTTAATTTCCTCCTCTTATCACAAACATCAAGGTTTCTTCTTTCTTTCTTTTCTTTTATTTATTTTTTTGGAGATACATTCTTTTAGCGGCACCAAGCACAGCTGAAAATGCCTGTCTAAATCCTCTAAGCCTGAAACTCATCAAACCTGCACAGCTGTGATCCGCGTCTCAAGTTGACGCCCGGCGGCCTCAGTGGCTCACACCCCATGCCTGCCCCGTGTGAGGGCTCAGACGTCGGCATGCTCCTGCCAGGGCCTGCATCTGTTCCAACATGGACAAGGGTTTACATTTGCAAAGAGTTAGCTTGAAGTCCACTTATGCTCCAAGAGAAGTGGCTTTGCAACGTGCCATACCTCTCCGCAAACAATTTCCTGCATGAAACCGGAGCCCTGGGCGTCGGGCCCCAGGGCACAGCTGGGATCGTTTTACCCATTAGGGAAACTGGGGTCTTTGGATGGGGCATTCTTGGGGAAGGGCTGTATTGTTAAGTGAGGACCCTTTGAGTGGGTTTTCTCCCCCAGGCAAAACTCATTTCTTGTCCTCAAAGAGGTGGAAATGTGAACCCAGCAGAAGCCATAACTGAGGTCTTCCTGCTGCAGGACCCTCCCCCAGGGGGCTCCTGAAAGGGCAGGCAGAGCCCGGGAGGCGGGGAGGTCCACTCCCTGGGCAAGCATTTGATGGTGGAGGTCTAAAGCCTACTCGCTTTGTCCGGCCTTAACTTTAACCTATCTTGGAAAAGGGAGGCAAAAGAAAAAAAAAAAAAGAGGCCTGTTACAAAAGAAGAGCTCTCTGCTGGCTGAAAGAGGAGACGTCTCCCCAGCCTATCTCTAGCCCGTTCCCTGTTTTGAACGGAACCTCCTCGCCAGAGCTTCCAGGCAATTTCAGAGCCTGCCATCCACCTGGGAAGGTGTGAACACAATCATCGCTGCTGACGCGGCCCTGGCGCGTTCTCTCTCCCACGGTCTGCTCCCATCTTTGATGATCACGTGCTCAGGATGGCAGCAGCTTCCACTCTGAGAATGTCAATCTGGAGATTACTGACTTGAGTCTTGCAAGAAAGTAGGGACCGGGCTTGTAAGGAAAGACTTTTTCTTCCCAAGTAAAGCGTCTTACAGGAGCTTGACATGCATCGTAAAGACCTAGAAGAAGCACCTTTCCAGGCCCCAGTGGGACATCTGTGCCACTGTTCTCATCTCCTGAACATCCAACAGAATGATAACACCAACAGCAAAAGCAACCAGTGCTTTTTCTGTGCTGGCCTCTGCTGCCTTCCTAGAACACACCCAGCACAGCACATTCCTACCACAGGGCCTTTGCACTTACCCTTCCGCTGCCTGACATCCCCTTCCCTCTCTCATCCCTCTGGCTCACCCCCTCCCCACTTCCTCCAGTTCTTTATGCCAATGTCACCTGGCCAGTGAGACCACCCCTGTCCACCCATGCTGCAACCACCCCCGACACTTCCTGCCCCCAGCCTGCTTCCTGCTCTCCTTCATATGCCCCATTCTGTGTTTAATGTATTGGTTTGCTATCTTTTCCCCCCACTATTTAAGTGCCGGGAAGGCTGACCTTCTGCCTTATTCCCTGTGGTGTCCCCAGCATCTGGGACGGTGCCCTGCACATCACAGGTGCTCAACAAATCTTTGCTGAATTGAATAAATGCCACGATGGATGGTGGTTTTAATCACGTCCCTCCCTTGCTGAGAAGGGTTTGGTTTTGGGGTGAGGAAGAGGAGAAAAAGGAAGAAGAGGCAAAGTGGGGACCAGCTGGGGCCTAATTCATGCTCTCCTGGGGTCTGTCTCTGCCTCTCCTCTGCATTTTCATTGTGGTTGCTGACAGAACCCTCTCCAGACGGCTCAAAGCAATCTGCCACCAATTTGGAAAGCCTCCCGGATACTAAGCAGTTTAATCCTCCCTTGATCAGACCCTGTAGGACCCCAAGCCGCCCCCCGCAGGCCATTACTATGAACATCAATTACCATCCCGTTGCAGATGTGTAGGCAGCTCAGTAATAACGATTTCTGATCGACTGAATGACAGATAAACCCAGTTGCGCTGCAGGAAACCCTCAGGATCACACAAAAAGACAAGTGGGTTTAAAAAAAAAAAAATTCCTAAAATGAACCGGAGGACTCGGAGGGCCTGGTGTCCAGCTGCTATAATTCACCTCTGTCCAGAATCAGCTGCTGAAAAGAAGAAATGATTCTTTTTGTAGAGACCACCAGTTGTTCTGGGAGCAGAGGGGCAACATGGGCACCGACAGATAAGCCTGCAGGGGCTCCGGGAAGCAGCGATCGGTGAGATTTGTCCAGACCTGGTGAAATCCAGGGTTGGACGTCACTGCTCAAAAGCTACAGGGAGCTCAGGACTCAGCTCCTAAGACGCAGGGCAGGCTGTCCACAGCTTTAGGCTGTTCTGTCCCCAGGGGTAATCTACCAAAAGCACCATTGCCCGTGGATGCCCACCGCACGCGGTGTCCCGCTGTCGGCCCGCACAGACCAGATGCGCCCCACACGTCCTCTGTGCCCCCCATATGGCAGCGACTCAGAAAGCAGCTTCACCTCCTCGGACACACGCCCCCGGCAGCACCGCCAGCCTGCTTTCCTGCTTCTTTGTCAGGTGTTTGTGCCGTCCTTGAATTCCTGTGGGGAGAGAGCTGGTTTGAATGAATCAACCCACATTTCCACACGGCTGGTTCTTCAGCGTCCAGTTAGGAATGATTTCCTCTTCCCACGAACATGAGCGCGGTCCCCCAGGTCCGCATCTCAGGCACAATTTCTGAAGGCTGAGCACACGGTCGGTGGATTCCTACCGGAGTCCAGCCTCCACCCACACTACTCAGTTATTCATCAGATGTTAAGGAGCCAGGAAGGAAAATGTGGTTGGCGCTTCTGGACAGCAGATCCTGGGCCCCTGGCTACCACAGCACCTGCTGCGTAGGAAGCCCCCCTGCTTGTGCGTTTCACTTGCTCAGGAAGCACCTGGAGGTCCCATCCCACCAGCGATGGCTCTTGGAAGAGGCAGCTCTGCCTGGCGGGGCTGATGCGTCTTGGCCCAAAGTAAAGAAAAGGAGGAGCAAGGGGCATGAGTAGTAAAAACCAGCTTAAGTGGCTACACGGGTCGCACCTAGGGTCTGCTTGTTTATTCAAGTCCACACTGACTCACAAGCTTGTCTCCAGCAGTTAGAGCAGACTACAGGGTCTCAAACTCAGGGGCCTGGGGGGCCACCAAGTAAGATGATGAGTGACACAGGTGAATGGACATTGCATGTCCCACTCGAACCTGAGTGGTCCTTATTTGGTTCCAGCCTATCCGGCCAAGAGGGGATGTGGGCTGGTGAGACCAGATGGTCCCATTTGCTACTTTTGGAGAAGCTTAAAATATGCATTTGTTGAGGAGGGGGGTGATTCTGCAATTTTAAAGTGTTGGCAACTTATTCAAATTTTGGCAAATTGCTGTGCAATTCAGAAGAAATACGTCTGGAGGCCAGACATGGCCGTGGCGCGTTCAAGGCCTTGTTTTGAAAGGCATTGAAGGGACGGGGCTGCTGCACCCTCTGCGCCCAGCCCGCCCCCACACTCACCCACCCCCGCCTGCAGGACCGCATCGGGTGGAACAGGCAGAGCCCTGCTGCACCCACGTGGCCCAGGGCAACCGATCTCTGGAAATGCAGAAAGCCAGGGAGGGGGCTCATACCCGCGGGCAGCCAGGGTCCGCGGAGGGGGTCGTACCCGCGGGCAGCCAGGGTCCGGGGAGGGGGTCGTACCCGCGGGCAGCCGGGGTCCAGGTGCAGAAATGCACGCAGGCGGCGTCCTCGCTCTCCGCACAGGCGCAGCGCGGCGTCCCCTTCGACGGCTGTGAGCTCCGCGGAAAGGTCCCGGCCGACCTCCTGCCCCGGAAGCTGCCTCTGTAGTTGGACAGCCCATAGGGCACAGTCCGTCTGCAAAGGACAGAGAAAGGTCAGGGCCACGTCTGGACGAACCGCCCCAGCCTCTGTGCTCATGGAGCTGGTGAGGGCGTCCGAGATGGTGGGCCTGAGTATGAATGAGGGAGGTGGTGCAGTCCTGTCCCAGGAACTGGTGTCCACACCCTCCCCTGCACCTTGGGCCTTGGGAAACCTCTGGAGTGAATCCGTCATCCCCGCTACCCCGTACTCCCCAGGCAGTGGGCTGGGGCAGCCGGGATGGAAAGATGGGGAGGCCCTGGGGGAGATGGATGATGGCCTCTCTACATCCTCCCAGCAGCCAGCCCTCTTGCGGAGGGAGCAAGCAGACGCTGGGTGGATGCGTTTTTAGTCTTTTCAAGACCCAACTGTGGCCAGCGCGCCTCCCAGCCCGGGTCCTTCCAGGGCAGTTCTGGTTTTCCTTCCAGCACTCAAACCCCTGACATTGACATTCCCGCTGCCCTGAACACTGGTCCCAGCTTTCATCCTTGAGCCAGTGGCACCTGAGCCTGGCCATCCAGACCAGTAAGACACCTTCCAGACCCGCAGCCCAAGGCCAGCCCTGGCTCCCGCCCTGCTGGCCACCGAATTTCTTCTGTGCGCACATCATGTTTACAGTCTGTACTAACTGGAATAGGACAAATCCAATTACGGCCATTAGAGACACATGCTGGCCCCCGAACACAGCTTCCTCAAAGCCACAAACGTCAGGGGAACCCTCTGTGCCCTGTGAGATTCAGCTGAGGACAGAACTGACCTTGGGAAAAGTCTTCTTATGAAACTGTTTACCCATCTCATTTACGGTTGGAGCTGGGATGAGGGTGATGGTGTCATTTGAAACAATAAATGTTTACATCTGTTTCTGATGCTCGTGTCCATCCAAACCATTGCTCTCCAGGGACGGGAGGCCACTGCCAGGCAATTCAGTGGGAAAAAGTTAAAAGCATATGCTTAATTCATTAGCACTACTGAACAGGGTTTGGGGGACAGATTACTAGTAACTAGAGGAAACACATGTGGCCAAAAGTTACTTTTCCAATAAGTCTTGGTTTTCCTGCTAGTTCCCAGGATCCACCACCTTGGCTTCTGTGAGCCCCATGGAGTCTCACCAATCATCCACCTCAAAGGGGGCTCTGACATTCTCTGTGCGTTTTCAAAATAGCATCAAATTGAATTTCATTTAATTTGAAACACATGCCATGGAGCCTTTCTGGGGTGGTGAGGGCAAAGTGGGGGGGGGTGCCCCATCGTGACCTAATGCTTGGAACGGACCTGCTCCCTGCTGGGCAGGACACTGGAGCTAAGAACATAACCCCATAACCCCACCCTCTTTCTCTTTTCCCCTCTCCCCATTCCCTTCCACCCAAGTGAGTTGAGAAATGGCCTTGTACGGCTTCCCTGGATCCAAGCAGGCCCAGTACTGAGCAGTCTGTGCTCACAGGATGGAGAAAGGAAGCGGGGGCCAGTCCCCTTCTGAGCTGAATCTTGGCTAAAACCCCATCTTTTCTCAGGAATGGGAAATAGGGGTGGGGGTGAGGTTGCAAAACAATACAGACATTGTGGTGAGGCAGGATTTGGCTAAAGGTATAGATTTCCAGTAACAGGGCCACATTAAATCTCTAGGTGTTGACATTGAACCCACACCCCCATTTCTTGGTGAAAATTACACACAAGGAATAACAACCACGGCTCCCATTTTTCCATCAACAGCAAGACCTGCAATTTTGAAATTGCTGTCAGTGGATCAGGCATTTGTGTGCGCAGAGCCACTCAACTTTGCAAACGCACGAAGTGTTTTTAGTGAGGAAACAAGGCGACATGGTATTTGGTAATAGAGAACCCTAAGCGCTTTCCCAGTAGCCTCGTGGGAGGAGCTAGTATGCAAATGAGCCCTTGTAACTTTCCAAGAATGCTTATGGAGGCACGAAACCCCTGCTCCAAGCCCCAGGTGCTCAAGGTGTGCACTCCGCTGGCTGACCTGGAAGCCGGTGGGGGATGACAAAATCTATGAACCAGAGGACTTAACAGATGGTCCAGACCACAGATGGCCCACCCCCCATCAAGAGTTCCGGGTCCAGTGAAGGCCCACCTCCCATAGGTCAAAAATTTAAAGGTTTTTAAATCAATCTGATAAGTGCTTAAATAAGACAGTTCAGCTTCAAAACACCTTGGAAGTTGGAGCTTGATTTTAGGATTCTGGGGCTCCTTGGAGTTCCATGTCAGAACATGGCAGCACAAGGTACATTACCTTCCATTCTGCTCCATCCCACATGCAGCCCGAGCTCCATCTACCCACCCCCATCCCACAAGCAGCTGTCCCTTGACCACCCTGTAGGCCTTGGGAGATGTGCTGGAGGCCTGTTCTGTCCGTGGGTATCAGACCCTGGAAGTGGGCTCAGGGACATCTGAGTAGAGGGAGTCCAGGATGGTGACTACCTGGTGCATGGTCTAGAAGAAGGGGTATATGGCTTTCAGTCTCATAGACTCCTTGCAATGGGGTGGGAGATATGGCCAGAGTAGGGTCAGAGGCACCCTCTACGCCACAGGACCAGGGCAGGTGTCTTTCTTTTTTCTATATATAGGTATTTTTTAAATTAATTATTTATTTATTTTTGGCCACGTTGGGTCTTCATTGCTGCGTGCAGGCTTTCTCTAGGTGTGGCGAGCAGGGGCTACTCTTCGTTGAGGTGTGCGGGCTTCTCGTTGCGTTGGCTTCTCTTATTGCGGAGCACGGGCTCTAGGCGCGCGGGCCTCAGTAGTTGTGGCGCAACGGGCTTAGTTGCTCCGTGGCATGTGGGGTCTTCCCGGACCAGGGCTCGAACCCATGTCCCCTGCATTGGCAGGCGGATTCTTAACCACTGCGTGCCACCAGGGAAGCCCCTAGGTGTCTTCAGGTCTAAGAGTGGATACCAGCTCCTCAAAAGTACAAGAAAGGGCGACTTCTTTTGCACCTGCTGTGGACCCAGCACAAGGCTGAGCAAATGAAGACTATTAATTAAGCAACTGGTTGTTGATTGTGAGATAAACTAGTCCAATAAGACTGGATTCTCTCCAACCTAAAACATTCAACAACCACAAAATTCATTACAAAGAATTTCCAACACCTGCCAAGCATCCACTATATCTGGGCATACCTCATTTTATTGCGCTTCACAGATATTACGGATTTTACGAATTGAAGCTTTCTGGCAACCCTGCATTGTCAGATGATGATTGGCATTTTTTAGCAATAAAGTATTTTTTAAGGGATATACATTTTTTTAAACATAATGCTATTGCATACCTAACAGACTGCAGTATAGAGTAAACGTAACTTTAATATGCATTAGAAACCAAAAAATTCGTGTGACTTGCTTTTTCGCTTTGTTGAGGCTGTCTGGAACCAAATCCACGGTATTTTCAAGGTCTGCCTGTATCTCCCTGGTATTAGTCTAAGTGTGACGAGGATGCAGAAACGCCTTAAGGAGTTCACATGCTACTGGTGTATGAAAACAGTACAGGTAAAGGAAACCTGACAAGCCAATACGCCCAGGTATGTGCAAGGTACACAGACCACAGAGAAAGGTTACCTGGTGATCCCATTATTATGTTGTAAAGCACTTACATGATGAGCACTCCACCCGCTCCACAGTTTCCTGTGAAATTCCCCTGGGGAATTATCCCTCCCTCCCTGTGTAAGGTCCTATGAAAGGGCTGTCAGACAGACTGAATGATACACTGCACTGCATGAAAAATGCTTAGCAAAGAGCTCCTAGTGGTGAATTAACGTGGCTGCTGTTGTTGCTTTTTTGGTCTGGGAATTCAAGTGAGTTGTACCAGGCAGAAAAACCCCATCTACCAGGACTGCGTTTGAGATGTGTGCCTAAGTAATAAAGACAGGTAAGAAGGACCCAGAGTGTCGCAGGGCACAGCAATGCCATTCTTGGCCAGGCTTCCTTTTGGCTGGTCTATCATTCTACACTGTCTACCCAATAAGCACCGTGTTTTAGTTGGTTTGGTACCTTTATCATTTCTTGAATGTTTCTTGAACGGTGAATTGGAAGCACTAATGATGGAACCAGGAAAATGAAGTTAAATCGGCTGAGAACTTTGACCAGCACACCATCTGACCTGTGGTTTAGCCTGTGTTTTACAGTGGGGCTTAGAGAACACAATTCTTTGTAAAAGTAGTCAGCTCTCCCACCTGTTAATGTTCCAGTTATAACACAGAGCTCCAAACAAAAGAGAAGCAGATGAGAAGGTGAGTCCAAGTGCTCTTAGACAAAACACCCCAAAACATTCGCATAGGCAACGTCTAGCATTGTGTGTGTTTGTATAATAAATTGTCCTCAGCGTATGTGGTCAGAACATTCATTAGTTGATCAGTGATGGTGGTACCAGAGTCATATTTACCATTTAACATTTTCTCCCATGTGTCATACCTAAATGTTAAATACTAAACTTCCAAATCTCCTGTATTCATGGTTCATCTGCATCGTCACACTGGAAGAACTTTCTTTCTTTCTACAAGAAGTTTTTAAATAGGGAAAGTTGAATGTTTCTTTTAAGAATCTGTTTTTAAGTTCAGTGTTGCCTTTTCCTACATGAACCAACCATCTCCATCTCTCTGATCGGAAAACTGGCTTCAGTCCCTGAAGTGAAAGGAGGGAAACAGATATTCACAAGGGTCAGCTAGAAGCAGCAAAAGGAGCTTCACTGGCCAAATTCTAAATTCTCAGGAAAGTTTATCGAATTGTCCTTGAAAACCCAGTTTTCATATCCTCCCCCCAACGCTGAATAGCACTCAACAAGTATCTGTGGAGTGGTTTTCAATGTACGGGCCCTGGACTAGACTCCGGGTGAACATCCGTGAACGAGACAGACCAGCGGCCCTGTACACACACAGTTTTAATCTAGTACAGGGGTTAGCAAATTGGCATTTTTGTGGGCTTCATCCAATCAAAAGAGGGTGGTTTTTCTCTAATCTGAAAATTTCATATAAACATCACAACTTCCAGCTTCTCTTGTATAACTGGAAGTTATACTCGCTCCAACCCCACACTCTAACATGGCAGCAGGTGTCTGGAGCTGAGTGATACTGCCAGAGGCTGGCTCAAGCTCTCTGGCCCCAGTCCCTGTATCTGTCCTTCTTTGCTTGCTTCTCTCACCTGTCTAGCCCTCAGGGGCATGTCAGTTTACAAGCCCTGCTCTAGCGGCTTGTCCCATAAAGCAAAGCCAGACAGGTCACGTGCCACGGTGACAAAATTAGCACCTGCTACTATTTTTACAAATAAAGGTGCTGTCATTCTCAATTCAAAAAGCCTAGGTTCTAGGGAGTGTCTCCCCAACAAACAGAACATTTTCACTTCATGGTCAGAACATGAAGTTGATGCTCTGGTTCACATTTTTCCTGCTGAAAGGGATAGCAAGGACAGGATCGCCTCTGGGACACACTGTACAGAAGGCGTGACTCTGATGACCAGTCCTGCAGCCGAGAGGAAGGGGAACAACTGTTTCCCAGGGGGAGGCAGACAGGCAGGGGCAGCAGCCCCAGCTACCAGGCACCAGCAGTCATTAGATACTGCCCCCCACCACTCCCCAGAGAATCAACTTCGAGACTCCAACATGCTTTCTAACTAGGGCTTGATTTCAGATTTTATTAAATTCCTTCCTTAGAAGACACCACTCACTTGTTCTCTCAAGCTTCAAAATATCTTCTTGGGCAAGGAAGAAAGTGTGGATCAGCTTCACTGACTGTCTTTGTAACCTTAGCCAGAAAAAACTGCTAGCTAAGAACTCTGTTTAAGAGTAAGACAGGATGAAGTAACTACAGGAAGTGGTTGAATATTCAAAGGTCTATAAAAGCATCCATTCACTTCAACAAGCATCTAGTGGACCACCCCCCACCCACCCCCGCCCACTGCCACTTTGCACAAAGACGTAGAGGAAAGAGGGAAACACCAGCTCAGAGACAGGAGCACCCCTCTCGAAGGACTTAAAAGCCCCCAATTCTCTAGAGCCTGGGATCAACGCTGGCTGTTTTTGTCTCCTGGAATCCAATCTCTTATCTTTCCCCTGGGGAATTATCCCTCCCTCCCTGTGTGAGGTCCTGCAGAGACTGTCGACTGGCAGTCTCACCTTCCCCTGCCTCAGGACTCAACAGGTGACCCAAGCTGGCCCATCACACCCTCTCCCTCCCAAGACACCTGAGCAAAGCAATTCAAGGTCAGAAAATACTCTGAAGCTGCTACTTGCCAGGTGGCTCCGTCCTGCCTTGTCTGTTCGACTGTGCCCCCACTGGGACCCCCAGTCCCGTCTTGGCACCTCTCCTTTCTAAGCCTGGTACTGCTTCTCCCTCCCTCCCAGTTTGTGGGCCACGCTGTGTCCTCCCAGGAAACTCCTATGCTGTGTTAGCAACACTAGGTTTCTGTTGCTTGCGACCAGCGACCTCTAGCTGACCCCGGAACTCACTTTCTCCAGATGGATGCAACCATGATCTCTTGGGTTTCATAGAAAGACCCGGAGTCTCTGCAGCTGACAAGGACAAGTAGAGATTTTCTTCGTGGAAACAAGCACAAAAGAATATGTTCCGCATCAGGCCAAAACCCAGCCAACGGAGCTGGCTGGAATCCTTTCTTCCCAGGTATGCCCACTGTGAAATGTTCGGTTTGGATCACACTTTGGGCGGGTGGAAGCAAGCGGATGACCCCATGATGCTCAGGGCCCAGCCCCCAGACACTTGGCTGACCACCTCACAAGGCTCACCCTCCAGTGACTTGATTCCTTGTCCACTCACCAAACGCCTGTGAAAGTCTGCTTGGGACAGGCCAAGTGCCAGACAACCACTGGGTGCCCTTCTGACCTCCGGGAAGGAAAACAGCCAGAACACATCTCCTCCTTGGCCTCGTTATGTGAGCAGAAACACACACACACGCTTTCTGGTTCTAAAGGATACGCCCCAAGCTTCATGCTCACGAACAACATAAAGTGAAGTGACCATTTGTAACTTCACTTCTGCAGAAAAGCCCCGCATCTCTAACGGGGAGGATCCCAAGGCAGATTGCTCCTCCACCACCCGGCACTGGGGAAGGTCCTCCTGCAGCCTCAGAAATAGCCCATGGCCCCAGAGCATTAGAAACATCAAAAGAGCGAGCAACGTGCTGCGGGCTGGAGATTAATTTTTTTAAAGACATTCCCCCCACCCCACCCCCCGAAAAACCAACCCACGACTTTTGAATTTATCCAGGACTTGGTTGTTGGGGAATTTTACCAGAATTACATACATTTTCAAAGAGAACATTGACTCTCCATCAATCGGACCCAAGGCGTGGGGGCGTTCCTCACCTGTGCTGCAGGTGTGGCTTCCTTCTTGTCCCCTGGGGTTGGTAACAGCTGGTCTCTGCCTGTTCACCTCGGCACCCAGGGCAGCCCAGGCAGTACCTGGCTCAGAGCGGGTGCCCAATAATACCTCAGCATCTCAGTAACAAAGGTCTGCTACGTGAAGAAAGGAGGGAGGGAAGGAGGTCTCAATTGGCCGTTTCTTCTAGGCCATGCCCAGTCTGCAACTGTACAGAATTCCTGGCTGAGTCACTGGACTTCACTATCGTTGTCCTCAATCGGCCCCTCTTTGCGGTTCTTCTAGAGAGAATATGGTCTCTAGACCACAAGAAATGGAAGAACCATGTCTTGATGGTAACTTCCACAGACACAAGAGGAAGAAACCAGGCTGCCCGGATGCATGAGGCCTCAGAGACAAAACCAGAGGCTGCCCTCGGCAGACAGACCCAGGTTTCTGGCCCAAATTGAAGACTAGCTCCCTGAGAGGCCCTAGGTGACTGGCTTCTCTCTGGGGTTGAGAAACGAAATGACTGGCTCTCCGGAAGGTCCGTCCAGCTCCAAATTCATCGAGAGATTCCCGAATGCCCTCACTGTTACTTGAGCACCTCCGAACAGCACAAACTCTAGAGCAGGGCCCAGCCCTTCTCTCCAGCAATTAAACCACAATGAAATGTGGGGTCTCTACCCCACCCAAGCGGAGAGATTCCCAGGATCTCACCAACTGTATTTAGAAAGCTTTGGCCCAAAGCGTAGGACTCTCCCATGTCCTACCGCCACATAACTGAGCTTAAAAATCACCCCAAAGCCACAGGCTGTCTCATCCCATCAGCTCCCTGGACACGGCATCCTCCTCCCCTAATGCAGACACAGGGGCTCTGAATGAAGGATATTTGACCAGTGGTCAGAGCAAGGGAGAACGGCAGAAAAATCCTTCTGTGTTCGGTGTGTGGGGTGGGATTTCCAAGAATGACAGCTTAAAAAAAAAAAAAAAGTTAGGGCAACAAACGCCTGCAATATTTGGAGAATGAAGCCATCTATGGAATCCAACAGATTAGCTGGTTTCCCCTCCATCTGGTACAACCCAAATGCGTCCATACGAGTTAGGCTAGAGTTTCTCTCCCCAACCCCCAGTGACCCTAACGAATTCCAGGTCGAATGTAGGCATGAGCAATCCACGTCTGTCTGGCATGGCCTCATTAT
The DNA here is from genome assembly GCF_003676395.1 of Aethalodelphis obliquidens. Taxonomy (NCBI): domain Eukaryota; kingdom Metazoa; phylum Chordata; class Mammalia; order Artiodactyla; family Delphinidae; genus Aethalodelphis; species Aethalodelphis obliquidens. The sequence goes on from NW_020838001.1 coordinate 3,791,627, forward strand.
AACTTTATGCAAAGCTGCAGACAGATGTGGCTCAAAATAGTTCCCAGCAGTGGAAACAGAAGGGGTGAAATAAGGAGCAGGTATTTTTTTAAGAATGGGGGGTATCTGTACAGGGATTAAAACAAAATACAGACACCATCACACATCCCTTTAAATAACCCACAGAAAGCAAGAGAAGACACCGTTGCTAATTTTCAGGAGACTTCATCTTACGGATGGAAAAATCCTACTGAAGGAAGACATGCTCGCCATGGCAACAAAAATAAAGACACTCGTTTTCTTCCTAATCTAATTGTTTGCATCCTTGTGGCAGCTCTGATCACTGGATTGCTGACCTCAAACTAAGAAGACCTGAGTCCCTCTAGAGAGACAGGCTTTATCCCCAAACAAGAACCAAGCACAGGGGCAGATCCTGTCTTTATTAAAAATGTCGATATTTGGTCGATTATGACGAGTGATTTTTGCACTAATGTTGACTTTTTAAAAATATCGCGTTAAGTTTTATTTTGCTTTTTGACATCTCCAAGTTTGCACCTGAAAGAGTGGGTCATAAGTCTCACCCTATTCTCCACCCTGCAAGAAACCCACGGAAATCGGATTTAGAAAAACCCAGAAAAGCTACAGACACCTCTGCTCTCTTGCCAACTTGCTTCTGACTTTTGGCAAAGCTGCTGGCCGCTCCCCAAGTCGTGGGCTGTTCGTGCCATCACCGAGCAACGAAGGATCACAACACGTCGGCCACATCAGCCTTCGAGGCTTTCTCATGGATGCGTGAATCTGTTTCTGTTTTTTAAATTACCGGGCCGGGCACAGGGTTCGCTGGCTGCCCTGTTCTAGTGTTACTGTTTATTAAGGCCTCCTGCTAAGTCAGCCCTGAGAGGCTATAAAAGAAGAGAAGACCTGTGTCGCCACGGCTCTGAACATTGCCAAGTTCTCCCAAAGCTCTTGGCTCTCCTGAGATTCTGAGCTGGGACACGTGAGAAAGGCCAGGGGATGCCCTAGCCTGCTGTCCATTCCTAGGAGACTTAGCCGGGGAGCAGGGCGTTAGAAACCCCCTGAACTGTGTCTGGACCGGCAGCTCATCTACACTGTGGCCATTGCCCGGATTTATTTTCCTTCCAAATACAATTGGTTCCTATCCCAAATAGGGGGAAAGAGTGTGTGTTTGTGTGTGTGTGTGCGTGCGTGCGCACGCATGCGTGTCCCATTTTAAGGAGGTCTCTGTTTCCACCGAAACATGACTTAGAATGAGATGGGGTCATTTCCCTCTTAAACAGTTGATCTATTTGTTATGTGCTCCAAAGCTGAGCGTCAGTGGCACGGGGTTACCTGGAGCTAGGAAAGGGGCCCCAGGCAGCCCCACTGGACGTGCTGAGATGCTGCCAATCCGGAGCGGGATGAAGAGCTGGCGCTACAAAGCCCTGTGAGTTCCGACCCAGCCGTGGGACCCCCTTAATGAAAGCAATGTTTGCTCCCCAGCTTCCTTTGTTTTAAATTCTTGCAGGAATATACCGCACCAGAGATGTCAGAGCCTTTCATCTGCCTTCACATTTAAGGCCAAGTTCCTAGCTGCAATGCCCCTTTCATCTAGCAGAAATCTAAATTCTCCCTCCAGGGTCATGCAGGGTCACGACCTCTTCCTACCGAGTTTTCTGGAGGCAAATCAAACTGCCTTCCAGCCTCAAGCCTCTTTCTCATCCCGTCAGGATCAGCTGCATTTCAACGAACCCATTTCTGTCCCTGGATACCTCACCTCCTCACAGCCACTCTGGGGTAGAAAAGGGGACTTTCAGTCCAAGTGAACCCAACCGGAAGGTCACCTTGTGTGAGCCGACCTTGCCAACAAACTCTGAAATTTAGCCCCGACGCCGTCAAATTTGAAAGACGCATCTTGCCGTGAAATGTTCTGAGCTACCGCTACCCAAACTCAAAACTGGGATGGAAACATCTAGTAGACTTCCAAGGGGGAGATGGTTACACAGGAGGGAAACAACTCAGAGCGTCAAACCACGATCAGTCAGAACCCTGAGTTCAAGATCACTTTTAGTCCGGCTGATACAGTCTTTTCTTATGTGTCCTTATTTATTTACCACTTTTGTAAACAGATTCCGTAGTTATTTCCTGGGATCCCTTCCTAGTGGCGCACACTCAGGTCCCCGGCGGTGCTGGGTGCCTGGGAAACGACTGCAAAGCGTTGTGTCTATGCTGCTGGACTCACCCTTACTAAGATTTCATCGTTTAACGAAAAAGTTCTAAACAGATCATTCGAATTATCCTGAAATGCCACACCCCCTCCCTCTCCCCTGCTTCAACTGTACCCACCTCCCCATTTAGCAGAGGGAGCCCAGGGCAGTACCTTCCGAGAACATCATGCCCTGTTGCCCCAAATTCTAGTTATTTACCAAGGTGGGTAGGACTCACGCAAGAAAGGAGGAGCAGAAAGGGCAGAAAGAAATCTCATCAAGCCTGTAACAACCTTTGGCCACCAGAGCGCTTATCAAGCCACTTATCAGCAGTCCTCCAAACACACCTTTTCCCAGGGTCTGTAAACCTTATGCAAATCAGATGCTAATAGACCGTGCACCGAGGGCCATAGAGGAGGGAAAAACTGAGGTACCCGGGGGCAGGCTCCTCAGCGTTACTGCAGGAAGCAGCGCGAGACCAGTCGGAGGGTCCAAGGAAGCTGACCTCAGCAGGACTCGAGCTACCTAGTCACCGGCTTCTCCGGTCACAGACTGGGATACAGCAGGTGGGGCAGCAGGAAGGGTCAAGCAGCCCCAGGGGCTGTACAGTTATCTGCGTGGTCACGTCTTTGAGGGACTGAGTGTCTGCTAGAGTCCAGACACTGTGCTGAGAACGCCCCTCACGCTTTCTCACGTCATCCTCACACATCTTTACTCAGAAGTCACGGTCAACATCAGTGTGGACCATTGTCACCATCATCACCATCGTCTACATGGTCATGACGTAGCTCAGAAAGACTATCCTTCTGCCTCAAAAGCTGCATCTCCAGCAACGATGCTCCCAGTCCTGACTCACGGGTCACATGACTGTCATTGGGGTCTCTGAAATCACATGGTGGGCGGGCAGCCTGCCCTGCATCAGTGGGAGGCTGCAAACCAGATCCATCCATTCCTCTGGGATGTTCTCAAACTTAAAATGTCCCTTCTGGGGCTTCCCTGGTGGCGCAGTGGTTGAGAGTCCGCCTGCCGATGCAGGGGACACGGGTTCGTGCCCCGGTCCGGGAAGATCCCACATGCCGCGGAGCGGCTGGGCCCGTGAGCCATGGCCGCTGAGCCTGCGCGTCCGGAGCCTGTGCTCTGCAACGGGAGAGGCCACAACAGTGAGAGGCCCCCATACAGAAAAAAAAAAAAAAAAAGTCCCTTCTTAGAAACGTGCTGGCATATTTCTCTTGAACAACACAGGAGGCAAAGATGAGTCTGTGCAATTGTTGCCTTTTTGTGGTAGAATACATTGAAATACAATTTAAATGTTTTGCTATCATTATTTTCACTCTGGGGAGACAAATGTCATTCCTGAGTCAGTGTGGCCAGGTTGATCATCTTGTTAGGTCACCATCCTAGAGCCACACTGATGTCTGCAACTTACCCAGGGGCACAGGGAGAGGGTGGTACCACCCCCAGGCCATGCAGCGAGTCACATCCAGGACACAGGGCAGAGCTCCTGGGTCTGGAGTCTTCCCACGAGATTACAGAGCCCAGATTTTCCACCACAGCCATGATTCCAAACATCCCGCACTGCTCTTTCCAGAAATACATTCCTACTTGTCAGCCCATGTGGCTCGGATTTTTGTTTGGAAACATGGTCACTGTCACAGCACCACAATGCCTCCCTCATTATGTCCTTGGAGGGATTTAACAGATGGAAATTTCCCTCAATTCTCAGGAGAAAAGTGGGGAGGAACAGAGCAGGGCTCCTTGCTGGGGGCCCTGCAGCTGACTCCACTGGCCATCTGAGAGTGAGTGGCTTCACTCCACAGCCAGGTGCACAGTGGCAGGTGCAGAGGGACTGCCCTGCTATGGGGTACCATTAGCACTGAGAGCTCTGTGATGGTTCATTTTTTATGTGCCAACTTGGCTGGACCATGGTACCCAGATATGTGACCAAATGCCAGTCTAGATGCTGCTAGGAAGGTATATTTTAGAGGCAATTCACATTTAAATCAGTAGACGGCGAGTAAAGCAGATCACCCTTCATAACGGGGGTGGGCCTCATCCAATCAGGTGAAGGAGAGGGCAGAGAGGAGGGAGGTGCCCTGAGCAGGGAGGGAATTCTGCCTCCAGGATGCCTCAGACTGAAGAGTGCAACATCAGCTCCTGTGTGTGTGTGTGTGTGCGTGTGTGTGTGTGTGTGTGTGTGTGGTGTGTTTATATACACATAGATACCTACACACACACGTCCTATTAGTTCCATCTCTCTGGAGACCCTGACAGACACAATCCCCCACCATGTCACAGGACACTCCTGTTTTTGAAGTATTCTCATGGAAAAAAACCCCGAGGGCACAGGGATGTAAGCACGTGGGCTACTTGTCCCTACTTCTCTACTTATTATCTTATTCTCGGCAAATTTTCCATGGCCTTAAGACGGGATGTGTTTTTCTCTGGTGTGGAGTTTTGCTTTTGTTTTTGTGGGCAACAGTGGGGCTGCTGGGGGGAGGGTAGGGGCGGGGCTTCCTGACATGGCCAAGGAGAGCCCTGAGCATCCCTTGTCCCGTGGGTGAGCTGCTATCTCCGCCCCCTCCCCAGGGGCGAGAAGGGCAGTGCCCAGGATGCACTTGGTTCATTTCTCTTTGGGGTCCCAGATCTTCTGGAAGAAACAATGGAAGTTATGGGCAACAGCTCTGGGAAAATCCACGTTCCCGCACACGTCTATAGGGATGTGAGACCTCTGGCAGCACCCACACACCCTGGGACAGCAACGCCTCATGTGTGGGAGAAAGACCCGCAGACAGAACCTCAGTGACAACAAAGACAAGGGCCTCACAGGAAGTCACCAGCGTTACTGAGACCTACTACGTGCTGGGTGCTATTCGAGCGCAGGTCTGGAAGAACCAAGTGTGCAGAAGGATGTGGGGAAACCAGAGAACTTGGATCTCACACCCAGAAAACACCTCTGGGAGCAGCTGGTCTCTCGAGCCTTCACTTTCCACGTGAGATACAGTAACTACAGCATCCCTCCTGAAGCTTTTGGGTCCTTAAACGCAGCCAAAACAACCATTCTCCAAGAATGCCTGCAACCTTGCAAGCATCCTTCCGAGATACAGCCGGATTTTTGCCTCTGCCTCCATGTGACTGGAAGGCAGAAGAAGGAAAGACACCAGAAGCTGAAAACCACCCAAAGTTCAAGACTCTCTGTTTAGGCCTGAGGTTCCAGACCCCTGCGGGTTCCCAGCATAGCCAGCGGTGGGGACGGGATGCAACTCACACCCTGGAGAAGTTTTGAGACAGCAAGAGGGTCTGCTAAAGAAGAGGGGGTGACAGCTAAGGGGTGGGGCTGGAAAAGCCCTCGGTGTGCGCTACCCTCATCCGTTTAGCTCAATCCAGTCATTCTTCAGATGCTTCCATTTCTCCAAAGGTCCAAGTTCCCTAAAACCCATTTCCTCACTTCGCGATCTTATCCAACATGTTTTAAAGTTTGCCAGTGGACCTGTCCATATACCAACAGAGAATTTTTGGACGGAGGGAAGAAAGAGGGAAGGAGGGAGGGAGGAGGAAAAGAAAGGAAGACAGAGAAAGACCATCCAGGAACATCTTCCGTATAAAAGTTATGTCGCTTGTCTGACTTCAAAACGCTCAAGCCTGGCTATTGTCATTTTTTTTTGTTTCCCCGGGTAGCTCACGAAACTCCCAAACACCATATTTAATCCTTTCCCCCTAGTGTTTAAAATGAATCAGGGTCAGGGAAGAGGGGAAGAGGTAAATCAAGCTGTGAGGGGAACGTTAGCAAGTTAGCTAGAAAAAGCCACAGACCCATGGCTTCATCTCGGGCCCTACACCACAGCTCAGAACTGGGAGACAGGATTCGCACCAGGTCGCAGGGCTTTGCGACAATCACTTCCCGCAGCCAGTGCTCAGGGCTTGGCAACAGGCAGAGAACTAAGGTGGTCTCCAAATGTCCCCTCCTCTCCTCTGCAAAGGCCCCCCCTGCCCCAAATTTGCTTAGCTTTCTTCTTTCTCCTTCTTGACCCACAGTCTGGGATTCCTACCAAGGCTGCCCTCAGTCCTGGGTTCTGTGAAGCTAATTTGGTCAGGACAATGCCAGGAAGATAAGCATCAGAAATGACAAGTGTCAGGGTGATGGGGACGGTAGGAGAAGGTGACCCTGATCACACTCTGAGAACAAGAAGGCAATCAGTGACAGCCCGTCCAAGGGTCCCTCCCCAGCACACATCACTTTTATGACCTGGCCCCATCCTTCCTACTGTAGGCTGACGGTATGTGCAGGAGCTGATCAGACACAGCCCGGCAGGCAAATTCTGCAATCAGGGTCAGCTTCATTTTGGGGGACCTGGGATAAAATGCAAACGTGGAGCCCTTGCTTCAAAGAGTATTAAGCATTTCCACCGCTGTGCTGCACACCTGAAACTAACACGATATTGTAGGTCAACTATACTTCGATTTTTTTTTTAAAAGTATTAAGCATTTCAAGATGGCAACAATACGCTTTAAACCATGAGGGTCTTTCTGACCTGGAGCCCTGTGCACGTGTCCAGGCTCCCCGCTGGAGCCAGCCCTGCTTGCCATGCTGGACAACAGGGTGACTTTCCAGACCTCTCCCAGATGCACTGAGAGGGTTCACGACCTGGTTTGAAACACATTCGGCCCCCCAGGTTCACCCTCTTTTGCACTTCATCCTCGAGGTGTCAGTGAAACAAGGTGGGTATGTGAGGCCCATCGAGATATCACCCAGGGTGCTCAGAGGTTAGATGGCTCGGGATGAAGGAACCCCTGAAAGACCCGAATCAAGGGGCTCCAAACACAGTGGCAAAGTTGCCTTTGCGGGCCAAGGGCTCCAGGAAGGCTAAGAACCCCTAGTCAGGTGCAAGCAGGACGCCCAAGAGACCCCAAGAATACCTAGAGACATCTAGAGCCATCTGGTCCAAGTCCCAGACTGTAGAGACCAGGAAGGCAAAGTCCAAAGGCTGGTGACCAGAGCACGGTCAAGCCCTCTTCGCAGTTTGCAGGATGATGTTTCTGCAGAAGGGGTTCCTGAACTGAGTCGCTGCCCACGGCCTCGGGAGAGAGTGAGCTTTACAGCAAGGAGACCCCACAACTAAGTCAGGTGTCACTGTCTCGGTCCTGCAGTAAGAGAGTTCTTAGGGACCGGAAGGGCCAAGGGGGAGCTGTCCGGGGCAGGGGGTGACAGTGGGCAGGAGAAGCCAGCCTGGGGAGGACCCGTGGGCTTGCCCCCACAGGAGGTAAGGAGCCTGGAGCCCATGGAATTTCACCCCTACGGGGCAGGTTCCACGAGGTCCTGCCAAGCCCACCCCTGTGCTCCCTAGAGAGCGGGCTGATTTCAAGGAATCTGAAACTCCTTGGAGGCTGGCAGGGTCAGCAAGGGGGGCCAGGCCCACTTAGCCCCTGGGGCAGGAGATAACTTTCGGGGCTTCTTCCCTCCCAGAGGGACTTCTCAGGTGTCTAATCCCTCTGGCCGGCTCATTTCACTCAGAGGGAGGGCTCGCCCTTCCACCGGATCAGAAACTCTGGGGTTGGGTTTCTCCTGGGCCAGACCCTCAGAGGGGATGGGGGTCACACCCTTGACCTGCAGACCTGACCTGGGCTGGCAGGAGAGCCTAGCAAGGGCTGAAGGCTGTGCCAGGCGGGCTCTGGGCTGACCAGGCTGGGATGGGACCAGGTCATCCCGGAGTGTGAAGAGAGGGGCCTGGCCCAGGAGCCCCCGCCCCCAGGGCTGACTCACTCAGGAGTGTTGATCCAGATGATGTCCAGGTGGCAATAGTAGACACACTCTTTGTCCTTGTAGGTGAAACATGTACAGCGCCGGGCTCGGTGGTGCACGGGGCCCCCCTTGGCCGCCTGCTCCCCAAACCGACCAGGTCCCTCCTCCTGCCCAGGGCTTCTGGGGCTTGGACCGCGCACTGCTGTTGTGGCCACAGTCTCCTCTGCGTCCCCCTCCGATGTGGCGGCAGAGGGGGCCCGGGGCTCGCCGCTCCTGCCAGCGTCCCCAGGCTGGGGGCGAGGCACCAATCCTGCAGAAGGCAGATTGAGGGGCTCCTGAGTTGCCGAGGGTGCAGGCCCCGGACACCCACCATCCCCCAAAACCCAGGGGAGGGGGAGCCAAACCTTCTGCCAAGTTTGCAAGCTAATGGTACTTTCTGTTAAGTCTCCAAGCTACGCCCGAGGTTCGGAAAAGTGTGCAAAGCTAGGCGCGCCGCTTCCGAAAAGTTTGCAAGTTGCGTGCACGCTTGGTGAAAAGCTTGGGAGCTCTTCTCGCCGCGCAGCGCGCGAGCTATCTGTGCCCGCTGAAAACGTGCAAGCATTGTGCAGGCTTTCGGAAAACTGTGCAGTCATTTTGCACAGTTTCTGAATCGTTTGCAAACTTTTGGAAAAGTTCCCGACTTCACGAAATATCGACAAAGTCCGCCCCGGGCCCCGGGTCTCCAGTCTGCGTGTGGGCTGCAACCTCCCGAGCCCCCGGGGGGTTCGTGCCCTCAGCTTCTGCCCCCCAGCCCGCCCCCCGAGCGCCTGCAGGGGTGGCGAGCCGGGGCCAGAGGCCTCTGCCAGCAGTGCCCCCTTCCCCGCGCCCCCCGCCCCGCCCGTCCCGGGGTCCTTTTGTGTGCGCTCGCGCCAGGAGCCGCGCGCCGCCCCGCCCGCTTACCTGCGGCAGAGGTCACTGCGAGCCCGAAAAGGAACCACAACCGCAGCTCCATGAACCCCGATCGGCCGCGGGAGCACCGGGCCGGAGGACGAACGCCTGTGGCCGTGAAAGGGGGCTCGTGCCGGGCACGGCGGGCCTCGCCCTCCGGCTAGGCGGTCTTCGAGGCCGACCACTGGCTGGCTGCGTCCCGGGCTGCGGCCAGGAGTTGGCTGCGACGGTCTCGAACTTCAGAGCGCGCTACCCATCCCGGCGCAGGTCTGGCCGGCTGTGGGCTCCGGCTCTTCTGCTTCCCGCACCACCCCCCTCGCCTCCCCGCCCCCCGGAGGGGCTGGAGCTGCCGCGCAGGGCCTTTGAACCCGGGGCGCACGGGGGTCGCCTCGCAGGCGCGGGGGAGCCGGCCAGCCACAGGGCCGGGTGCGATGGGTGGGGGCCGGGACAGCTGCCGGAAGGCCACGCGCGCACACACTCGCATACACACGCACACGCGCGCACTCACGCTCACGCGCCCACCCCGCCGCGTCGCTGCCCGGACCCTGCAGCTCCCACCGCAGCTCAGTGGGAGAGAGAAAAGGCTGCGCCTGAATCCTATCTTTTATCTCTGGGGCTCTGGAAAGCAGCATTTCTCACCGTTCACCTAATGACACCTTACCCTTGCACAGACCTGCCTGCCAAGGCCCTGGGCGTACTTTACACTCGTGACTCACGGGAACAGGCAGCGTCTGCCCGCCTCTCCCGGGAGCTCAGAGCTCAGAGGGTTTGGGCAGCAATCAGGGACAAAGTCAACCAAGAAGTGGAGCTAGCGGTCCTGGGGTGTCCGTGACTTCCGCACAGTCCCCTGCACTGGGGAGGTGGCTTCGGTGAGAAGCAGGTTCCTCTCTCAGTCGTGGTCTTCCCACCCCACGTGTCGGAGGCGCTCCTAGCTCACTTGAGACTGGTCTCCTGCCCTGAGCACCACAGGAGAGAGGGTCGGTTAATTTCCTTGTTAAACACCCCCTTTGCTGAGAACTGTGCCTGGGCACAGGAAGTACTCAAGAAAGATTTGTCGATGAATGAAAGAATGAATGAATAAATGCTTCCCATGGACTCCGCCCTGGACTGCTGACCTCTGAGCACACCAAGAAGCCCTTAGAGCCCCTCCCTGGCCAGAGTTCCCCGACCAGAGGGAAGGATGCAAAGAGAGGCAGTGCTCCAGGTGGCATCGGGCACTTCCCTCTTGGCCACTGCCTACCCCATCAGCTTGGACTGGATTGGAGTTGGCGTTCCCTGAAAACCCCAGGCAGGGCAGGGAGTCACAGGCCACACAGAGGAAGATAAACAGGTCTGAGGCCCTGGAGTCACTCCTCATGTCGCAGGGTACTTGTGGTGACTTGAACATGTCCACCAGTCCTTTGACACTCCTCCCACAAAAGACACAGTCGAGTACCACCCCACTCCCCTTCAGCCTGAATGACCCACTTGGAAAAAATCGAAGGCAGCAGAAGTGACATGAGTGCCTTTGGAGGCAAAGTCATAAAAGGTGGCACAGCACCCATATGGCTCTCTCCCTTGGGATCCTGGTCCTCTGGACACAGCTACCATGCCGGGAGGAAGGCCAAGCAAGCCCACAGAGAGAAACTGAGGCCTCGCAGACAACAGCCCATGCCAACCACTGTGTGAATGAATGAGCCTTGAGGTGACTGGAGCCCCCAGCCTTGAAGACTTCCAACCGAGGACTAGCCATCCCCGCTCTGTGCCCTGTCTGAATTCTGACCCAAGAACCCATGGGCACAAGAAATGGTTGTTCTGCACCCTACTCTGCGTTGGGCAATTTGTTACAGAGCTGTAGTAACTAGAAAGGTACCCGAGTCCCCAGAACTGAGCTGAGGCTTAAACTTCTCCATCACCTCCAGCCCCCTTCCATCCTACCCAGTCCCTCAGTCCAAGTCAAGGTGTGGAGAGGGAAAGATCACATCTTTTAAGGTCATTTGTCACCAAACAGGACAAATACTTTACAGGGGCCTCTTCCTCATTTTCTGTGTTGCATGTTTTGAAAATTAGAAAAGTCCAAGACTAGAATTACCTTCTGCTCCTGCCGGGCTAGAACCTGGATCGCTTTGTTATCATCCCTCTCCTCAGACTTAAAATATTCATCGCCTACAAAATGAAAAAATCCTGGATTGGGGGATGGCTGGAGAAATAGAAAATACGGTATACTCATCGGCTAGAAAGAGAAAAGGGGTAGAGGGCAGTTTCCTGGTATATTCAGACACAGGAGAGGTCAGAGCTCTTGGACCACTCTGAGTCTGCTGCCTTCCACAGCTTGGACTAAAACCTGCCCCACCTGGATGAGCCTGCAAGGCACACGTAGCTACGGAATACCAGCACGGCACCGGCCCGTCCTCAGAGTCTTCTCATCTAGTTGAGAGAAGGAGAGTACGGTCAGCTGGAGAGTCAAAAGAGTGAGAATTTCAACTGGTCCTTCCAGCAACCTGAGGACCATGATGGAGGTGTCCCTGCCATGACACTCAACGGCAGCCACGCACAGGTGAGAAAGGTCTCCCCTTTTCTACTCCTTCAGTCCTTCTGACGGCGCCCAGGAGGCTCCTCAGTTGGGTGTGTCTTTAACATTGTAACAATCGAACATTTTTGTGCTTAGAGCCGTGAGCAGGCCACAGAACCTAGCTAGGATTTTTTCTCGTTTTTTTGTTGTTGTGGTGGTAAAATACGTATCATGTAAAATCTACCATCTTAACCGTTTTTCAGTGTACAGTTCAGTGGCATTAAATCCACTCATAATGTTGGGCAACCATCACTAACACCCATTTCCATAACTCTTTTCATCTTGTTAAAGTGAAGTGCTATACCCGTTAGACATTAACTCGTCATCCTTCCCTCCCCGGCCCCTGGCCACCACCATTCTATTTCAATCTGTCTCTGATTTTGACTACCCTAAGTACCTCATGTAAGTGGAATCATACGGTGTTTGTCCTTTTGTGACTGGCTTATTTCACGTAATATAATGTCTTCAACATTCATCCATGTGTCAGGATTTCCTTCCCTTTTAAGGCTGAATAATATTCCATCCTATAGATAGACTACATTTTGCTTATCCCTGCATCTGTTAATAGACACTTGGGTTGCTTCCATGTTTTAGCCAACGTGAATAAAGCTTCTTTGAACATGAGTGTACAAATACCTCTTTGAGACTCTGCTTTCAGTTCTTTTGGGTGTATACCCAGAGGTAGAATTGCTGGGTCATTAGGTAATTCCACTTTTAATTTTTTGAGTAACTACCATACCATTTTCCACAGTAGCTATACCATCTTAGATTCCCACTAACAATGCACAGGAGTTCCAATTTTTTCGTACTCTCCCCAACATTTGCTGTCTTCTGGGTTTTTTTTTTTTTTTTTTTTTATAGTAGCCATCCTAATGGGTATCTCATTGTAGTTTTGATTTGCATTTCTCTAATTCTTATTGATGTTGAGCATCTTTTTGTGTGCTTATTGGCTATTTGTATATGTCTTCTTTGGAGAAATGTTTATTCAAGTCCTATGCCCATCTTTTTTTTTTTTTTTTTTTTTTTTTCCACAGCACGTGGCATGCAGGACCTTAGTTCCCCTACCAGGGGTCGAACCTGCGCCCCCTGCAGTGGAAGCGCAGATTCTTAACCACTGGACTTCCAGGGAAGTCCCCATGCCCTTTTTTTTTTTTTTTTGCGGTACGCGGGCCTCTCACCGTTGCGGCCTCTCCCGTTGCAGAGCACAGGCTCCGGACGCGCAGGCTCAGCGGCCATGGCTCACGGGCCCAGCCGCGCCGCGGCATGTGGGATCTTCCCGGACCGGGGCACGAACCGTGTCCCCTGCATCGGCAGGCGGACTCTCAACCACTGCGCCACCAGGGAAGCCCTGCCTATGCCCATTTTTTAATTGGATTGTTTGGGGGGTGGTGTTGTTGCTGGTCCACTTAGGACTTTGTAACATCGTTTTCATTGCATTTAAATTTAAATTTATCTTTCACTTATGGCATGTGTGGTAGTAATATAAATCCCTTTCTAAATTAATTTAAGTTTTAAAGATGGAGATGAGCTGGAGAAGCTGGGTTGTGTCCTGATTTGAGCCACTGGATCCAACTGGGCCTGAAATCCACACTCTCCCTGTACTTTTCATTTGTAAAAGCTCATAGTTTCTAGTTTTTTAAAGTTGATTCGGGATTCTGTCCTTTCACCTGAAAAACAATCCTGGCTGGAGCACTACCAGTCTTCCTGGGCTCCAGGCTGTGCAGAGGAAACAAACATACAATTCACAAGCTGGTGGTGAGGGTTTTAATCATTGTTCTGACCTGTGAGAGCACAATTTGTACTATCATTATCCTCATTTTACAGATGAAAAAATGAAGGCTCAGAAAGGTTAAGTGAATGTTCTACAATCACACAGCTGTTAGGTGACAGAGCCAGTATTCAAATTCAATTCTATCCAATATCAGGGACACAGTTCCTAACCGTTAGGCAGCGCTGCTTCTAGATCTCATACCCTGTGTTTATAATCACACCCATTTTCCTCCGAGTGTCATCGATGAGTCATGGCTTCTCCATTTGTCTTGTTTCTTTATTCCCATAATCTCTGATGAAAGGTCATGGGAGGGAATGGAGACGGCACGCCTCCCCCGCAGAGGACACTAAGGAAGGGTCCTTCTCCCCCTCTCGAGTCTCCATCCCTCCTTAGTCACCCTTTGCTGTCTCTGCCATCAAATGCCCCCCTAAGAGAAGTGATGTATCAGGACACTTCTGCGACTCCGCCAACTGCATGGCTAGGGTCCTTCTGTTTAGTTTTCATTAACATTTTCCAAGCTGGTAGATGTGTGGATGTATCTTTGAGACGGTATCTCTCGCTTAAATTTTGACTAGACATCCAGCTGTTAAGAATATTGTGATTTACCTAGCTAAGCATCCCCTCAAGATGCCTCTTCATGTGCTTTATGACTCTTTTGAAGATTGTTTTCCCTTAAAATGAGGGGATTTAAGTGAGAGTAACATAATACGTTATGTAGTTTTCCACTATCCTGGAGTTTCTTCCTCTCGCCTGGCCTCATCAGTGGAAACCCTGGACTTGCCCAGAAATCTGATAATTAAGTGCTTTTCCACGCTGCCCAAGTCTTAGCTGTGCACCTCCCCATCTTCCTGTGGTCACTGGGATCCACTGGAGGAGGTACCAGGCTCCAAATTCCTTGCTTTAAAAGCGAGGAATTGTTAAATTGTTTAAATTGTTTTTCAAGTTCTCAATGAAATAAAATTACCACAGTGCGTTCCAAACTTCAGCCCTGCCAATTCCGTGTGCTCAAGGGCTAAAAGAAATTAGTCGATCCCCAAAAGAAATCTGACAGCGAGTCTCAAAAAATTTGTTTAAAAGAGATTTTTCCTGTGTTTTCTGTTACGGATGCTTGCTGTTGCTGCCCCTTGGCCATCCCGTTCCTCCAGCTCTGGTTCGGACTACATCTTCCCCTGGAAAACAGCTTCTCCACACACTATATGGTTTGGGTGGGGCTGCAAGGCCAGGCTTGTGTCTCTGGATTATCTAATCAGAGCATCACATCATATTTGAGATAGGCAGGCCTCCAGAATTGTAAGATACTAAACTTGCTTTGTTTTAAGCCACTATGTTTGTGGTCATTTGTTACAGCAGCAAGAGGAAATGAACACAATCTTGAATACAGTGAATTGAATACAATGATTGGTTCGGATATAAGCCCGTGAGCTAAGCCCAGCCCTATCAGAGCCAATGGGATTCAGTTCTGGGACTTTGAGTGGGACACTCTTCTCTTTTTCCATGGAGGTGCTGAGAGGACCAGATGGAAGCTTAGAGGTGCTGGCAGCCATCTTGTCACCATGAGGGAAAAAAAAGTCTGTCCAAGAATGGAGCCAATATGGAAAGAGCAGAAGTACAAAGTGGAAGTAGGGAGATGAGACTAAGTCTTGAGCCCCGGATCCAACATGGTACACTAGACTTTTCACCTACATCAGCCACTACATTCCCATCTTTGTTTAAGCCAGTTCAAATTAGGTTTCTGCCACTGGCAGTCAAATTCATACTGATATATTTTGTCTTAACTCATTGTGAAATGGGAGTCAGTTGTCAAGACAACTGATGCAGGGGTGAGGCATCATTGGGTAGCAACTGGCAGTAGATGTGGCTACTGGTGGTTGCCTCAAGACAGAGTAGCAAGACGTCATGCTGGTTGACTTGGTTGGGAATGAGAAGGGCTACCAAAATAAATATTTTAAACTTTTTAGAACATCTGAGGTTCCATACTTCCAGCAGGCGAAAGACATGAGTACCTGTTCTAAAACCATTTCTTGTGGTAACAGGAACTACACAGGAGGGGCTGGGAGAGCTAGCTGAACCGTAAAGCAGCATGTTATACAACCATCAGGTGCAGTGCCGGCCCAGAGCCTCGTGGCTGCCTGTCACAAGCATCAAACCACAGAGAGACCGTTGCCTGATGGAAGGGCACAGAGACTCCACCTTTTCCAGCCTCAACCCTTGGCAGAAGCAGATTTAGTTTGGGAATCTCTGGTCTACATTTCAGTGTCTGTTTTCCTTCAGCAATGCCTCCAACTCATGCCTTTCCCACCCCCTCCTAAGAGCCTCCACCCAGACCATGGTCTCACATACCCACTCTCAACGTACCTCCGTTGCTTTACCTAAAGGTGGGAATTTCAGGCATCCCAGCAGATTAATGGGCGAGATACTTTTGAACAAGTTAAGTCAACATGCCACAAACACACCTGCCCCTTTTACCTGCCTTGAAGTAGCCTTGACATTTATCAGAGGAATTTCTCACAAACTGTACCCTTCTAAAGCTCACAGAGGGGTAAGTTCCCATGTCCACCAAAGGCAACCAATCACTGCATTTGGGAAGCTTGATTCCAGCAGCTGTCAGACGCCTTGATCTGTGTGCGGAATAAAAATATTCGCAAAACTTTCCTCCATTCCCTTCACCTCACGGCACGAATCCTGCCCAAAGCCGCTTTAAAGCCCAAACGCTGCCCCTTCTAGAAAGTTCTACCTGATTTGCGTGGTTAAAGGGAATACCTTCTGAATCTCTTAGAGCTGCTGAAACATTTAGACTTGCAGTCAAGGCAAATGGTAACACTTGCGGGTCCTGGAACTGAACGGCACCTAACTGAAATCCTGACACCCCCTAACCTTGCCTAGCTGTGTGGCCTTGGCCAGGTCACTCCACCTCTCTGAGTCTCAGCTTCCTCATCTTTGAAATGGGGATAAAAGTAGTAGTCATCTAGTAGGGTTGCTCTATGGATTCAATGAGAGACTACAAGTAAAGCATTGAATATAGGGTCTGGCACAAAATAAATAAGCATTTCACACATGTTATCCAGCTGTGGTAGTAGTTGGAATAATTACCGTTGTGTGCAGACTTTACCGATCGATTGGAAGTCCTCTGAGGGTGGCGTTTTCATTACCTAGTGACACAATAGTATGTGTAGTAACTGTAACAATGGGTCCACGAAGCACTCATTGGCTAAGCAGCTCTGCAATCGTAATGATCTCACTCATCTATCCAGTGGTCATCTGACTGCTGGGGGGCCAGGTTGACCTTCACTGAGACAACAAAAATGACTCAGCTCTGCTGGCGTGATTCTCACCCTCCAGCAGCCCAGCCCAGCCATGTCCTTCCTATGGCGGTAGGAGGGGCTCCAGAGAGAGAAAACCCGATGCGCTGACGCTTCTCAAGCCTCTGTTGTTGCCACGTCTGTGAGCATCTCATTGGCCAAAGCCACTCCCTTGGCAAGCCCAAGACTGGGGAGAACACTACAAGGTGACAGGGTCAAGGGCATGGTAAGGGAGGCATGAAGAATTGGACCCCTTAGCAACCAACCACAGGCAGGAACTTAAATCCTCCAACACGCCTAAAATGGTAGGTAAAACTGACCCGAGAAATCTGCAAAAGTCAGCTGAGTCGGACACGACCTTGGGCTCCAAACCTAAGTTGCCAATGTTGCCAGACATCAGAATTGGCGATTAAAAATAGAGGAATTTACAGACTACAGGTGATTCACTGTTACTGAAGTTTGGGTTTTTTTTTTTCCTCCTCCAAACAGCTAGCTTTACTTCCTTAGATGGAAATCTTTAACTTTTGTTCCCAGGGTCAGAGAAAAAAAAAGATCTATTCCATTTGCCTAAGTTCCCTTGTGTGTCAAGCACTTTTCTCCTCATCTAAGTCTCCTGTACACCTGGGGAACCGTCCAAACTTCCAAGAGAAGTAAGGAAACGAAGGGTGAGAGGGACATGAAAACAAATGGGAGGAAGAGGAAGTTTTCGGGGGGGGGGGGCGGGACAGAATCCTAAGGGGCTGCCTGATTCTGGAACTTTCCAAAGTTAGAATAAAGAAGGGACTCCACAGAACTCAAGTTATGGCACGGATGCACCTTCTTCTGAAAGAAATTTCACAATCGCGTTTTGAACGAGCTCCACATTTTCTCCTATAAAAACACTTTCCTTCTAAAAGACAAGAGAAGCCGCCGCAGCTGGACACCAGTTAAACAAAAGAGTAACGAACTGAGTCTGGAAGTCATAACTCAAGTTCAGAAATCCAGAGAGGCCAGGATTTAACCTGATACCTTCTCAGAGATGAAGAGCTCTGAGACGCAGCAAACTCTCCGGCTGGGACGTGGTGATGAATTGGGGGAGAAAATGGAAACAGTTTGCTTTTTTTAACCTTAGGATTAAACTCTTAGTTCCCAGAGATGTCCACGGGTGTCACAGTGAAAGTGAACTTAAAAGGGTCCTAAGTGTGTTCCTTTATTCATTCAACAACCGTTTGTGAAGCAACTGTCAGGAACCAGATACCATTCTAGATACTGACGTTAGGACTTGAATGAGACGGATGCTTCCGTGGTGCCTGCAGGCTATCAGAGAAAGACGATAACCAATGAACATACAAATGATTAATTCACATGGATTTGGGTTGGGATAAGTTCTATGAAGAAAAATGCATGAGGTGAAGGAGTAGAAGTGACAGAGAGGGTAGGGAGGGGGCCCCCGTTTCTTTTACTATTTTTATTTTTTAAATGTTATTGAAGTATAGTTGATTTACGATGCGTTAATTTCTGCCTTACAGCAAAGTGACGCGGTGATACATATGTATGTGTGTATATATATACATATATTATTTTTCATATTCTTTTCCATTATGGTTTATCAGAGGGGCCCCGTTTCGAACGGAGTGGAGAGGGAGGTTGCTCTGAGGACGTGCCATTTGAGCAGAGACCCAGAGCTGAAGGAGAAAGCCCCGCCATGCGAAGACACGGGAGAACGTACCAGACAGACAGAACAGCACGGCGGGAATGAACTTGGCATGTTCCAGGAAGGGCAGCAGGTCCAGACTGTTAGTTACTCTCCACAGTATCATCTGATCTGCCTTCCGAGCCCGGATCCAGGGCGGCTCACTCCCCTCCCCGTTTAAGCCGAGCGCGGTCTCCCATTCTTTTTGTTTGTTCGTTTTGTTTTTTTGTGGTACGCGGGCCTCTCACTGTCGTGGCCTCTCCCGTTGCGGAGCACAGGCTCCGGACGCGCAGGCTCAGCGGCCACGGCTCACGGGCCCAACCGCTCCGCGGCATGTGGGATCTTCCCAGACCGGGGCACGAACCCGTGTCCCCTGCATCGGCAGGCGGACTCTCAACCACTGCACCACCAGGGAAGCCCGGGTCTCCCGTTCTTGATGCTCCTGGGGAGACTCCCGATTTGTCCCTTATAGTGTTCTTCAGAGTTGTGACCAAATGCCCATTTCTGTGATGACCTGGTGAGTGTCTGGTGCCCCCGTGGCCTTGCTGGAAGGCATGGACCACGTCTCCCTGTTCATCGCGGGGGCTTCAGTACGTACTCCAGGACCTGACACTTAGCAGCATCTCCCCAGATGCACTCGGCACCTTCTGTGCACTCTCTCCTTTAATCGTCGTGACAGCGCTGCCACGAGGATACCAGCATTTCATCTGTGAATGGTTATATCCTCATTTCACAGGGGAGAAAACTGAGACAGCGTGGGGAAGTGACCTGCCAAAAGTCTCACGGTTGCGGGAGAGAGGGGCGTCAGGATTTAATCCAGGCCTGTTTGCCTTTAAAACCCAACCAAGGCACCCCACCCTCTGGAGAGGCGACGTGTTCAGGGGTGGGCACGTGACCCAAGCAGAGCCAGTGATGAATCAGGCAATACTGCTGGGGCTTCTGGGGAAGAGAAGCCACCTCCATGGAAGATCGGATGGGGCCGCTGAGAGAAGCAGGTCCACGGTGACATCATCTGAGGCACTGGGTCAGCCTCACCTGAGTCAGCCCTGCACATGGACGGCCAAGACTTCCCGTTCTAGGGTGGTGGGTCTGTGTCTTTGCCTGGAACGTCAATATTTTCTAATTGATGGGGCATTCTGGCAACAGTCATCACCCTCCCTACTGGGGTTAGTGTTTTATGGAAGAAACTAAGATATAAATATGTACATATTTGACCAGAGCTGGTTACACATTGAGTTTTCTAGAAAGG
Organism: Aethalodelphis obliquidens; assembly: GCF_003676395.1. Taxonomy (NCBI): domain Eukaryota; kingdom Metazoa; phylum Chordata; class Mammalia; order Artiodactyla; family Delphinidae; genus Aethalodelphis; species Aethalodelphis obliquidens. Next base: position 3,811,016 of record NW_020838001.1, read on the forward strand.
TTTCATCCCCTCCCATGTTCTCAAATTTCCTACGGTAAACCAGCTGTCCCCATTCCCTGCTGTGGCTATCATAGCTCCGGAAGGAATGAGATGCCTGGAAAGTCTGGTGGTAAGAAAATTCTGAGCCCTGTCTGCCTTTTCCTCGATACCATGAATAAATGATTAGTTCGTGTCAAATGCTGAATTCAGGTAACAGTCATGTGATCACTGTTAAACCCAGGAGAGATGAATCCATCAATCACCGGCAACTCAGGAGCATCGTGCTTGGGGCCCAGGGGCAGGCAGAAGTGTGACACAGTCTTTGCACTTTAAAAGCCTGTGATCTGCCAGGGAGATGAAGGAAAAGACAGGGGATTGTTCGAGCGCAATGCAATCAGGGCTAAGTCGTGTCCTGCGGTCTGTGTGGGTGATGGGCGTTCAGAAGATGCAAGGCTGGTTCTCAGATGTGATCCCTGCAGCAGGGCTGTCACACACACTCCACCACCACGATTCTTGCCCTAGCTGGGGACTCCCCTACCATGAGCACTCCATCTCTTCCTTTTTCCCTGTAACTTTTTTTCCTCAAAGTTTTTGCTTTAGAGAGATGGCATCAGCTACACAGACACCAGTCTCATGGGCCATAAAGAGAAAGGAACGATAAAATGAAACCTAATGAAAGCACAAAACAGCATCATGCAACATCTAACCAGACCTGATCGTGTGCCAGAGACTCTCAGCTCCTGGCTGGCCCTCTTTCTGCAGAAAAGGGAAGTGAGCAAGTGTTAGGGAGGTGCCCAGGCTATGCTATTGGCAAAGAGATACTGACTGTCTTGGAGGCAATCAGGATTGAAATAGAATTCGGGAGTGGCCTTATCAGGAGGTGATTAGTGTCAATGTCATGTTCCCTGCACCGTCTAAGACTCTCTCACTCGCCCCACTTGGGCACACCTGCAGGGTAGCTGTGGGCGAGGGCGTCAGCATCCCAGCACTAGTTCAGATGCCACTCAAAGTGTTGGCTCTGAGCACCAGACCTGTATCGTCCTTGGAGAAACGGAGGCAAGAATGATCCCTAACCGGCTCGCAGCAAGATCGGGAGGATTTTAAGTGAGATGACCCTGTGTGCAATGATAACTCATCATAACTCGACAACTCTAAGCTGCTTTATTTTTGCTGCAAGTATGACAGTGACGGTGTTAACAACCAAGACCCACAGCCTGCCTGCTGGGGGGAGTGGCTCAAGATTTATTTATCTGGCACTCACTATGAATGCTCCCTTGTCTCAGACACTGTCCCGTCCCTCCCGGAGTTTAGACTTCAGTGGGGCAGGAAGTATCATTCCAACAAAAGCAAGGTGACAACTTTGACGACAGCTGCAAGGGATGAGCCCAAGTTGCTAGAACAGGGCAAGCCAGACTGGTCTGAGGAATCAGAGAAGACCTCCTGGGAAAGCGCCCAGTGTTGGTGAGGGGAGAACAGGTGAGAGGGAACATCCCTGCCATGCAAATGAGCAGGTCTGGGCAGCCAATGGGAGAGCAGCTCCAAGCACCTGGCGGAGATAGATGGGCCCTGGGAATTTCCACCCCGTATCCTTCTGGGCAAAGGCCAGGCCGGCCTCACAGGGAGCCGATTGATCCTGGGTGAGGGTGTGGCCAGGGAGGCCCACGCTGTGTTCATTCCAAAGGGCTGCCTGGGTGTTGCCGGGGTGAAGTGCTGCCACCACCCTCCGTTCCCATCACCCAGGAAGCCTCGCTTTCCCCGTGAGAGCGCCTTGCTGACCACATAGCAGTGGAACCCGAGCCAGGCACGCCCAGACATTGGTGCGAAAGCAACCCTGGAATCACTCCTTTTGCAAAGTGTAGGAATTATTTATAAAGTTGAAAACTTCGATGTATCGTGTCTGTTTCCAGGAGACCTAGGGGCACCACAGGACACAGTCTGGAGACAACTCCAGAAGCTCTGTCTCAAACCCCCAAATTCTTCTTTGCTCCCAGAATGCATCTCCGGAGCAGCTTCCCACTGCAGTGATACTGAGTAGGATGCAAGCACAGGAGGGGATACGGTTTACCCTCTGCACGGCCAGGTGTGAAACCCAGGAGGTGGGTTTCTGCCGAGTTGAGTACAAATCATAACTTATTAGTAAGATTAAAAGCTACCATTTACTGATTCTCCGTTATGTACCAGTCACCAGGCTAAGCTCTTCCCTTACCTCATCTCATTTAATCTTCTTGTCAGCCATGGGGTAGATAGCCATATGATCCCTTTTTTGCTATCTGGGAAACTGAGGCACAGAAAGATCGAGTAACTGGCCTTAGGTCAGAAAGCTGAAAAAAAGAAACCAAAAAACGGAGGCACCGGAGCCAGAATTCAGGTCTGTCTGACACCAAACCCAGGCTTTTCATCAGATTCTCACACACCCTCCTCTGCAGTAGCGGTCTTGCCCTGGCATGTCCCCGCTAATGGAAGGCGAGCTCCTTGGTGTGAGGACCGTGCCATTGTCACCTTCATGGCCTCAGCATCACACAGTACCTGGCAGGTGATAGTGCCCAACTGAAGCTCATCAGGTGAGTTTGCAGAACTGAGCTGACATTGAAAATATGTGAACAAGGAGTGGTTGGTGTCAAGACGTGCTCTGGTATCTGGGGTTTATGTTAAAGATAAGCCAACCCAGCCCCTCCTCTGGAGGAGAAGGCGGGAATCCCCTGGGCTTGGGGACCTGTGTGCCTGTCTCCAGCCAGAACTGACTTGCCAAGGGCACCGTCTTGGGAGCAGAGGCTGGGAACATGCAAGGTGGCATCAATAGGACCCCATGGCAATGCCACCAGACCTTATGAGCGTTGCTCCAGGCACCAGCTGCCCCTCAACTTCCCAGGTGCAGTTGCTCATAAGCAAAGCAGTTGTGCAAAGACCAGCAAGGGCGGAATCAAGCCTCTTAAAAGGACACTTGTCATTGGACTCAGCGCCCGCCCTAATCCAGAATGATCTCATCTCTTAATTATATCTGCAAAAACCCTTCTTCCAAATTAGGTCACCCTCACAGTTTCCCTGGGGACATGTCTTTTGGGGAGCATTACCAGTCAACCCACTACTGGCCTCTGGCTCCATCTGACGTGCAAAACATATCCACCCCAACCCCAATTCCCCACAAATCTCAACCCATTACAGCATCAAATCTAGTCCCAAATCTCATCTAAATATCAACAACTCAAAAGTCCAGCATCTCATCATCTAAATCAGCATGGATGAGACATTGGTTATGATCTACCCCAGGGTAAAATTATTTTCCACCTGCTTACTTGTGCCCTAGGAAACAAGTTATCTGCTTCCAGAATACAATGGTGGGACAGGTATAGGAACAGACACTGCCATTCCGAAAAGGAAAAACTGTGGGAAATAAAGGGGTCACTGGTCCCAAGCAAGTTAGAAATCCAGCAGGGCAACTTCCATTAGGTTTCCAGGCCTGAGAATAATTCTCTGTGGCTCTTGGCCCTCTAGCAGCAGGTAAGGAACAGATTTTTGATTTCAAGGACTGAAGCGCGGAGCCCAGTTAAGAGGCTTGGACAGACCAAACAGGAGATGATGATGGCTGAACCTGAGATCAGGGTGGTGGAGTAAAGAATCATGGTCAGATCAGGTTCAGAAAGTATTCTGGGGGCAGAGCCAACTGGATTTTGTGATATTGAATTTGGGAAGCAAGAGAACAGTGAGGGAAAGGACTCAAAATGCCCTCGAGGATTTTGGCCTGAAACTTAGGAAGAGGGAGTGGATGCAGACGTGTTTTGGAATGCGTGGAATTCTGAGTGAAGAGAATTTTTCATGCCATTTCAGAAACTGAAACTAAGGGGTGGGCAGCCCCTCTACCCCAAGATTAGAGGGTCACACCCCAAAGTCCTTTCCCTTAGCACTCAACGAGTTTCTTTCTTTTATTCCATCCCTCATCTCTACTTCAAACTCAAAGCACATTTCCTATAGAAAAGCTTTTGTGGGTGAAAAAGAGAAAAGAGTTAACTTGGAGGCCAACTCTGTAACCCAGAGTCCTGGGAGGGCCTCCCTCCAGCCCTGGGACCTCCTACCCACCCCTCTATCACTTAAGAACAGCCAGGAGATGCTAGGGTCTACAATATTTTAATTCTTGCTTTCATTTCCCCCCCAAGTGTTCCTTATTAGAATTGATCTTGGGGGCTTCCTATAGCTGAAACTTAATAAAGAAACTAAAAATAATGCTCGCCACTTGCTGGGCACCTGCCAGGTGCTGCATATTGACACACAATATGGATAATACACAGCAGCAAGGAAGGTCATTTTGTTCCTGTGTTACAGATGGGGAAACTGAGAAGCAGAAAGGCTCAGAGACTCAACTACAGTCTGAAGATTTGGATTTGGGAGCTGTCAGCAGATGGATTGCGTGTAACGCTTTCAGGATCGGCTCATCTTGGAAATAAATGTGGACCGAGAAGACATCTGGAGATTGAGACCTGGGGAGATCCAAAGTTTAGAGCTGGAAGATTCAGAAAAGAGGACAGAGAAGAGAATCTAGCTGTGATTCAACCCAACTGGGCCACTTCTCCCCACTGATAAGGGCGGGAGGGTACAGATCCAGACATCCGTGGTCACTCCCATATTCCCAACACCATTTACCCACCAGCTCATCTGTTTACTCAACTTCTTGAGACGTGAGCAATGGGCAGGGTATTGCCGAGGTGCTCACTGGCCGGAGGAGAAGGCTTGTGGTACAAAATCATTCGAATTCTGCATAAGTTACCTATGAAATGCCTGTGGGTGGGGGTCAAGTTTCAAGTCGGGATCAACGTACACCCACCCACCAGCTCACTTAGGTCAATATGCGCACCTGACTACATTGATCCGGACAATCTCCCAAATAAAAAAGAAAGCCACCAGGCAACTCAAAGAAACAAAATACTGAGAAAACCTGTTTAACTGTTGTTAAGCATTTTATAATCTAGTGGAACTACTATATAGGAAACCAGGATCACACAGATGCTGTTAGAACACGGCAAGTTCAAATAATGCATAAATACAGTAAAAGTTATGAATGCAAGTGCAGAAGAAAACCCTTGCATATATATGCAAATGGTTTTCAACCAGGGTGGCAAGGTCCTTCAATGAGGAAGAGACAGTCTTTTCAACACACGGTACCAGGAAAATTGGAAATCCACATATAAAAAAATAAAGTTGGACCCTTACCTAACACCATATACAAAACTTAACTCAAAACTGTTCAAGGACCTAAACCTAAGAGCTAAAACTATAAAACGCTTAGGAGAAAGCTAGGGGAAAAAATTCATTACTTGGGATTTCGCAATGATTTCTTGGATATGACGCCAAAGGCACAAGGAACAACAAGAAGAAACATACTGTTCTCCACAGCGGCTGCACCAATCTTCATTCCCACCAGCAGTGCACCAGGGCTCCCTTTTCTCCACACCCTCACCAACGCTTGTTGTTTCCTGCTGTTTTTGATAATTGCCATTCTGATAGGTGTGAGATGCTTTCTCACTGTGGTTTTGACTTGCATTTCAAAGCCAAAAATTAGAACTACCATATGATCCAGCAATTCTACTTCTGGGTATTTATTCAAAGAAAACAAAAACACTAATTTAAAAAGGTACATGCACCCCTGTGTTCATTGCAGCATTATTTACAATAGCCAAGATATGGAAGCAACCTAAGTGTCCATCCATAGATGAATGGATAAAAAGACGTGGTATATATATATATACACAATGTAATATTATTCAGACGTAAAAAATGAAACCTTACCATTGGTGACAACATGGATGGGTCTGGATGGTATTATGCTAAATGGAATAAGTCAGAGAAAAAACAAATACAGTATGATTTCACTTACCTGTGAAATCAAAAAAACAAAACAAAGGAACAAACAAAACAAAACAGAAGAAGACTCATAATACAGAGAAAGAACTGGTGGTTGCCAGAGGGGAGGGGGAGGCGGAGGGGGGACTGACAAAAAAGGTGAAGGGGATTAAGAGGTACAAACTCCCAGCGAAAAAATAAATGAGCCATGGGGATGTAATGGACACATAGGGAATATAGTCAATAATATTGTAACAACTTGGTATGGTGATAGATGGTCTCACTGCAGTGACCATTTCATAATGTATAAAAATATCGAATCACTGTTGTGAACCTGAAACTAATATAATATCGTATGTCAACTATAACTCAATAAAAAAACCAAACAAGTTGGATTTCATCAAAATTAAAAACATTCGTGCATCAAAGGACACTATCAACAGAGTAAAAAGGCAACACGCAGGATGAGAGAAAATATTTGCAAAGCACATACGTGATAAGGAACTAATACATAAAATATGTAGAGAATGCTAAAACTCAACCACAAAGAAACAGATTCAAAAGTGGCAAAGGACTTGAATAGACATTTCTCCAAAGGAAAAAAAAAGTACAAATGATTAATAAGCACATGAAAAGAGGTTCAGCATCACTAATCATTAGAGAAATGCAAATCAGAACCACAGTGAGATATCAATTCACACCCAATAAGATGGCTACTACTGAAAACAGAAACTAAGTATTGAGAGCAGGGACACAAACAGATATTTGTACACCCATGTTTATAGCAGTGCTAGTCACAGTAGCCAAAAAGTGGAGGCAACCCAAATGCCCACTGATGGTGGAATGGATACATAAAATGTGGTACATACTGCATACAGAGGCACATTATTCAGCCTGAAAAAGGAGGGAAACTCTGACACGTGCTGCAACAGGGATGAACCTTGAAAACATTTTGCTAAGTGAAATAAGCCAGTAACAAAAGGAAAATAGTGCCAGATTCTATGTATATGAAGAGCTGAGAGGAGTCTAATTCCTAGAGACAGAAAGTGGAGCGGTGGCTGCCTGCGGCTGCAGGGCTCAAACGAGTGGGGAGGAAAGGGGAGTTAGTATTTAATGGGCACGGAGTTTCAGTTTCGCAAGATGAAAAACGTTCCAGTGGTGTACGACCCAGCAGTCCCACTCCAGGGCCTGTATCCCGAGAAAACTCTAATTTGAAAAGTTACCTGCACCCCTATGTCTGTAGCAGCGCTATTTACAGTAGCCAAGACGTGGAAGTAACCTAAACGTTCATTGACAGAGGAATGGTTAAAGGAGGTGTGGTATAGGCACACAATGAAATATTAGCCATAAAAAAGAATGAAATAATGCCTTTTGCAGCAACATGGATTATCATAGAGATGATCACACTAAGTGAAGTCAGTCAGACAAAGATTACATGCTATCACTTATACGTGAAATCTAAAAAATGATACAAATGAACTTATTTACAGACTCACAGACATAGAAAACAAACATGTTTACCGAAGGCGAAAGTCGGGGAGGGATACATTAGGAGCTTGGGATTAACTGATACACACTAGTATATATAAAATAAATAAATAACAAGGGCCTACTGTACAGCACAGGGACCTATCTTCACTATCTTGTAATATAACCTGTAATGGAAAAGAATCTGAAAAAGAATCTGGAAAGAATCTAAAACGGAATCACTTTGCTATACACTAGAAACTAACACAACATTGTAAACCAATTATACTTCGATTAAAAAAAAATGTTCCAGTGGTGGCGGTGATGGCTAAAGGACAATGTGAATTTTGCTTAATGCCACAGAACTGTACACTAAAATATAATTAAAATGGTAAATTTTATGTTATCTATACTTTACACCATTAAAAAATAAATTAAAAAGCGGGGGGGGAATCCTCTCCCCCGGCCCCAAAAGTTACTGATGACAACAGTGGCCAAGTAAGTTTTTTTTTCAGAGCCCTGTAGTCCAAGGGCAGAGGGTGACTCTTTGAAAGAGTAATTAGGGCAAATCATTTCTCTCTCCTCCCAGCTCCTCTGCAAAGCATAACTGGTCTGCAGTGAGCTGCTCTGCATTCTCCACACCGTCTCTTGAAAGGGGAGGTGAAGCCCCCCGGAGAGGGGACCCTGAAATACGATCCTTGTCTTAATGGCCGCTGTAATGCTGCCCTGCGACGCCCAGCACCAGGTGAGGCACTTGGAATGGGGTGGGTCCACACTGCTGGACGGATGTCTGGGCTTCTCTGTAGTTTTCCAAAGGCAGTTTTAGGAAGCGGGGAGGCGGGGGTTTGAAACATAATGCAAGTTTCAAGTGAAAGAGATGTTCCGAATCTCTCATTTTAAACAAGTGCCAGGAGAAAGGTCAGGGAAGAAAGGTTACATGGAAATGAAGGAGGGGGGCGCAAATGCCAGGGGGGCTTTGATTTTTTATTTAAATCCAGTACTAATTGCTAGCTTCTGCTTTCCATGAATGATAAGCAGAGACTGTCCAGATGCGGCTGCGGCCCGGGGCGATCAAACCACACCACGTTGCTATAGAATACGTTTCTCTGGGTGGAGCATTCCAACAGGTGCTGATTTCCTGGGAGGAACGACCTCTTCACCCCCAAGGCGAGAAAATACTCCTCTTGCATACCCTGCCCTTCGAAGCCGGAAAAGCATCTCGGCTAATGTGTGACTGATTCCCTTGGTAGGTGTCACCTCCTTCGCTTTGGGGTCACTTGAATTATAATTTTTGAACTTGCCTGGCCTTTGAACAGACACAAGCTCTCTTTGAGCAGTTTTTCTCTCTGGAGGGGAATTTTAATTTTAAATGCCAATAGCTATACAAATGAAAGCTTCCGTGCCAACTCGGGCTTTGTTCGGAAGAGAAACGTTATTTTATGACATCTTGGAAAATACTTCAAATGAATGGATTCCTTTGATGTTCAGACATATTAAAGACTAAATCACTCCACGAACTTGCCAGGGACAGGAAACAAGATTACTTCCTATGTGCATGGCTTTTTTGTTTGCCTTAAATACTTATTCTGTATCAGTCCCTTAGATTTCCTTGAAAAGTCAGTTTTTAAATGTACGTTGGCATGGGTTCATCCAGGCAGGACCTCTGGGTCATCCCTCGATTTGATCAAATCCGTGTGCAAATCTGACATGTGGGTCCATGGGTCTTGCTGGGGTTTTTTGTTTGTTTGTTTTTCTGCATTGGCTACTTGAAGTACTTTAAATTCACCCTTTTCACGTGTCATTGAGGAATATACAATGGTTTCCTTGGATTGCCTGACGTATTCTCTTGAGCGCAGTCCTGCCTCCTTCTGCAAAGTGTGTGTGTTTGGGATGGGAAAGAGGTCCGGAAGTCTCTGGAAAGTTGTGTCAGGGGATTAAAAAAAAAAAAAAAATTCCAGACAAAGCAGGGGTAATGAAATGAAAGGCTGACGTGCAAAACAGTGCAGTCCGCTCTGAGACTTTCAGATTTCGTTTTTGCCATGGGTGCATTTCCCCACAGAGTCAGAAATACCGGTACATTTTCTGGGAAACAGAGAAGCATTGCGGGGAAAGATTGGGCGAAGGGTAGTGATGCGTTTGACTTCTGAGGAGGTTCTGTAGCTGTGGTGCCTTTGTTCTGTCTCACAGTAGATTATGAATAAGATTTCATGGTTAGAAGTAGCCTTAGACAGCTGGGGAAGCAAGGCAGGGGCCTCGGGAGAAAATCCTGACATCAACCAAAACGGAGGCCAGATGTTGTCTAAACAAGCTTTGAGAAATAACAATTTGGCAAGAAGCAGAGCCCAATTCTGTGGTGTAATGAACGTTCAAAGCTGTCCAGATTCAACGGAAGAGATGGCTGTGTGCAAAGGGACATCTTCCTGACGTCAAAAGCCAATGAAAAAACTGAGGGCCTGCAGGGCCGGCCTATGAGGTCCCGTCCCCGCAGGCTAAAACGCATGGAAGCTTCACCTGGCAAGGCCGGTTCTGGGACTTTTCACACCTGCAAACGGAAGCAAAGGGAAGCCTGCATTCTAGCGACGGAACCCAATTAATTACACGATCCGTTCTACACCTTCAGCTGCAGAACTTTGGCAGAAAGCACATTTGTCGTCTCAAGAGGACTTCGCTGTTCTAAATAAATAAGTGCAATTAGGATGATAAGCAAACTTGTGCTTATTTGAAACCCCTTCATCATTAAGAGAGAGAAAGATGGAGACAGGGTGGAAATGTGAGCCGTGCTCGGTAAGACATTAAATGACTCCAACACAGACCAGAAGCTTCTGGAATATAAATGTCTGGGATCAGCATTGGCATCTGAAGACGGCAAACCTCTTCTAAACCAGAAGGAGCACGAGAAATGAGATCTTGACCTTCCTTTCATTTCAATCCACCTTGTCTCATTTTAGTCTAGTTTAGTTCCTGGTGTTCTCATCCAGTCCGTGCGGTACTTTTTATAGAAGATGTCCAATTGCAGGTTTGTTTAAATCAGTGGGTCTCAACTGGGGGCGATACGCCTGCTCCCCAGGGGACACTGGGCAGTGTCTGAAGACAGTTTGATTGTCACTGCTTGGGGGAGCGATGTTGGCTACCGGCATCTAGTGGATGGAGGCCAGGGATGCTGCTACACCTACGGGGCACAGGACAGCCCCTACAAGGAAGCATCTGGTCCCAAGTGTCTATGTGCCAAGGCTGGGAACCCTGGTGCACAGGAGTGTGCATGTTAAAGCCTTCAGTCATTCAGACAGGAATGCTTACTAGGCATCCCTTTGCAGACCGGGCTCTGTGTTTAGAAACGGGGGAGGACTCTTTAGATGACAAAACACAAAACACAACTCAAATCAGCTCCGGCAGAACAGGGAACCCAGTGACTCTAGCAACTAAAATCTACGGCTGGAACATTTGGGTTGAGAATCCCTGGTACCCTCACACCAACTCTGCTCACACGGACTAACATCTGCAAACAAAAATTGGGGTATGAAAAAAAAATCCAGGTATGCGTTCATTTTATGTGCTTTGTCCAACTGAGACCATCTGCTGGAACGGGCAGAACTTCTGTTTCTTGTCAATGGAGGATGGGAGAAAGAAAAAGAAAAAAGGCTGGAGCCCTTTGATTTTCCATTGTCTTCTAACTCTAGGACTGGACGCTATTCCCCTGGGGTTCGAAACTTTCCCTGGAAAATCATGGTGAAAATAAGTGCAGTTCATACACGGCATAAATTTAAAACTCCTAGGGCTCAAGCACGTACATTGTGCAACGTAACTCCACTTGGAAATGTTCCCTGCAGGCTTGCCCATCAGTGCTCTGCTGTAAGGGAATCTGTTGAACTTTGGAGCATTTGTAAGTCCTAGGTCCATTTATAAGTCCATGGTGCTAAGCTAGCATCCTCCCCCTGCCCTCAAAAATAAAAAATAATTAGTTTCCCCTAGTATCCATTTTTCACCCATGATCCTATACGTGCTGTGAGCGCTTCCCTGATGAGGAAAATGTGATTAAAATGTTCCGATAATTGCGAAGAGGAGAAGAACATCCCACACGTACCCATCACTGCTGCTTCTCCAGTCAAAAAAATGAAAGCTCACTTGAGTTCAAGGGGACATTCATTGTGATTAAAGAATGCCCCAAAAGCAGGGCTGGGAACTTCTCACAGGCTCCTGTTAAAACCATAGTTTGCTGAAGTGAAACAAGTTCCCAAACTGTTATCCTCCAAGATTTTCAACTAGAACAAGACAATGGCTTTGCGTGTTAGGGAGTTATACTAACCATGTTGTGCCTTGGTTGAAAACCTGTTATTTAAAAATTGCCTATCTTATAAGAGACGGAGATTTGCCCTCATCCTGGCCACTCAGAGGCAGCAGAACCTCCACAGCAGCCTTTTTTAATATTTGGTGGTGTCACCAGGCTGGTGAGAAAACGGGATGGAAAGACAGATGAGACCATCTCACCCAGCCTTTTATTTATTATTTTAATTAACTAATTTTTTTTTTTTAACCACGTCAAACGGCTTGTGGGATCTTAGTTCTCCAACCAGGGGTTACATCTGGGCCCACGGCAGTGAAAGCCCATGTCTTAACCACTGGACCACCAGGGAATTCCCAGGCTTTTATTTAGAAACCTTACATTTGTGTTGCACTTTTTCTTTTCAGGTACTTTTTACATGTTTGGTACCTTTTGAGTCTCATCATATTCTAAAACTGAGCTTTTTGTGAGGACTGGTATTTTTTTGTCTCTGTATCTACATGTACCCAAAGGCTAATCGACTTAAACTGGAGAAAAACTCCACTCGGCAATGACTGCCCCCATTTTTGCACACGAGGAAATCAACAATGGACATTTTGGAGGGGTGCTTCCAAGGTAGTGTGGGAAGTCAATGCGAGAGACGCTGCAGGTGTTCCACTCGGCCACTGGGTTCCACCGAGAGCTATTTCAAAAGAATCCCCCCCTTTCTAGTGGCTCGCTGTCTCCACTGCAGGCTGAGCTCATTCTTTTGAACCCTGCAGCATATGCATTGAACAGATGTACTATGGTTTATTGAACTTTTTACTTGTGGGTGGACATTTATGCTGCATTCTCCTAAAAAATGTCTTGGGGCACCTGTCAACGTGTTTTTGTAGGATAAAGGTAGAGAAGTAGACATGTTACTTGAAAGTGAAAATGGGCAACGACCACACCATGGATGGACCTCAAGGGCTCCGCCATCTCTCACCTTGACCCTGGCTCTCTGCGGCCACCACTCGATGGTGCCTTGAGGCTTGTTCTGTGAAAACTGAGGAGAGAGCTCATGTTGAGTGAGAACCTTCTGTGTGTGTGTGTCAGGCTCTGAGCATTTAGAACTCTATGTGCTTTTAACCCTGTGAAGCTGGAACAATTACTACCCCCACTTTACAGATGAGAAAACGGAAGCTCATGGCAAGTCAGTAATTTGCCGCAAATCGTAGAACTGATGCATGAACAGGATAGGAATTTAGCTCCAATCTTGCCTGACTCCGGAGGCTGTGCTCGGCACCTCCCCTCCCCCTCCCGGTGGCTGATGGCGGGTGGACAGATGGATGGATGGGTGGGTGATGGATGGATTACTTCCACAGTAATTGATTAGAAATCAGAGCAATTGGTGTGGGGTTAGATACGAAGTTCTCTTCATCTGGTTTGAATTATTACGAAATCAAGATTTGTTGCTATTTTTTCAGGCTACATCCTGGAGGACAGTGATATTTATTTTCTTTTTCTATCAGCTTTAGCTGCTAAATCCTCCTCAGTATAACCTTCTGGATCTTCCCAAAATTGCACAGGAAGAGGAGGCTTTGCTGTGTTCTAAGCCTTCGGCTTCATAGGGTAGGTCAGATGGCCTCACGGGGAGACGGGCACTTCCAAGGTCTTTGTCTTTGGGGCTATTCTGTCCACAGACTTCTGGCTTCTCAGGGAAAACACGTTTCTAGATGTGGAGAAAAGGGAAGCTTCGCGCACTGTGGTGGGAATGTAAATTGGTGCAGCCACTATGGAGAACAATATGGAGGTTTCTCAAAAAACTAAAAATAGAGCTACTGTGTGACCCAGCGACCCCACTCCTGGGTAGATATCCGAGAAAAACAAAAACACTAATTCAGAAAGATCCATGCGCCCCAATGTTCATAGCAGCATTATTTATGATTGCCAGGATATAGACGCAACCTGAGTGTCCATCAACATATGAATGGATAAAGGAGATGTGGTGTATACACACACACACACACACACAAAATGGAATACTACTCAGGGGATTCCCCACAAAGAGACTGGGTGTTCCTGTGCTGGGCACCCACTGTCCCCTCACTGCTTCGACAGAGCTGGGGAGGGGAGAGAGGAGAGGAACACGTTTCTGAGGCCAGTCTTGCCAGCCAGACGAAAGGCATTTGTGAAACGTTAAGCTCCGAGCCAGCAGCAGCCGGAAGTGAAACTGCAGAGGTGAAGGAAAGGACCACAGTGGGCACAGCGTGTGTGATGCTATCAGGGATTTCTCAACCCTGATTGTTGGTAGGGTGACCAACACCCCCGTTTGCCCAAGACTCAGGGGAATCCTGGGATGTTGGGCTTTCAGCCCTAAAACTGGGAAAGTCCCAGGCAAACTGGGACAAGCTGGTCACGGTGGCAAACATCTCTATCCCGTTAGGGATAAAAGAACGGACAGAGCTCATGAAGGCTCAGACTGGACCACTCCCCGAAGCTGGGCCCGTGGCCCTTGATTCTCAAAGGCACATTCTGAAAAAGTTTGATGGAGTTTGGGAATGCAATAAGAAATGCTAAATATTAATGACCTTTCCCCCCAGGCGCTTCTGATTAAATCTGGAGTGTTTATCCCTGATGTGGGCCTTGATGCTGATGAAATCAAATCCCCTTGCTGTCCTGCAGTTCTACCCAGGGCAAAACTCTATTCCACGCAGCTACCAAAGCTAAACCCACAGAGTATATGGCAGGGCCTTGGAAATTGCAAAGCATTATGCAAATGTAAGTAAGATATTATTATCATCCTGGTTTGTGAAGGTCCCTTGTGGTACTGGTGACTTTTTATATGACAAAGATCTATGCTTTTTCTGTGCTGAATTAATAATTCACTTATGCTAATAAAACAAAGAAATCCAGTTGCCAGTGTCTCAAATACAATCTCATTTCCTCCCATGAATTCTAATGTGGCTGGTTTTTTCCTCTTCTTCTTTTCTTTTGAACTGGCAAATGGGAACAGGTGAGTTGCAAAGTCTTGGCATATTTTGAGCCAAAAACAGTCCACGGATTTGTTTTAAGTGTGAGACATATTCCTCTGCTTTTGCTTGGCCTCAGAGTGTACCACGACCACCCCCACCCCACCCCCGCCCCAAGCTGCAAGTCGTTTGAATCAACTACCCACGTTTTTGGTCAAAGCATGAGAGACCTGTGCTGATGGGACATTTTCACCCCTCTCCCTTAAACGTGTGTGTCTCGTTTGTTCTCCACAAATTTACGTGGTGGGTTGGCCCCATCACAGCATGCTGATGGCCGGGGGATTTCTAAAGCTTTTCGGGTGCTCAGACAGACAGACTCTTCTCTGTGAGTGACCTCTAGTCCCTGGAGATGTTCTAGAATGCGAATTCAGTGATTAAGGAATGTTCAGATTCTTCAGGACTGTTTTCCAAAGCCTTGAATCTCGATTCCAATGGGCTGTCCGTCTCTCCCTCCATCCATTTCTCTGAGCACCAAGATGAACTGGCCCTTGGAGGATGGGATGGGATCATTTCCATAACAGAAGGATGTCACAGTACTTCCTGGCTGTCCCACCTGCTCTCATTTACCAAGAGCTTCCTGTGTCTGACGCTATTCTGGGTTCTCTGAATGAGAAGGGGTTAGGGAGGAACACAGACCCTAGGGGCAGACAGCTGGGTTTAAATGCCAGCTCTGCTGCTATTAACTGTGTGGCCTCAGGCAAGTTTCTTAACCTTTTGGTGCCTCAATTTCCTCATCTGTAAAATGGGAATGAAAATAGTACTTACCTGGAGGGTTATAGTGAAGATCAAAGGACTTGCCACAGTGGTGCTGTGGTGAGAGCTGGGGTCCCTTTCAAGGGGTTTGACACCATTTTCAGAGAAATACTCAGATGTTATTGGCCTTTTATATTCAGATTCTCTTAGGAGCACATGGTGGAATTTTCCAGAGACCACATGGAGTGTGATACTGCAACAGACATTGAAAGAGATGTGCAAAAATGGCAAACAATGCCCCTCTTTTCACTAAATGCTTGGTTTGGAAAATATTGCTGTTTTCTATATAAAGATATGTAATGGGTTTATTATTACTACTTTAAAATGAATTAATACATAATTTTAAATAGTTTTCATGTTGATTTATAGAATGATAAATATTGATCATCATTTTGTAATAGAGATTTTGTTATCATTTTGTAATCTTTTCAGGTTCCCAGTCATTTTTAGGGTGTCGTCAAGTTCTGAGACCAGAGCTGCTGGCTAAGAGATGAAAGGCCCTCATTTAATGCAAGAAACCCAAGAGCTGGTTCTCACTGTCCCTATTTTATGGAAGGAAAAACTGAGGCACAGAGGAGACTCAAACCAGACAGACTCAGAGCAGAGGCAGACTCAAGCCCAGGTTTGTCTGGGTCCAAAGCGTTGAACACATTCTCCTATAAGCCTTTGTTTTATCTGGTGACCCGTGGACGCTGACTCTGAAGATTTTAGGCACTCTGGCTTGTCGACGGCTTGTTGAATGAATGAATGAGCATTCCAGCTCACACTATATAATTGAACACATCTTATTCTGAGCCTTCCTGTGAGCAGAAACAGGTCTGTCTTGGTCTCGGAATCTCCGACATCCAGCACCAGCTGGACCCACAGTGGCTGTTCATATGCAAATAGGCCACCCCTGGTGATTTTGGGGGTGTCTCTTCTCCATGAAAGCAAAAGACTTTCTTGTTCAAGGAAACCATCCTCCTTTCTTATGATCAACTCTATCACAAACACCTTGTCTTTTGTTTGAATACCGGAGGAAAACTCTGGAAGCTTAACCGGAAGAGGATCTTTCAAACTTGGATGGTGAAGAATGCATATTAATTCGGAAAAGCCTTCCCCAGCTGGCCTTCCCCTTATCTCGACATTTAGTGAACCCCTGAAAGATCATTTAAATACAGACACAACCTGCCTTTTGTCTCTCTGACTTTCAGGGTAGAAAATGGCTGAATGCACCCAGAGGTAGTTCGTATTCAAGGCAGATCTGAAGTCTATTCAGGCCAGGGCTGTGGCAAAGGGCTTTGTAGGAAGGAAGAGAGCATGTGCTTCAGCAGAGAGCTGACCAGGTGGGACCCTTATGGACTGCGGGCTTTTCACCCTCCCCGTGCCCACCCCCAGTGCTCTGTAATTCCACCATTTTATGGGGTGGTGTAGCTCTGCTCAAGTGCGTCCAGAGATGGGTTGCGACTCCCCAGCCACACGAATTCTTCCCTCTTGTACACCAGGTGTCATTTGAAATTCATACATAGTTAACTGGAAGCTACATTTCCTCCCGGTGTGCAGGAGACCACCAAGCAGTGACCACAGGGCTGATTAATAATATAGCTGCTCCTAGGTTTAGGGTAGAAATCAATTAGATTTCCACCTTTAAGTTCCCTGCTGCTCCAAAGCGTATTATTTCATTCAATCTGTCAGTAATTTCCAACAATCTGCTTATAAAATCAAAGTACAATCCTTAGGATTTTTTTCCCTCCATCCCTCCTCCTATAAGCTCTTTCTCCCTCAGATGAGATTGCGATGAAATCTGCATGATGAGGTTCTGATCTCTCGGCGTATGGCGGCGCCCTTGCGCGGTCCCACACCTGCGGGTCTTTCCGGGCAGAGAACCATTACTTCTCCAGCTCCGTTAATGTTTTGTGGCAAATGCGTCCCCCAGGAGGGGACTGCAGCTTTGCTTCCTTTGCCACTTGTGAAAATTGAGTTCTCGCAGCACGGGGAGTCGATGATCATTTCTAATTCCCCCTTGGTGGGAAGCATTTAGCTTTGGGTCAGTTGCACGGGCCATGGCAGGTACCAGGACAGCGGGGGCAACAAGCCCATCTTTGTCACCCAGGCGCTTCCTGTAGCTGTGAAGCCACCGGTGGTTTCAAATGTTAAATGTTCTTCCTTCTCAACCGTTTCCTTAATTAAAGACCAATATGCACCTTCTGTTCCCAGGCTCCCAGCCCTGAAGGGTTATCTTCTGACACTTTGAAGACAGCACATTTTGAAGTGCTTTTTCCTGATGCCTTCCTGGTCGGATGTGGACCATTTTTATAAGCATCAAATAAAAGACGACTCATCTACAATGACCCAGGAATTGTTTTTTTAATTGGCTGATCTCTACGGGGTGAGAGCTCAGCTACTGACTGAAAAGGTTAAGCGTTTCAAACTTTAAATCTATGTGAAATAAGAACGGAGGTAGCCGAACAAAATAAAGCAGCCCCGGCGGGTGCGGTGTTCTGAGTGGATCCTGGGTAAGACCGCACATCAGTAGAGTCTGCTCCTCCTTCAGCCAAAAATAGGCTTGTTTTTCAAATGCTTCCCCACCATTCTCTCTCAGCGAAGAGGGAATGAGAGGGAGAGAGAAGAAGGAAGACTCCAAATGCGAGTCTAAGACTCTGGAATTTTCTCAGATCCCAATTCATCTCACTTCTGTTCCTCCGTAGTCAGAAGAGAAATGTCTTACTTCATGAGTCTCATAAGACGCAACCCCGGACAGCAGACATTTGGACTCTTCTGGTTGTTACAGTGACTTATTTTCTTTCATCTTTTCATCCAGGTGACTGTAAAAACTGCAAGGCAGGGGCTTCCCTGGTGGCGCAGTGGTTGAGAGTCCGCCTGCCGAGGCAGGGGACACGGGTTTGAGCCCTGGTCTGGGAGGATGCCACATGCCTCAGAGCAACTAGGCCCGTGAGCCACAACTACTGAGCCTGCGCGTCTGGAGCCTGTGCTCCGCAAAAAGAGAGGCCGCAACAGTGAGAGGCCCGCGCACCGCGATGAAGAGTGGCCCCCGCTTGCCACAACTAGAGAAAGCCCTCACACAGAAACGAAGACCCAACACAGCAAAAATTAATTAACTCCTACCCCCAACTTCTTCTTAAAAAAAAAAAAAAGAAGAAAAACTGCAAGGCAATTCAAGCCATCTACTTCTTCATTAGAGGGTTTATGGACAGCAGTTCTCAAATCCTGTGGTCAACTGACCCTTTTAAGTATTTCATTTTATAGCTTAGATTATTCCATTGAGATGAGCTGCTGTGAAAATTACCATGGTCAGGGTGAACCAGATGCTGAGACAAAACTCTAAACGGCTTCATATGTAATTTTGTGCAGCTCCGTGCAGCTCCCTCTTGAGCCCGTTGGAAGATGCTATTTTCATCTTAGGTGCCTCCCGTTCGCAGGAACAGTATGAACTTTGCCGACAGCAGTGTGCATTTACACTTTAAGCCAATTTCCAGCTTTCTAGTCCCAGGAGGATCTCCTTCCTAGATCCCTAAGCATGGTGGGGATTTTTTGGTCATAGCCTTTAGGATAAAAGCATACTCCTTAACTCTGCCCATAAATCCCCCAGGTCTGGCCCTTGCCCCCTGCAGTCTCACTGTCTGCTCCCATCCCACATGTCAGGGCCACATCACCATCCTTTCGGTTCCTGCCACTCAAAGCTCCCTCCACCTGAAACGTCAATTTTCCTCTCATCCTAAGTCAGCATTCAGGCTCAAGGTACCCCGATTCTGTCGGTTCCCCCAATTCTTTTCTCTTTTCTCATCTGGTATGGTCCTTTTTTATCATTTGACAAATTTTAAGTAAATAACATGCACTATTTTGTTTAATGACAGCTTCTCTACCAGGCTATACCTGGCAGATGGCAGGTGTTGAATAAATATTTGTTGGCTGCATGGCAGTAAGGAAAGAAGGAAGGGAGGGAGGGAGGATGGATGTGCCCGCAGTGGAGCCTCACCGTAGTGGATACTGTGAACTGCCGCCAGAACCTCTTTAGCGAAGGATTGTTGCCCCAGGCGCCGGAAGTGCTGTCAGCAGGCACTGCTGGTCCCTCTGACGACTGCCTCAGCTGCAGAGATCTGCCTCCCCAAGGCCATACCCCTTCTCCAGAGCATCCCAAGGGTTGGCCAAGGCTGTCATGGTCTGTATTAGAGTTCAGCTTCTCCCTCTGCCCAACCTGCTTCTCTAGTCTCCTTTGCACAGCTGTGGACCTCAAGGGCATCCCCCGATAGACCCCGGCACTGAACACTGTTTCAGAGTCTGCTTCCAGGAAAAGCCAACCTGAGACTCGCAAACCTCTCATTGCAAATGGATGTCCCCTAAGCCTAGTTGGACCAAGCCCTAAAACTCAGGTTCCCATGGGGGGTGAGGGGACAAAGCGAGATTCCCAGCTGCATCTCTGAAGTTGAACCCTAATGGTTTTGGCAAAAACCTTAGAAGAATGGCCTTTCTCAAACTGTTGGAATCCAGCAACGAGGCATCTAGAAGTTCTTGACTGAAAGTAATTTTAAAAGTAGAAAAAGTCACAGAAAGTGTAGCCTGGTGCCTGGCAACATACTAATACCCAATAAATGTTTGTTGAAACAATGAAAGCTTCTTTTCTTTTTTCTCTTGTTCTCTGTTTCTCCCCTAAGAATTTAAAACCAGAAAAAGATAATAAGACTAACACATTCACTCCCATGGAGTTATTTTCTCCAAATCACTTGTTTTTGGCACAAAAGGGATAACTACTTATGATGTATTTTTCCATTACTTTCTTTGTGCAGGAGGTTTTAAAATTAATTTATTCTCTCTCTGCATCAGGTTGTCTTATAATTGAAGATGAGAAGTGTTTGTCTTCCAAAGGCTTTTTGGTGATGTCTTTTTTGCTGTTAACACTTCTTTGTCTACGCTTGTGATCCCTGCCAAATTTATTGTACTCAAGTACATAAATTAGGGGACCACATAGGCACCACTCACATCTATTTGAGTCCAGATGTCTTAGGAGAGAAGTTTTCTTTTTGCAAAACCAACAGAATAACACCTAGATTAACGAGACCATTTGGGGAATGGGTTCGTGTGGATAATTTAATTTTCTGGATGATTTCTAGTTAACCAGAACTCCATTGGTATTTCCCAACCCTGATGCAGAAAACCTTTATGAAATGTATTGTTCTACTTGACCCTCTTAGCAAGGACAGCGGACATAATGGAAGATTTCAGAGGCAGGACCTGGTCATGTCATGGCAAGCATGTTGGACTTGGGGGCTTTGGTATCAGTCACAGCCTTGCCTCTGACTCGAGCCAGGACCAAATCCTCTGGTTCTCAGTTTCCTCTACAAAGAAGAAGGTTCAAAGCAAACTTTCAGATTTCGTGCACCCCAACCAAATCTGAAAACTCCCTGGTTCCCCGCAGCAGTATTCATGTTCTTTCATTCCATTTGGCTGTAGAGGTCAATGGAGTAGTATGGGACTTTGGGTTGCATTTACCCTCACAGTAAAAGCTGGTCTTTTGATCTGTCTTTACTGAATGTCTAGTTGATATTCACACATCTGTTCACATTGACTTAACTTCCCATGTCCTGGTTCTTTCTCCTCAAGGTGGAGTGAAGAGTGGAAAAAAAAAAAAAAAATGAAGTTAATTGCACCATAACCCATAGATGGTCTACTGTGTGTAGACTCAAGACACAAGTCCTCACGCAACTTGGAAAGTTCCAGATGTGAGGCTACGGAAAGCATACCAGACTGGGATACGGAGCCCGGACTCTGCTTCTGGTCCTGCCAAGGCAAGTCTTTCTCCCCGTTCTAATCTCGTCATCAGTTTGAGGACAGGGCTGTTCTAGGGTCTCTAATAGAATGTGACCTTACCTCCTTAGACCAGAGTTCCTAACCCTCAGCACTACTGGCAGTGAGACTGGATACTTCTTGATGGGGGCCATCCTGTGCCTCGTAGGATGCTGAGCAAATCCCTGGCCTCCAGCTCAGATGCCAGTGGCACCCCTCACCCAAGCTGTGAAATCAAAACTTCCTTCGGTCAACACTTCTCCAAAGAAGACATACAGATGGCCAAAAGGCACGTGAAAATATGCTCCACATTGCTAATTATTAGAGAAGTGCAAATCAAAACTACAATGAAGTACCACCTCACACTGGTCAGAATGGCCATCATTCAAAAGTCTACAAATAATGCTGGAGAGGGTGTAGAGACAAGGGAACCCTCCTACACTGCTGGTGGGAATGTATAATAAATTGGTGCAGCCACTGTGGAGAACAGTTTGGAGGTTCCTTAAAAAACTAAAAATAGAGCTACCATATGACCCAGCCATCCCACTCCTAGGCGTACGACTGGACAAATCTACAATTTGAAAAGATACATGCATCCCAATGTTCATAGCAGCACTATTCACAATAGCCAAGACACGGAAAATACCTAAATGTCCATTGACAGATGAATGGATAAAGAAGATGTGGTATATATATACACAATGGAATATCACTCAGCCATAAAAAAGAATGAAACAATGCCATTTGCAGCAACACTGAATGGACGTAGATATTATCATACTAAGTGAAGTAAGTCAGAAAAAGAAAGACAAATACCATATGCTATCACTTATATGTGGAATCTAAACTATGATACAAATGAACTTATCTAGGAAACAGAAACAGACTCACAGACAGAGAGAACAGACTTGTGGTTACCAAGGGGGAGGTGGGGAAGGAATGGATTGGGAGTTTGGGATTAGCAGACGCAAACTATTTTATATAGGATAGGTAAACAGCAAGGTCCTACTGTATTGCACAGGGGACTATATTCAATATCCCATAATAAACCATAATGGAAAAGAGTATGAAAAAGAATGTATATGTGTATAACTGAATTATTTCGTTGTACAACATAAATTAACATAACATTGTAAATCAACTATACCTCAATAAAATCAATTTTTAAAAATAAGACATTAAAAATTTTTTTTTTTAAAACTGTCTTTGGTCATTGTCTTACGTCTTCAGGGAGGTAAACTGCTCCCTTTTGAGAACCTCTGACTTTAAGGATGCTTTCTTAACCTTTCCTGAGAAAAAGAATCCAGACTTGAGCACATCAAGTCATCAAACATTTGATGGTTTCTCTTGAGAAAATTAGCTGCAAAATAGTGCCCACCCGGGTTTCTCTGCTACCGTGGGATCCAACAGGCGTTCACTCTCTAAGTGCTAAGGCATGTGGAATTCAGCACATTAGCACAGGCAGCCCCAAATTACCATGCTTACTGATGCTAACTGAAGCTTTCAGGAGAGTAAAAGAAATTATAAGTACAAGACTAGAGACACGTCACCCTGCAACATTCTCTGCTTCACGTGCGAAGAATTGAAGTGGTGGCATGAAACAGAAAAGGAGATCTTAATGTGTAGGATGGTTTCTCTTCTACTGAGGACAACAAAAGAAAAATGTTTATTTGCATTAAACGTTTTGAATTAGGGTAAGATAAACCTTCTAACGTTCCCTTTGCTTTCTTAGCCATTGGCAACGTCTGATAACACGTTGCTTACACATTTGTTTGCCTGGTTGGTTCATGAATTGGCATTCTCTCCCCCAAATAAAAGCTCCACAGATCCTGCATGCCTTTTCCACTCCTATGTTCCCCTGTGCCTGCTATGTACTTAAGCACTCGATAAATATTGGGCGAATGAACGGGATGGAATAGTAATGGAAAATTGTCGCTTAATTCTGAAGTCGCTGGACAGGAACTTCTCCCGATGCCTTGGTTCATCTCTGATAAGGAGGCAGGTCTCCATCAGAAAAGGGGTGGGTCAAATTACCCGTCTTAGAATCTTCCTTTCGTCTCCCTGCCTGGTGAGCTATTTCCATTCGTTTACTTAGCAAGTGTGCATTAATACCTGCTCTGAGCCAGGCACTATTCCGAGATGAAGACACCATGAGCCCTGGAGCCATTTCTTACCTCATTGGCCCACTCCACCCATTTCTTTACTTTAACAAGAAGAGGACTTTCAGAGTAGGGTGTGGCTTACGTGCGCGCGCGCGCGCGCGTGTGTGTGTGCGCGCGCACGCACGTGTGCCCGCATGCGCATAAGGTGGGGTTCTTTAGACCAAACACAAGCCTAGCTATCTGGCCTTTCATTTACGATGGCGTCAAGGGGCTCTGTCTGAATTTCTGCTGGATTCTGCTGAATTCTACTCTGTTTCACACAACATACACATAGAAGACAAACTAGATTGCCACTGGGGCCAGAGACAGGGCTGGGTCCCGTGCCCAGATGCTGCACGTACAAAACCGTCAATTCCCTAGAGGAATCCGTTCACGCCTGCATTTACCCAGAAAACAATTCCCCTACTTCTGGGTAGAAATCGCCCGGATGCTCAGTTGTAAAGGGTGTTGAGTTTGCCCCCCGGCAGAAGCTGAGGGAGGCTGAAAGCAGACGTCTGTCGCAACTGGAGACAAATGTCCTAGATGTCACCAAGCAATTCCTTCTGCGTTTGCAGCCCAGAGATCAACAGGCTGTCCCCAAGCAGGAGACTGGGGAATTAGGGTTAGTACAGACAAGTTAGTACAGTTAGTACAGCCAAATGCATTTGCTTCAAGTTCAAGAGTATGGAAGCGGGTGTTTCATCAGAACCGATGGGAGTTACTGGTGGTTCAGCATGAATCCCTAAACACGCTTTCCTGTATATCATTCTGTACTCATTAACCAACCAACCAACCAATAAAATACCAAAAAAGAAAATATATATATTGTATGACATTATATGATTGTTCCTTTGAGACTAAAAGAAGTGAGAATCCTTTGACTTGGAATGCTAATTAATCAGCTGTAAAGTTTGACTGAAGACACTTATCTGATAAACCTACAACGCAACTTGCCGTCACCAGTTCTGCTGGACTGGAGAGAGAGCTGAGCTTAACAAAACCCGAAATAACTTGGGCTTCCCTGGTGGCGCACTGGTTGAGAGTCCGCCTGCCGAGGCAGGGGACGTGGGTTCGTGCCCCGGTCCGGGAAGATCCCACATGCCGCGGAGCGGCTGGGCCCGTGAGCCATGGCCGCTGGGCCTGTGCGTCCGGAGCCTGTGCTCCGCAACGGGAGAGGCCACAACAGTGAGAGGTCCGCGTACCGCAGAAAAAACCAACAAAAAACAAAAACAAAAAAACGGAGTAACTCAAGAACTAACAACACATGTACCTTTTAGATTAGCTCCATGCTTCCCCTGAGTGTGGGTTGTGTGCCAGGTAGTACAAAGATGATATTTAACTGGTACATGGATAACCAGTCTTAATACTTTTATTTTAATGCTTATCAGAAGATACACACAACTACCAAATTAAGGTTATTTCACAGATATTATTACTTAGGAAAAGAATAGCTTCTTTAAGACAAAGATGATTTAAATGAAAGTATTAAGTAAATAATGTACCCACATGTGGACACATATGGCAAAAAGCAGTAAGATGGTTCTCAAATGATGGAAATTTGGAAATAATGGATTAATTTATCACTATTAGAGTTTGATAAGTTAGCAAAAAAGCTATGAAGATCCATCAGTTGGTGTATCTGTTCCTCCCATGTTTCCATTCCCACTTTTTCTCCCAATGCATCGTGTCTTCATTGACTTCACGTGGCTTCAGGAGGTATAGACATAGAAGAATATTGTGTTGGTATGTAAAATAAGTCTACTTGTTCTTGCCAAGAGTACATGATTTATCTTCATAAGGAGGCATTGCTTTGAATTACAGATTTTTCTCTCTGTTAATGAATAATATTAATTATCTAAGCAACATCAATTCTAAGGGGAAAACTTTGGGATTATTGCACTGTGGATAGTGCCCTCGTGTGGCTTCAAACTTTAGCTACATTTAGGAATTTAAAAACACATTTCTAAGTTATGAACCATAAAATATGGCAGACAATGACAGAAGAGACACATGGGAAAAGAAAACAGCACAAGAAAATGTGATAATTTGCCATAACCTAATCCTTTCGTTGAGTGGAATGGGATACCAATATGGCGGCCAGGACGCTTGGTCAACTATTTAGGAATAATCAGACATCCAATTTACATAGGATATTTTTTGTGGTAGTTTTGGTTAAAATGTGAACAAATCACACAAGGCATTTTCATTTTCAGTTTTATTTTTATCAAAACAAAATAATTTAGCCATATAAAGAAGGAAATACATTTAAACAAACCACCAAGAAGCCAATAGCTTCTTGGTTGTGAACAATCAATAGTAAGTTCTGAAGAGCTGACTGCATATATAAGGTATCGAGTCATCCTCTAGGGCCTCAGCTGACTGAGGCTGACTATTTTCCCTGGCTTCTTTTCTTCCAGTGGTGAAGTAATATGCTCAATGTTCTATACTTCAGATTGAATTATATGTATTCCCACATAAGTACAAAGCATGGGTGAAAAGGATTGTACAAGGTACAAATCTGGCACTGGATTTTTTGGGTCCTGACACCTATGTTTAATGAGTATCTGAAAGAGAAGGGCAAAAACTTGTGCTTATATATTGAGAAATGTAGTGTTTCAAAAGCCAAAGAGTTTCCCTCAAGAATTATGGGAATCACAACTGAAGTGAGAAGAAATACACAAGCCCTGTTTGCTGTGGTTGTAGAAATATGGTCACCATAGGGCCAGGCAGACCGTTTTCTCCTCACCATATTGAATTACGTCTGGGGATCTGAGCAGTGGTACATCCCGATGATGAGTTTCCATAACTATAAAACTCTGCTGCACCAGGCAAATTTTGTGCAAAATGCAAATTTCTATGCTGGGGAAAAAATGAATAATGTGATCATTCTAAATAATGAATGTAAATGCAAGGAAATACGTTTTGGCGTGAGGCTGCAAATCGTTCACCTGTCATGCCAAGAACTGTGGCCACGATGCGTTTTTACAAGGCCACTCTTCCCATCTGAGCTTTAGAGGAGGGATTTTAGGAAAGGGAAGTTTAACTTGCCCTCAGGCACCCATCATGCTATTGACAGGGTTTTGATTCGAATCTAGAAGCACCAATCCCCTGTCTTGTTTCATCTCTTGACAAATGAACCATAGGTTCTTCTGGATTGTGAAGTAAAGGATATTAGCTTCGTCCAGAATCTCAAATGCAACAGGAGACATGAGTTGTCTCCATCATGCTTTACAACAAGGAGGATTCAGGTTGTCCATCAAAAAGCACATGACGTTAAGAGCCACTTAACAGTATAGGTTGCCAAGGGGGAACATGAAAGCTCTTTTCTCTATGCATCTTCAACAGGTGAGATCTGGCCAGGTGTAGGTACCGCTGGAGAAAGAAACTTGGCAGTGTCTCGAGCATCATGGTTAGTGGCATTTGTATACCTTGCTCTGAGAGAAAAGGAAAGAATTCAAAGTGCCCTTTATCTTAGTCGGTACCAGCATCCCAGGAGTTATTCTCTGTGGGAGAAGCTGAGACACCATGGGTTAAGGCCTTACCTGAAGGTACAATGAAATTAGCAGTACTGGGGAGAAAGGGGGAATCCCTGATCTTTAAACTCTAGTTTGCCCTGTTCTAAAATAAATTTGTCTTCCCTGAACCATTACACAGCACACACTTGCAGAGTCACTGCAGCAATGATCAATCCATATTACTGAAGTTTTATTTTCAATAACCCAAACTGGGTTCTAGATCACTGATACTACCTTTTAAATGTATCCCTATAATTGCATTCCACTTTAAGAAAAACCCTAGGAAAGTTAACATTTATAAAATCACAGATTGTTTGTTGATTTATAAAAGAGTTTTTCATTAAAAAAAATATTCACCTTGGGATGATTTTCAGTAGCCAAGTCCCCTCGGGTCATTCAAAATACATTAAAAAAATTTTTTTTAAACCCACTGAAATATAGCTTTTCACAAATTCATGTTGATATAAAGTAAGGTACACTTGTAAAACATTGCCGCCAACTAACTAAATGACCAGCTGAGACAGGAAATTTTGGTAACCTGCTCACTCTTGTATGAGAGACACGGGGAGTTGGAGATGGAATCAATGTTGCGTCATGTTTGACGGAGGTTGGGATGTGGCAGCCAGCATCCGTGGCTCGTAGAAGGATCAAGCTTCCGCCTAACCTGACTATCCTGAGGTCGGCGCTACTGGGAGCAGTGACTCACTGACCTCAGTCCAGTGGTCCAGCCAACAGCTCCGCAGCCGTCCAGGAGAGAAGCATCTGGATGACCAGTACCTCCCAACACAAAGTAAACCAATCCAGCCCACAGACATGTTGTCTTCCACTCACACAGTAGTGTTCTGTTTTTGCTTCTCATTTTTGCATTCTGAGGCACCGTTTAGAAATGGGTTGACTGCACCCCCAAATCTAGAGCTCTGGAGGAAAAAAAAACATTAGAAGGAGCTTCCCAGCTCACATTCTTCAAAAAAATAATTGGCTTTAGTTCCCCACAGCCCCCTCCCAAACTCCTTGAGCGCAGGACCCTTTCCCACGGGGACCACCTCCGAGCCACTCGCACAAGGGTCGGGGCCTGAGGTCACATTCGGCACATCTTGTCTTACTCTCTTCTTCCCAGTCAGAGAAACAGGTGCTGAGAGGGCGTGAGTCTTCACCGAGATGCCCCAGCCAGCTCAGGACAAGGTCCCTTTCTCTCCCTCCAGGATTCAGACCATTTTCCTAGACCTCTCTCTCGTTATAGTGGCACGGACAGTCCAATGGGTAGATAATGACATCACTTTTGTTTGGTTTAGAAAGTCCACGCAGTGAATGCTTAGCATACTTTTACCTCCCTTCTCATGTTTTCCTTGGCTGGGCTTGAAATCACTTGGCTACGTATGAGTGCATCTGAAATGACCACAGACATATGCTAAGTCACCCGGGGCAGCTAGTCCCACCCTGACGTTTCTAGAGTTACCCTAAAATTGGAAAATTCACTTGAAGATACGTGAAATCGGACCATCCTTCGTCACAGACAAGGACGTATTAAAGCATCTTCGTGCACGTGAGATGTTCTGCATTGCTGCCCCGCCTTTGAATTACAAGATGTCATATGAACATCCTTACATCAAAGTGAAGCCAAAAGAGCTCGGCTATAAATTTCAAATTGTACAAAACCATACCAAAAGCAAGTATAAAATTTTATTGGAATGCAGCAGTGTAAATGTCTTGAAGTTTTTCCTCTCCCGTTTAAGGAGGAGGAGAAGAGTGCAGTTAATCGGAGGCTTTGCTCACTGCGTCGTCTGACGCAGATCACCTATCTTCTTCTGCACAGGGGTGCACGGGCTTGGAACACTGGCGAATTTTCTCTGTGCTGTTCTGACTTGCACAATACAGAGGCTGATTTAATTTGACAGCAAAGTAACACCAAGCCCCCAAAATAAAATTACTGAGATGTAAAACAGCGTCAAAACTCCAATTAGTTTTGTATCCTTGAAGCTTCTGGAGGAAATCTAAAAGGCTCCCATCACGATGAGCAGGCATCAATTTAAGCTGCAGAGATTACTAAAATGTAACCCTCTAATTGAAATTGCTCGGAGCACAATATGACAGAAAGAATCAGAGGAAAATAAGTGAATTTTTCCCCCTCAAAAATGACTCATTACAGAGACTGTTCTATTAACTTTTAACACAACGTTCCTTTTGCAAGAACTGGAAAAACCAAGGGTGTCAGAGGTCTCCACAGAAAAGGCACTGGGCACGAGAGCCGTACATGCTTGTGTCACTGAATCATACATAAGCACTGACCATTTGTGCAACACTGAAAGATACTTAGTATTTCACCAGATCATGGGCATTTTGAAGTATATTTACAACTTCCATTAAGGAGGCAAATTATTGGGACCAAACTTCAGTTTTTGAATGAATCTGGATTTTGTCTCCAGAATAAACAGAAGTGTCTCGATGCCCAGTTCACACCCCATCTCTTCTGCAAGCTACCCCAGTTTTCCCAAGTATGCTCACTCCCTTTGAAGCCAACCCCCAGCTCACTAACAGAGGAAACCTGTCACCTTGACTCTGGGGGGGGTTCACATTTGTTCGGAAACGAGTCGATCGTGGCTCTCTGGGTCAATGCCATTTTCCCAGATGAGGCAGTGAAGGACCAATGCAGTGGATACAGCTGGGAGTCAAGCCACAGTCACTGTGTAGGTCAAGACTTCTTAGACCTTGCTTCACTGCCAGCTTTGCCCAGCCTGGTGCCTTGTGAGCAGGGCCTCTTGGGAAGGGTGAAGCTGCGTTTGGGTTTCAGAGTTGGTTGGGGAGATCTTAGAAAGACCCCCAAATGGCTTTCCTCTCTGTAGGGGCTTCATGAACAGAGTTCACTTCTCCTGCCTGCCTGACGGCATTTACTGTGAAGCGTCATCAGTCTCTGACCGTGGACGCATCTTCCTCTGGAAGTTTCAGATCTCTATCACCAACCGATCTTCATCATCGCTGCTGGTGTCGCTGAACTCCACGCGAGTTTGCTTTCTCATTCCTTCCAAACTCCTCTTCCTGAGGGTTTTCGAAGGGGCTGCGGGGATCTCCGTGGGCTGCCCTGGGCTAGACGGAACCACACCATCCTTTAGAGCGATGAATCCAGATCCTTGACATTTCCCACTGTCATTTCCTACAGGAGGGCAGGGGACCCGCACTTCCCCACACCCGTATTTCCCCCCCGAAGGGAAAAATGTCTTGTGTTTCCCTTCCTCTTGGTGTGAACTAGCTGAACCTGGTCCTGAAGCTGGTATTTCAAGATGAGTTTTTCCAGTGGACCTCAGTGGAACTGAACCTGAAAGTCTCTGCCCAGATGAAGGTTTCCCTGGCAAGAGTGACGGGGACACACCCTCTGCTATCGCTTTTCTGTCGGGGGAGCTTTGTGTCAGAGTCTCCCTTGCACCCTGGCTGTGGTCTTGTGGTTCCACACTGTGAATTCCCAGGGTTGTGTGATCTGCTCTTTTCCCCAGAGAAGGACAAAAGGCAGCCACAGAGGTAGCAAGGTCATGGCAGAGAGAGGTTCCTTTGGACTCAAAGGAAGAAGGTTCTTGAGCATCTGAGGAAATGCGTGGTGTGGGGTCTGTTGAGACTTGCTCCTGGGGGGGCGGCAGGTGAGTCTCAGGCAATCCCACGTGCAGACCTTTGCCACGGGCTGGAAGTCTGTCATTAGCCACTGCCACCAAGGAGTCGGATGGCAGAGATGATCCTGACCTCACAGCTGTATTCTGAGGACGACGACCCCCATGCTCACCGGCAGATGGAGAAATCTCCTGCAGCAGTGTGCAAAGGAAAATAAATGGAGGGACAAAAGGTTAATTGGTACAAAAAAACTTGTGGTCAGAAACGTGGTCCTCAATGGGAACAAGGTCTGGAGGTCTTAATGATTCTTTACAGAGCCTGAACTTCGATACAGCGTTCTCATCAGTTTTCATTAATAACTAATTGACGCATTAACTCCAGTAAAGTTCCGTGTTGACACACAATAAGCTACTGACACAGCTCTGTATTTGTATCTGGCCTTGTGAAAACCCAGCCGCTCAATTATCCAACCGGTTCCGAGCATCCGATTTTAAATCATCGCTGCTCCTGCGGCGGGTGTGCTACTTTATAGTACCGTGCATTTGAGTGTTTCCAGATTAGCGGTTTTTCAAGGCGCGGTCTGGACTATAGCATTTTCATGTTTCTCAGCCCAAAGCCCCCCAGTCTGCCTGGCATTGATGCCGCATTGCAGTGACCTCCGCAGGGTGACAGGCATCTCTATTCAGGTACGAAATAATAAGGGACTTGGGATTTTTTAATCAACTGTGAGATCATCCCAAGTTCACAGCCCAAGTCGCCGTCTGATTGAGCGCAATGTCTGGAGGCGTCTGTTTGCCTCACGGGGTTTCTGTGCCAGGAAACCTCTAGGTGGCCCTAGCGAGTTTTGCCACACTGGACACTAACAAGAAAAAAGAGGCATAAATCTAGAAAGGAGATAGGCAGAGACCACTCAGAACCACAGTTCCCACCTTCGAGGTTGATCTGTCTGTTTCCCTGACAGCTCTTGAACTTGGGTGAGGACAGGAGCTTCCCGAGCTGTGTCTGTTGCCCTCCTTCCTCTCCTCCTTCTCTCCGTCCCCAACACAAAGAGAGGATTCTGAGGCAGCACAAGGTGGCTCCCCTGACAGATTTAGACCTAAAAAGGGGGGAGGCACATGGATATACACCTGAAGTTATAAAGTCAGCCAACAGTCATTTCCTAGGAGTTGATCTGTGTCTTCACGACCAGCTCTGAACTCATAGCCTCCTCTCACGCGGTGTATCTGGGAAATGGATTTGCCGTGAAACGGTTCACGTGGTCAAGCAAAACGTCTCCACTTCTGATAAGGAAAGAAATGGCAAAACCAATTCCCAAGGCAGAAAACCCCCTTGATTACAGATATTTGAGAAGATATTTCATGTGAATCCTTTTTTCATCAAAGTCATCTTCCTGGCCACATGGGTTAATTTTGGATCGGTCTGAATTCTCTGGCCATTCAACTGAGGGTCGAGAGTAGAAATTTCCCTATCATGTAGGATGCCTTAGTCTCCATGAGGGCGCTGACAGCAGGAGGGAGGTTGGTTTTTGTGTTGCTGTGGTTCTGTGGTGGTGTTTGTGATGTGTGGGGGGAGAGGGGTGACAAAGATATGGCCTTGACAACATCCCCAAAACAGCATCTCCCTTTCAGGGGAAGAGCTGCCCTTCCCTCGTCCTTCATCGGTACTCTCTCCTCCATTTTGTCATATTGGCCTGGGATACAAGTCCGAAGGACCACAGAGTTTCAGCAAGTAGATCCCATCATGAGAGGAGATCAGAAAAACATTCTAGAAGAGCTGTGTCACCAGAGAAAAGCATTCAACCCACTTTTACATCTGCTTTTAGCTTGATTAACGCTACACATGCCCAGAGTTTTTAAAAGTCAAGTGTTTCTGTGTATTAAGAGAAACAGCCACACCTGCCCACCCACTCATCTTTTCCCACTTTGGATTCCTTTTGTATTTATCTCCTTCTCTCCTAAGAACAAGCGCGTAGCACCCCTCCTGGATTCCCCGTTTCCGGTTTGGAGGATAGCCTATGACGTCATGAGGGGAGAGGAGGGTTTAGGACGAGCTCCCCCATCCACAATCCTTATCACCTGCACACCTGGGCACACCCCCTCCCCTCTCTTCTCTCTGCAGTCATACGACTATGATGTCATAATTTTGTTTAGGATATCCAGTGTTTACATCGCTATGCTGAGGAACACGCTCTTCACCACCAAGCCAGGTAGCGTGCTGTGACTACATTGCCTTTCTTGCCAGCACTGTTCTCCCTGGAGTTAATCATTATTTTGTCTTTTTCTTTTGCTTACTTTCTTGTATGGACTTATTCCTAAAATCATCCTCCCACCTCCTTTCCTGTGGTCTTTTATTTCATTTATTAGGTTCCATTTCATTTCCTTGGAAATCTGTCTCTCAAAACTTTCTGACCTGCTCCCAGTGGACCACTGCTCCCTTGGCCTGATGGGGGCTGAGCCCGTGCGCCACCCTCATCCTGGCAATTTTCTTCACCTCCTTGGTTCCTGGACACCCACGCTTCTTTTTCCTGGGTTTACTCTGTCTGCATTCTTTCTTAACGCAAAACTTCCAGCAGCTTCATGAGAAAGGGTGAAATAAAATTGTTTAGACTTTAATTGGCTACTTGTCTGGGTATAGCTGTCTGAATTAAAATTCATCTTCCTTCAGTAGAGCTCAGCTCCACTGAGCTCTAGTTGTTGAGAAGTCTGGAGCCAACATGATTCATGGTTCCCGATCCTTTGGAGGAAACCTTCTGGTTTCTCTCTCTCTGGAAACTCCTAAACTCTTTTTATGCCAGTGTTACCGTGGTCCTGGGTCTATTTCCATTCATTGTCAGGACATTCAGTGGGCCCTTTCAACCTGAACCACGTCTTTCCATTTTAGAAAAATGTTATTTCTTTGATATATTTTTTTTCCTTATGTTTTGTCTTTTCTCTTTTTCTAGAACTGCTCTTCATAGGTTATTGGACATCTTGATCTAATCCTCTATTTTTCTTATCTTTTCTCTCCTATTTTCTAATTCTTTGTCTTTTTCACTTGGGAGAATTCTTTCAACTTTCTATTTCAACTCAGAGGTGTCCGTGTCTGCTATCATGTTTTTAATTTCATTATTATTATTAATTATTATTATTATTCCTTCTTTATAGCATCCTGTTACTATTTCATGGCTCCAACATCTTCCCTTCTGTCTCAGGCAAGATTAACAATGATCTGTTGTCATTGTTATTGCTGAAGTTCGCCTCTTCCTATATTGTCTCTCTTTCTTCCAAGTTCCTTTGTTTCTGTATGTTTTTATCTCTCTCCTTCCCACTAAAGGCTTCCCTGAGATACCCAGCAATCTTAACTACCTGCTCATGTTTAGGAAATAGGCACTGAAAAACTGGTTAGAAACACTTTACAAACATAAAATGTCAATCGTGGACCTCCCTGCAGGGTTATCTGGTTGCCCTGTTGATGTGGAGAGACCTGAAGTAATCCCCGTTAGGTCTTCCACACGGGCCGGTCGGCTTCTGCCCAAGGAGTTCTCTGATCTCCTGCCTGGAAAGTGTAAGGCAGGTTCCAGCATCCTGCAGTCGGAATTGGGATTGAGAGCGGGGCCTCGATGTGCAGTGCCAGCCTTTGCTTAAACCCCGTTTTCAGTACAGCCCCCTTGCTCCCCAGCATTTTGTAGAGTCTCCAGAGAGTAAGCCCAGAGTCTTATCTGGGGGCGAGAGTGAGGGACGTGACCAGGCTCTGAGAAGCAGGGGCGGGGTGCAGATCTGGGTGGGGGGGTGGTTTGAATGCTGCTGATTCTTTCAACCAACGCTCCTGTTTTCAGCCCCACCTGGTACCATGGATTTCTGAATGTCTAGGGCTTGACCACTGTTAAACAAGGATTAAGTTCACTTGGGTCTGCTAATCAGTGACCACTTAGCCTCTGCATTCCAGCCCCTACAATCATGGCGCCATTTCTTCTCCAGTCATCTTGTCCCCTTGGGCCTGGGCATTCCAAACACATTCCTTCACTAATGTCTGGGAGGGAAGTGTAGGAAGTGTATGTGCTCTGTCCTCCACCTTGAACCCAAAAGAACAGACCTACTTCTTATACCCCCAGGGGTAGGTCACTAAGATGATCGAGCACACTAATCTTGAGCAAATCAACTTTAAAAATCCATCAACGTTGCGACAATTTGGGAAAGGAAGCAATGATTT
Organism: Aethalodelphis obliquidens; assembly: GCF_003676395.1. Classification (NCBI taxonomy): domain Eukaryota; kingdom Metazoa; phylum Chordata; class Mammalia; order Artiodactyla; family Delphinidae; genus Aethalodelphis; species Aethalodelphis obliquidens. The sequence continues at coordinate 3,845,538 of NW_020838001.1, forward strand.
TTCCTTTAATACAAACAATGTTCACTTGCGCACCACGTTACTGAGATCGCCTAAAGATGCAGCACCGGGGTCTTTGGTATTTCATTCATCCGCTCAACAGACATGTCCTGGGCTCCTTCAAGGAACCAGGTACCATGTTCAACCCTGAGGAGTTGGAGGACAAGACCAAGGTGCCCTGGCCCTCAGGAGCCTCTGTTCCGACGGGGAAGAGAAACAGAGACAAGTAAGATAATTGAGGTTGTGACGGGGGTCACGAAGGAAATAAACGGGGGGGGGACCCCAGAGAGACCCTGGGGTCTATGTAGGGGGACCCCAGACCCCTACATACACAGGAGGCTATGACAAAGATGCAATAAACGGGAGAGGGTAGAGTAATAACAAAAGTGATGAAAAACAGGGAATATTATAGAGAGTAACAGTCCCTGAAGGGCAGATTACAGAGAGTAACCGGCTTGCCTAGTTGAGGAAGGCATCTCTGAGAAGGTGACACCTGAAATGAGACCTTCAGGATAAGAATGGCCCTCAAAGGCCATTCCAGACAAAGGAGGAACAGAGGCAGGGGCCCTGCGGCAGGATGGAGCTGGGAGGATTAAGGAATCAGTGGATGGCGGTGGTGGAAAGATGGTGGTGAGCACGGGGCAGAATGAAGCTGAGGAAGCCACCAAGGGCTCAGATCTTGTAGGGTGCAGGCAGCCCTGGGAGGGGGTTTAGATTTTATTCTTCATTCATTGTGAAGAAACCAGTGTTTCCAGCAAGAGGTCTATATCTTCTAAAGAGGCACCTGGCTACTATATGGAGGCTGAAGAAGGAGAGAGGGGAATAGGATGGGAAAACCAGTTACAAGGTTCCCAAAGTAGTCTAGGGGGCCAGGTGAGATGACTTGGCTACGGCAGTGGAAATAGAAATGGAGAAAATGGATGGATTTGAGATCCATCTGCATTCTCACCTACGAAAAATCACCCAAAGACCACAATGATGAAAAACGTTTCTAGAGCTCCAGAGTTTACCAAGCCCAAGCGCCTCGCTCTAAGTGGATTAAGCTGTGCTCCCACAGTGACAAAACCACCAGGCAATTCATTCAATTCAAAGAAGACGTAAAACCAATTAGTACAGAGAAAATAATCAGATTGGCCAAGCATCTTCTCAGCAGGTCATTTGGGTTTTTAAGCTTAACGAAAAGGTCATGCACGCCGTTGACCAATAACTTCTGACTCATCGAGGAAGCAAGGGAAGAAAATACATTGATTTAATTTGCCTGTGACCTAACAGTCTACAGAGAAAAGTGCGTTACCTTTAATCATTGTGAAAAATGCCCAAATAATGTCACAGAAGTGTGTTAAGCGAATTGTGACTCTTGAAGAAGGAAAGCATCCTTGCTATTAGATGAATGGCCCTTTTCAAAAGGCCGGTAGGGCTCCAGTCAAGGGTTAAAGCACAGAACGGCATCCTCTCTACGTTTCGGCATCACTCTGGGAATCACTTTGTACATCTTCAGAAATTATGGATTCCACCGTCCTATCGCAATCTTTGCGAATTCGACCGCTCTTACGCAATTACCAGAATCTTACTATAGGACCCATCTCTCATCACAGCTCTGTGTGCTGTTCTGCCCCCCCCACCCCGATTAAAGGCTGCGTTTTTAATAATTTCCCTCAGAACTCATTGCCAAACCACGTGGAGAGAGGAAGAGACTGCTTCGTATTGTAGCAAATTTAAATTTAGCCATCTTGGAAAGGCAGCAGGAAACTGTAAAATAATTAGAAGGAAAACGGAGTGAAGAAACAACACGATGAAACTTACAGCTTAACTGGTGACATCTTTAATGTCAAGCCTCCTGCAGGCTGTCTCATTGCGAGGCCTTGTTAAAATGCTAACAGACATATTACTCTATTATATCATTATCTGAAAATGTAAGTAATCTGATGCCTTTTCATCAGTTGCCCCAATATACCCCAAACCTCCATGAATTTGGAGTCCAAAGACGCTGAATTATAAGGAAGGGGCAAAAATGAGTCTATCACGTTGGCCTCATTAAGTAAGCTATAAGCATCAACACAATCCCAGGGGTAATCTCCCAGACTACTAATTTATCTGAGATGAAATTGTTTACAAGCAACCCTGTCATCGAAGGATGCAAAATGTGCTAGCAATTAAAATGTGCAATTACTTAAGGAAGGCGGGGCAGAACTCTAAGAGGAATCACTATGTGGGCAGCTATTTGCTCATATTCCAAATACTAGTTGAGCCCCTTTGAGTCCATATTTTTTGAGCCCATTTATGAGCCCATATGATGGAGCCTAAATATTTATTGAGCACTGACCACAGTCAACGCTCTGTGCCAGGAACTGTGCTGAACACAGGCAATGTATTCAGTGACGGAGGCAGATACCCTCATGGAAATGACAGTCTAATGGGGGGAGAAATTCAGCCAGCAAATAATTACACCAAAAAAAAAAAAAAATCACTTACAAATAACAAATGCTGGAGAGGGTATGGAGAAAAGGGAACCCTCCTACACTGCCGGTGGAATGTAAATTGGTGCAGCCACTATGGAGAACAATATGGAGGTTCCTCAGAAAACTAAAAATAGAGCTACCACGTGACCCAGCAATCCCACTCTTGGACATATATCCAGACAAAACTCTAATTCAGAAAGATACATGCACCCCTATGTTCATAGCAGCACTATTCACAGTAGCCAAGGCATGGAAACAACCTAAATGTCCATCGACAGACGAATGGATAAAGAAGATGCGGTACACATGCACAACGGAATACTACTCAGCCATAAAAAAGAATGAAATAATGCCTTTTGCAGCAATATGGACGGACCTAGAGACTATCATACTAAGTGAAGTAAGTCAGACAAAGACAAACATCATATATCACTTATATGTGGAATCTAAAATATGACAAATGAACTTGTCTACAAAACAGAAACAGACTCACAGACATAGAGGACAGACTTGTGGTTGCCAAAGGGAAGGGAGGGTTGGAGGAGGGATGGACTGGGAGTTTGGGGTTAGCAGATGCAAACTATTATATATCGGATGGATAAACAACAAGGTCCTACTGTATCACATGGGGAACTATATTCAATATCCTGTAATAAACCATAATGGAAAAGAATATGAAAAAAATAAAAGTCCAATCGGAAAAAAAAATCACCAAGCATATGTAGCAAATGCTAGGAAGGAAAAAGCAGAGGGTGCAATGAGATGGTACAACGGGGCCCTGACCCCACCTGTATCCACGGAAATGAGTAAAACCACGCACGCTGTGAAACCGTTCCCACATGCCACCTGTTTGGGGCCGGTTTTCTCTCTACCGAGTCTGAATCATTCATTCGAGTAATTATTCAACCAATATTTTTTAAGGCTCTATGGCACACCAGATATCAGACTAAAATTTTCTGCAAGTAAATTCATTTGTTTCTGCAATCGTATTACAATTTTTGTTTATAAGGCCTCTGAAGAAGAAAAAAATACGGCTGAAAATGATGAAGGGAAGAAGCTCTATTCTTCTCAGGCAGGGGCTGGGGACATTCATTCCAATCAGAAAACAATCAGAAGTGGGTGGACTGTAGGACGTGGGGAGCGGCCACCCACTTGAGTCCCACAGGCAGAGAGCGACTTGAGAGACAGCCAGGAAAATATATTGATCGAGTACAGCATCGGGTATTTCTGTGCTACCCTAATGCAGTCTTCGGAAGGTTCGCCTCTAAGTAATCACAAATGAATCTTTTATTTCAGAAACCACTTTCCTTTGTGGTTCTCATCTCTTTTCTATTCCCTTGATGAAAGGCAATGAAGACAAGAACTGTCCTCGCACAGAAATTCTTCACCTAATAGACTATGTTTAGTGCAAATCGGTGTTTAACATATTGCTTTAAGGGGCTTCCCTGGTGGCGCAGCGGTTGAGAGTCCGCCTGCCGTTGCCGGGCGCACGGGTTCGTGCCCCGGTCCGGGAAGATCCCACATGCCGTGGAGCGGCTGGGCCTGTGAGCCATGGCCGCTGAGCCTGCGCGTCCGGAGCCTGTGCTCCGCAACGGGAGGGGCCACAACAGCGAGAGGCCCGCGTACCGCAAAAAAAAAAAAATCTTGCTTTAAGTTAAAAGTTGTATCCTGTCCAGACAACAAGAGAGTGACTTTAAAATACAGAGTGAAAATAGGATGATGAAATCACGTCAGGAAAAGAGATGATCGAAGAAATGCCATTTGAAACGTTAAATGCCAAGACAGAACACAGCAGCCCATCTAGTCTATGTATCGTTATTTTAAAAGTTTCCCATGGCTAAATGAAAATTGTCTATGAGGGTCCCTTCCTGGGGACCTAATTGATACACTCACAAAAGCTTCTCATCTTGCCTCGAGATTTACATGTTGGAAGGAAGGAGAAATTACCCTGTTTCAGCCATTCCGGAGCTCTGTGACTTAACTAATAGCTTTAGGGAAAGAATTAATACTTCTCTATTAATTCTAATGAGAAAAGATGTAGGAAAGTCATTTGCTCCTGTCAGAGAAGGAGAGAGAAGGCAAAGGGGGAGAAAAGCCCTGGAGAGACCCCCTCCCCAGCCTTGCTGATTCTTCCTGATGCTTGGGAACATTCTGAGGAGAACTCTTGTGAGAACAGAAGGGGAGAAGGGTGCTTGCCCGAGGCCCTAAACCACAAAAAGAAAACCCAAGGGAACAAAGGCAACGTCTCCCTTTCTTCCAGGGACTTATTCAAGCCTCTTCATCCAGTGTTTAGAAATTGTACCTTTTGCGTGTGTGTAATTAGGTAAAGCTTTCACTTCAGAAACCACCTGGAATCACGGCCGTGTCTACACTTCTGTTCCGGAGATGAAAGGAAAGTGTTTTGATCACTTTCTCCGCTCAGATATTTTCTCGCAATGCGGCGAATGGGGCTGGTTTGAAATATTTCCGTGACTTTAAAGCTTGGTTGTGTACAGAATTCAACAACATTCCTTCAGAACCCGAGACAGAGGCCTACAGGATAGAGAGAAATAATGAAAGCGGCTCAGGAACACGCTGGGAAAAGCTGATCTCAACATCCACCGAAGAAAATGGGATTTGTGGGTCTGTTTGAGCCAGTGGTTTTCAGCCGGAGGTGATGTCCGGGGACTTTCCTGGACATGCGGTACACAGGATGGACCCATGGCCCACCCTGGATGGACCCAGCTGCGAAGGTCAACAGGGCCACGGCTGGGAAACCCTGGTTGAAACCAGGAATCACAAACTCAAAAGCTACAGGGCCAGGCCAATAACAGAAACAAGGGCTTCTGCCTGGGGTGAGGGCTGTGGATGGAGAGGGAGGACAGGCCCAGCCTCCAAGGGCAAGGCTGCCCCTCAGCTCCCACCCACCAAGACCACCGAGGACCAAGCATCCGGTTTGCCAGAACTATCCATTTTCCAAGAGAAACCGGAAATCTGAGTTCCATGATTCCCTTTAAACACTGATAACGAGTTAATTTTCAAACAACAGCGCCGTGCTAACCAACGTATGCGTGGCCTGAGTGCTGCCAAGAGAGGCCAGTGTGAGACCCTTTGTCCATGAAGAGGTTCAAGGGCGCCCACGATGAAGGGAAGGCTTTAGTCTCCGCACAGGCTCTGCTCCTTTGCAGAAGCAGAGTTTCTTTTCAAAAATACTGTTAAAAAGGTATTTATGGGAGAGTAACCCTGTTTTGGAAAAGTAATTTAGCAGTATCTTATAAAATGAAATTTATAATTATAAAACACGCATTGATCCAGCAACTGCTCTTTGCAAAATGGAGCAAGAATATTTACTGCAGCAACAGCTGTGGTAGGAAAACCAACAGAACCAACAGGAACATCCATCAGTACAGGAAGAGTTGAATAAATAAAGATGGTAGAGCTATACTGTGGGATTTTGTGCCATTATTAAAATGATCTATCGATCTGTAATATATGCCTAGAGTTATATACAAGATATATTAAGAAGAAAAGAGCTGTCGATGACTATGTGTGGTATGATCTGTCTGTGTAAACCACAAAATAAAGTGTCCATCATGGATGTGATGGCCACATCAGCCCAACTCTGGCAACCTCGGGGGGCCACGAGGCTGGGGATTGTCGAGCTTTCCTTGCATATGTCAATGTTGCTTTTCTGTTGCAACAAGTATGGGATTGCTTTATTCGTTTGAAAGAAAAATCAGAGGCAAATAATGACACTGGCTCTAAAATTCAGACTGAACGTCATGAAGAAAAGCCCCAGAGTGTACAAGGGAGGTCATTTCAATCAGAACACACATCTGACAGAGGGAGATGGACCCTCACACCCTCATACCAAGAGTTCAGTTTCTCAGGATGAGAAAAGGTTGAGAAGACTCAAAAGGAAAAGAAAAATATATTTTCCCATCTCTAACCAAATCTGAAGTATTTCTGTTCTAGCCTCATTTTTTTGTGTGAAATTCTGCCTCTTCCGAGTAATCATTTTCCAATCTCTTTTTTTCCAGAAACCACTTTTCTCTACGATTTAAATTTCTCTTCTCTTTCTCTGATGAAAGGCAATCAGTTTGAGAACACTTCACTTACCATTTTCTCTAAAAAAATATCTTTAGTGGGAAAGTATGCTTAAAATCTTTCAATAAGTTGAAACTTGAATCATCCTCAGACAATAAGAGAATGCCTTCAAATAAAGAGAGGACAAATTGTGGGGAAGAGAGAAAACGCAATGACGAACAAAGAAAAGAAAGGAAGCAAAAAGAAAAACCCAGCTAATATTATTTGAATTATTTAGTGTCAAAATTGAATCAAGAGAACCTACTTTAAGGGATCATTACTTTCAAACTTTCTTGACTCTAAATGAAAATTGTAGCAGAAAAAAAGTTCAGGCTTTGGAATATAATTGATGTGTTTAGGCAAGCGCCTCATCATTTCTTAAGATTTACACCCTGAGAAGGAGGTGTTACCCCTGTTTCAGCAATTCTGTAAGCAATATTACTTAACTAATGGCTTTAGGAAAAGAATATCTCCCCATTAAATCTGACAGGAAAAATAATGGTACGGAGCCATTAGCTCTAGTCAGAGGCGGAGAGGGAACTGGTGGGTGACGGAACCCTGGAGTTCAGGCTGCCATTTTGTTTCTCTCAGGAAAACGTCTGGAGGCGATGTGTGACAAAGACAGCAGGGCACAAGTGACAGGAAGTAAACCTCCCCAGGCCCACCTCTGCCAGTTCACTCAACTAACAAAAGTTGAAAGGGTGGAAAAAAAACCAACAATTCACAGCTACTTAATTTCAGAGAATTGCATCACCATCCTCCCATAATACTGAACTATTCTACCTCTTCAACAGGATTAGGTAAACCTTTTATCTCAGGAAGTACCTGTCAGAGAAGTTCTCTTTACCTTTCTATTTTTTCAATGAAAGACAGCTGCTTTGATAACGTCTGCCTCAGAGGAATTTTTCCTAAACTATGTTAACAAAAAAAAAAATCCAGTTAAAATATTTCAGTCCCTTAAAAGCTTAGGTACGGACAGAAAATTCAAAAGAAGAGATTCCGGTGAGAAAGAAAGTAAATGAGGCCAGGAGAAAGCACAGAAGAGGCTCCTTCACCCTGGAATTAAATATGGGGTTACTGTTAATGATTTAAGAAGCTCAATTCTGCCTCGCTGAGGTAGTACACACGTAGGTGAAGAGAAGAAAATTAGGACATAATTATATAAGGATTTGTATGGTGGTAAATGCCACAAAGGAGATGGGTTATGAGTCATACCACAAGGACACCTAATCTGGCTTGAGAGGAAATGACCAGCCTGAGGAATCATGAAAATGTCACCTCAAAAAACCATCCAAGGATTGGACTGATCTGCAGATTGCCTTGGGTAGTACAGTCATTTTAACAATATTGCGTCTTCCGATCCAAGAACACGGTGTATCTTTCCATCTGTTTGTGTTGTCTTCAATTTCTTTCTTCAGTGTCTTACAGTGTTCGGAGTACAGGTCTTTTTGCTTCCTTAGGTAGGTTTATTCCTAGGTATTGTATTCTTTCTGATGAGATGGTAAATGGGATTGTTACCTTTCTGATCTTCTGTTGTTAGCGTCTAGAAATGCAGCAGGTTTCTGTGAATTTCTTTTGTATCCTGCAACTTTACCGAGTCCGCTGATGAGCTCTAGTAGTTTTCTGGTAGCATCTTCAGGATTCTCTATGTATAGTATCATGTCATCTGCAAACAGTGATAGTTTTACTTCTTTTCCAATTTGGATTCCTTTTATTTTTTTCACCTCTGATTGCTGGGGCTAGGACTTCCAAAACTATGTTGAATAAAAGTGGCGAGAGTGGACATCCTCATCTTGTTCCTGATCTTAGAGGAAATGCTTTCAGCTTTTCGCCATTGAGTATGATGTTAGCTGTGGGTTTGTCATGGGTGACCTTTACTTTGTTGAGGTGGGTTCCCTCTATACCCACTTTCTGGAGAAGAATAGTATGAAAACTCAACTGGGTTCTTCAGAGAGAACATAGTTGAAGGACCCACCAGAGGGACAGAAAAACACATTCATCGAAATCTCACTACATGCCAGAGTATTTCTTTCTCCTAATGCAGTTTTCTAAGCAATCATATGTTTTATTTCAGAAACTACTCTCAGTGGTGCTTATTCTCTTCTTTGATGAAAGGCAATCAGTTTAAGATTTCCCTCTCAGAGAATTTTTTTTTTTTTCCCTGAAAGATGTTGAGTGGAAAGCCATGTTTAAAATCAATCCTGAAGTTAAAAGTTTGTTCCCAGACCATAAGCATGTACCTAAAATTTAGAGAGCCACTCTGGGGATGAGGTGAAAGGGAAAACATACAATTACTGAAAATACCATTGGGGATCTATAAGGCCCAGATCGAAATCAAGAGTATCTACCCTTTGAATTATGGTTTTCAATGCTTCTCATTATGAAATGAGTCTGTAAAGATGGTCCATTTCTCGACATATGATTGAGATATTTGAGAGCTCATTTGTCCTCAAGATTTGCATCCTTAAAAAGAAACAACTGATCCATTTCAATGGTAATAGCTGGGAAGAAAGAGCTTCCCTCTTCTCCTTCACTAATCCTGATAAGGGGGGAAAATGGACCAATTTCCAACTAGAAACAAAGACGAGAAAGAAAATATTGGCGTTGGCCTCCTCCATTTTGGTTACCCACTCACCTTAGGAAAGCAAACATTCTAAGTTCAGTCTCTGTGAAAAGATAAATGTTTGGGGAGGATCTAGCTCTTCCCTCAACCCTAAGCTGCAGTAAAACTTAATTAGACAAGAAAACCAGGAAACAGGATGAGAGAACACTTTTCTGGTTTTGTGACGTGTTTAGGTACGCCTCTCACATGGTATTTGGGCATTTCTTTTCTTTCTTCAGCACCTGCCACTCTAGTTCTACCTTTTCTGAGGAAAGGCAAGTGTTTGGAAAGCTGAAAACTTTCTCCCGCTGAGATATTTCTCCTAAACAACATTAGCGAAGGAGTCAGGGTAAAATATTTCAATAATGTGAAATCCTGTGCGCGCACAGAATTCGACAGCATTTCTTAAATACTGTTGAGGAGCAAAGGGGACTGAGAGAAAGGGAAGAGAATAAAGGCAGCTCAAAAGACTCTTTGAAAACTTTTCAGACCAAAATTTACTCAAGAATGTATCCTTTCAGCCTGATTTTCTAAGTGGGGTTTTTCTTAATAATGAAAGAAACTCTACTGGGTGGACTCTGCCCACAACTGAAGGACTTTCAACTCGCCTTCAGCTCTTCTCAAGATTTCCAGCTCAAAAGAAAGAGTACTCCTGCGACTGCAATTCTGTAGCAATGCGACTCAATGAGTGTGTTTTGAGCAAAAGCCTCTATGTGGTTTCTACGGATGCTGGCAGAAAATAAAGGGGGACAGTCATGAGTTCTTTCAGCCGAAGCAGGAAATAAAATACCAAGGGTTGACTCTGCCCTGAGATGAAGAGGCTTGACTCGGAAGTGCACACAACAAAGGGGAAAAGAGTAATAGCAGGAAGAGATAGACCCAAGTCTTTCAGAATCCTATGAAGTCACTCTTTTGTCCTCCCACCAGCCTTAGAAATTCTACCTTTTATGATGGGAAACTTGAATTCAGGACTTTTTTTTTTTTTTTAACTTCAGAAACTCTCCTAGACTCAGGGTCACACCCTTTATCTCCCCCTACATTTAATCAGTCTGCTTAAAACACACTGGAAATATAAAAGCTCAGTTACACAACCAAAGGCTTTCCTGGAAATACAGGCAGGACTCCCAACGCAACACTAAGGAAAAAGAGAGGCTAAAGAAGAAGGAATACCGCCCCAGAAATAAATGTTAACCCTACCAAACTCATTAAGAAATTTGATTTCTAGATATTTTTTTTTTTTAAGAACAGCGATCGACATATTAGGACCGTTGAGAAAGTCAACGCTTTGAGGCATTTAAGAAATCTTTACGTCTTTCCTTGAAGATTTCTACTCCATCACCCGTAAAGGGAGTCTGTTTTGCAAGTCAAAACCACTTTAGGAAGGAAGACCCAGATCCTACAGAAAGTGGGAGATGCCCCTTAACCCTTGTCTGGGAAAGAGTATAAATAATGTCACACATCCAGAAAATTCCACCTGGGGAAGGAGTAGGGAATGGAGTGGAAGATGAGACTTGAGGTAGATATACAATTCTGCATAAATGATATACAGAGGCGAAGGAGGTTGTGGGAACAACAGAATTTAAAATATGCAAATTTTGGGACTTCCCTGGTGGTCCAGTGGTTAAGAATCTGCCTTCCAATGCAAGGGACGCTGGTTCAATCCCTGGTCTGGGAACTAAGATCCCACATGCCGCGCGGGGGCTACTGAGCCCGCATGCCACAACTGGAGAGACCTGCCTGCCACAATTAAGACCCGACGCAGCCAAAAATAAATAAATACTTTAAAAAAGAAAAAAATTAAAAAAAATAAAATATGCAAATCTTGCTCCAGGGAGAGAAGACAGTCTTACAAACTCCTGCCTTCAAGCAGTTTCTGGAATCCTCTCTGGGGGTGGTCCCGAGCAGGGTCGGGCTGGGGTCACCACTGCACCTGACCACACAGCTGGCCCCTGGTTATTTTCTTGAATCAAAGACAGTTGGTTTGATAAGACGACCCCCCCCCCCTCCAAAATTTTCTCCTCATAGAAGTCCCAGGGTCTGTTTAAAATGCCTGGAGAAAGAAAGGATGACTCAATTACGTATGTAAAACTAAGGTCCAATAAAAGGACGTTAAAGAAGGGGAAAAAAAACCAAAAACCCGGAAACGTCAGCAGTTGTCATGGAAAATTTATTCAGGAAATCTTCTTGACTTCTGTCTTAAAATATGTTATTACTAAATTCAAATCAGAAAAAGAATACACGGCTTAAATTATCATGGAGTAAACTAACATAATGGTTTTGAAATAAAGTAGTTTACACTGTTCCTGTGAAAGCTGAGAGAAAAATAATGAGACAATAGTATGAACATCTATCAAAGAATGAGGGCTAGAAGCGCCGAAGAGGGGGTTCTGGTAAGCTTTCTCAGTCAGACCTCTCATGAAAATGTAAAAAGAAGAAAAGTCACTGTGGGGAGAGCATCAGAAAGATGGGAAATGGGCTTGAACCCCAGAGGATGCTGGCGCCCAGAGAGACAGGATGACAGCAGCCTGCCAGGGAGGGAAGTCATAAAGATGCTCACAGCAGCTTTCTGCCCCTTCAAGGGGTTTTCAACTTCGCTATGCAAAAGCAACCTTCAGCACTTCCATCTTGAGAAATAATGAGTCTATCTTATCTCAAATATTTCTCTCGGACAGAGGAAAACAAGCCTGCCCATTTCCCTTGTAGAATACCCTCCAATCCTGTATGTTCACCGTGAGCGTCTGCCAAGCATACTTCATTATTATAAAAGTTCTCTCAGGGAAAGAAATCCCTACCGAGCCTCTAATAAATACGAGGGGGGAGGGCAAGAGGAGATGAAATAGCAAGAGGAAGATGATAAAATTTAAAATAGGTTTCAGTGTAGAAATGCACCCTGCCTAGAAGGTCACCCCTGATTACAGCTTCTGAGTGTGTGTTCTGAGCCAGAATGGGGCAGCTTTGATGCTGTCTACCGCACATATTTCAAAGAGAAGAGAAAATTAACCCCTTTCTTTCCAGGGTTTGGCTTGGCAAAGAAAGAAAGTGAAGGTGACCTTTCATCACTGGTGGAGTGACAGGACTTGGGGGATGCGCGCCTCCCTCACCGACCTGGCTTGGGGTCTGGGTGTCTGGCTGAGCGGCCTCAGGTCACAGAAGGAAATGCCTTATCCAAGGGAAGCAACCCAGAAAGCAAAGACGGGCAGAAGGAGACACAAAGGGAAGTGGGGAGAGAGAGAGAGAGATCAAAAGAGACTGATTACAGGCGAAACTGGGGGGTCCGGGTGCCCAGGTGACCGGACCAGCCTCCCACCCCTCTTAAGAGGCAACCGATTAAGAGCTGGAACAACTGACAGCCCAGGAGTCAACCCAGCTGCAGGAAGAGCCCCACGCCACGCAGACGGGGAAGAGATGACAGAGCACCCCCAGGCTGACCGGAAAATGCAGACGTGAAATCAGACATGAAAGGACATTCAGGTCCATTTTCAAGCACATGGGGTCCCCCCAGGATGGGCTGGGCTGGAAAGGGGGGGTCTGAGGGCCTTAGGGAAAGGCGGCCGGATGAAACGTGGGTGCCCAGTTAAATCTGAATGTCAGGTCAACAATGAATGGTTTTTAGCATAATGTGTCTTATTGCTATGTTTGGGGGCATACTGTGCTAACACGTATATGTTATATACACATATATGTGCGTGTGTATATACATGTACGTATTTACTGTTCGCGTGAGATTCGGCTTTAACTGGGTGCCTGCATTTGCACCTGCTAACTCTGGCCCCCGGCGTGAGGTGTGGGGAAGGGGAGCTGGCTGGGCTCAGAAGCATCTGCCCGGGCAGCCACCGCCTCCCCGCAGGCTCCAGGCATTGCACGCCGCCGTCAACCCAGGGACAGATTGACTCAGGACGAGCCATTATTATCCATAAAGCCGACTCTGTGAGGAGGTGCCTCGCAAACGTTTTGAGTGGGGACTTGGTCCCAACAGCCCTTGGTGACGAAATGACTTAGGAGGGTTCCAAAAACCCTGCGGAGACGAGCCCACCAGCAAAAGACGAAAGACAAGCCCACCAGCAAAAGACAAGGAGGGAAGCAGCATTCTGTGGCCCTTCTACTATGGTTAAGAAATGTTTAACACCACCACAAAGCAACAACCTTCAGAAATTACCAGTCTCTACAATCTCAGAGTTGTTTCTCCCATCCCCATGGATCCAAGGACCCCAGGCTATCTATGATCGTCCCCTAACCCAGCCCCACCAGGAGAGGCCACCAAGGAGAGCTCACTGTTACAAAGGGTTTTTCTGGGTGAGAAAGCCGGGCGAGTCTCTAATAAACACAAGCGGGGAAGGACGGGGCGGCAGAAATGGCACAGTGGAGATGATCACGTTCAACAGAGGCGCCACGTGGAAACGCTTTCTGGAGGTCGGAGCCCAACGGCCGCATTCCAGTAACTGCAGGTCTGGACACATTTTCCAGATGCGAGTTTCGTTAGGCTCCTAACTTCTGCTGCTACAGTTGTTTCTGTTTTGTTTTGGTTTGGTTTGGGATTGCACCACACGGCTTGTGGGATCTTATTTCCCCGACCAAGGATCAAACCCGGGCCCCCTGCAGTGGAAACACGGAGTCCTAACTACTGGACCGCCAGGGAAGTCCCCTCCCACTAGAACGTTTAAGCGGGGCCAGGGGAGAGAAAAAGAATGAAACCCCTTTGCTTCCCCATTTAAGCTGGGAGGCGAAAAGAGTGCAGACTTTGGCTTTTATAGTGAAACTTGTCAATGGTGTGTACTTCACAGAAGGGCAACGGTTGACTTTGCCATTCACCTGAGGGCAAACGGCTCATAAGAAAATGGTACCCATCCGAAGGAGGGGCCTCAGCCCACAAGACAGGGTTCCCTGAAGGGACAAACCAAGCCACCCAGGAAGACACCGTGTGTTCATCTCCGCCTCTTCACCTGGCAGAGGGGAGAGAGGAAAACAAATGGACGAATGGCAGGTCTGGTCCAAGTGGCCAGTCGGCCAGCACGGCACACACACACACTTCCTTTTGTGTCCGATGGAAGCAGAAAAGGTCCAGGCACGTCATGACAGTATCTTGAGTTTGGAGGGCTCTCAGACAGGCCCAGATGGAGGAATGAATTTAAAACGACTTCAGACAGACCCAGGAGGCCACAACACATAGACAGAAGGGAAAGGACTGATGGACGGTCAAGCTGTGAAAAATCGGAATCCCACATACTTCCTGTCAGTTCAAGACATTTTTAACCTCACTATGCAAAATCAGCCTTCGAAAAGTCTATTTTTAAAAAAATTCCTAGTCTGTTTAGCTCAGAAACATTTCTCCCCCGTAGATGAGGACTCAAGGCGATCCACATTTTCCCCACTGAAATCACCCTCCCCTGCTGCCTTGCCCTCGCTGGCAGAGAATCGGATGCGTGCTCCATTATCACGAAGGTCCTCCGAGGGGAAGGAGGCTACGCCCACCTGCTCATAAATTCAAGGAGAGGAGATGGGAATCGATGAAAGAGTACAGGGTAAATAATAAAATTCGAAATAGGTTTCAGTGTGGAAATGTACCCGGTGGTTCTTTCTTTTTTTTTTATAGGTAATATCTCTCCTCTGATGACAGGTTCTGGGTCTATTTTCTCAGCGAGAATTCTCATGCACTGCCTATCAAATATTTTCAAGGAAAATAAAAGGAATTTACTTTTCCAATAATGTTTCGGTTCGGGTAGAGACGACGGTGAACTTGATCACCAGTAGCGGCTCTGGGTTCTTTGTTCTAGAAATAATAATTACCTCCTGCATCACAGGAGATGAGATTGGGCGAGTGAGGAGAGACTTCAGGGCAGAGTTTGCAACCGAAGGAAGCCAGTGGTAGAACAGGGACGCAGAGGCAGTCCTGGACACTGCCGGTGGAGAGAAGCAGAGTTCCTGTGGGTAAAATGTCTAATGGTGGGAGGAGGTGTGGGATCACTTGACAATGGAGAACCTGAGAGACCTCAGCCAGGTGATCAAGGTCGACAGCAGCAATGATAAGCCATGTTGATGGTTTAGCCTTGATAGGATGTTATGAGAAGGGCACTGCGCCTCTGGGGTCTTGCTCCTCAGACCCATCCCCCTAGTCTAACCTCGAGAAAACCATTAGACAAACCCCAGTGGAGGGACATTCTCCACAACAACTGAGTGGGACTCCTCCCAACCGTTAAGGGCATCAAAAACAAGAAAAGTTGGAGACGCTGTCAGAGACAAGAGGCACCTAAAAACCTCCTGGAAGTCCACACTTTCTCCCTTACTCTTTAGATCTCGGGCACACGATGCAGCTCTTCTTCTGGGATGTATCATGAGAGCATTTTTCCTTCACTGATGGGTATATATATATTTTTCCCAGTTCTCCCATTTCAAACCACGTTCTCTGATGCTACCCAGGGTATTGGGCTGTCAGGACAAACTACCGAATTTGCAGGGCCGAGTGAACATGAAAATGTGGGGTCTTTATTCAAAATGATTAAGAATTTCGACTCATACAATAACCAAGATATGGAAGCATCAATAGGTGAATGGATAAAGTGGCCATCAATAGACAAAAGGATAAAGATGTGGTATATACATGCAATGGAGTATTACTCAGCCATAAAAAAGAATCAAGTCTTGCCATCTGCAACAATATGGATGGACCTAGAGGGTGTCGTGCTTAGTGAAATAAGTCAGACAGATAAAGACAAATACTGTATGATTTACTTATATGTGGAATCTAGAAACCAAAACAAACATAACCAAACAGAGTCATAGGTACAGAGAACAGATAGGGGTGAGGAGAGGAAGAAATAGGTGAGGGAGATTGAGAGGTTCAAATTTCCAGCTACAAAATAAATGAGTCACTGTATGAAATGTACAGTGTAGAGAATACAGTCAAAAATTATGTGATACCTTTGTATGGTGACAGATGGTAACTAAACTTATCATGGAGAACATTTTGAAATGTATAGAAATATCGAATCACTGTGTTGTATAACAGGAACTAACATAGTGTTGTAGGTCAATTATACTTCAAAAATAAACTCATAGAAAACGAGGTTAGATTTGCAGTTACCAGAGGTGGGGGCAGGGGCGGGGGAATTGGATGAAGGTGGTCAAAAGGTACAGGCTTCCAGTTATAAGACAAACAAGTGCCAGGGATGTAACGTACAAGAGGATAAATATTATGGGCACTGCTCTACGTTATACATGGAAGCTGTTAAGAGAGTGAATCCTAAGACCTCCCATCACAAGGAGAAAAAATTCTTTTAATTTCTTAAATTTTGTATCTGTATGAGAGGGTGGATGTTCGCTAAACTTATCATGATAATCATTTCATGATGTATGTAGGTCAAATCATGATGCTGTATATCTTAAACTGATACAGTGCTGTATGTCAGTTGTATCTCAATACAACTGGAAGGAAAGAAAGAATTTCAAGTCATCCCAGCAGACCAAGCTTGGGGCCTTCTGAGTTTGGCCCTGTGTCCTGCACGGGTCACAGGCACACCAGGATTTCTGTTAGAAGGTGTTTATTTCTTCTGATGAAACCAATCTTAACATCAACCATGACAAGAACCAACAGAACAATTCTTCAAGGACAGAACGAGCTGAAGAATGGAGCTCTTATGTGGACGAGGTGAGGCTGTGTCTGAAGGTGAGGGGCACACCTCTGTGCTCTGTTACTCCCCAAAGGACCCCAAGACCCCCAGACCGCTGGCTGACCTTTCTTCTCGGGGAGGAACCCAAAGCCTATGGTGGCAAAGCTGCTTGCGGCCAGAGGGAGGGAAAGCTGTGAGAATGAGAAGCCCATCTGGGTTGTTTTCTCTTTTATTCTTTTTCAGAGGATGGGGAGAGGTCGCAGATTGTTGGACACAGACACACGCATTAACACACACACACACACACACACACACACACACACACACACACACACACGGATTAACTCATCAACGCTGGGCACATGGTGAAGGCAGTTGTCGGCTTTGATCCTCAGGAAAATTAGAGAAAGGCCTTGAGAGAATCCTTCAAGGTCTCTCCCCAATTCCTGCCGTGTGTTTGGGATAAAGCAGAGGTGCGCTTTAGGTCTGATACATAAAACTTTCATCTGACCACAGCCCCCGTGTTTAGAGGAACTCTGCATGGGGAGGAGGCATGGGCACTCTTCTTCCTCTGAAGTTATCGTTTCGAAGCCCTCGGCTTTGGTAGAGTTTAAGCTCTTGGCTATTTCCTGATGAGACTGGGGTCTCCTGTTCGTCCGTTTTGGAGCTCTGTGTTTCGGCCGCCCTACGGTCTAGGGTGGAAACAGACGCAGCTGAGTTTCCCTTGATTCTGGTCAGGCCACCTGTGCCCCTGCTATGCAAGTTTTCCCCCCACCGCGCCCAGAGGGGCTCAAAGGCAGATGTTGGGGGGAGATCATTGGCCAAAACGGCGGCCTTGTGAGGCACAAAGCCAGTCATTTCGGGGCGGGGGTGGGGGGATGGTTACTGAGCCAGCCAGGAGTTGTAAAGAAATGCTCACCTCCATGCACAGATCACTCCCCTCTGTGCCTCCTCATCTGTGTAATGGGAGGAAACTAGCACTTCCTGCCAGGGCGCTTGAAGGAGTTATCTGGGTTCATACCACAAGCACCACTCTCAGGACCTGGGATAAATGCTCCTGGGATAACGGCGGGGCTGTTATTCCTGCTACCATGGCCTGTATCATCATCACTCGGTGTTGTCTTAGTCATTAATTTGTGGTTTGTGGCCCGTCTCCTTCCACCTGGAACGTCAGCCCCATGAGTGAGGGTTCACGGCTGTCTTTATGGTCCCCGTTCTTCCAGCACCTAAAGGTCTATGAGTGAACAGCACATATTAGGTGCTCGATAAACACCTGTGAAATGAGCTTAGGGAGTGAAACTAAATCGGTCTGACTCCAAAATTTGGGCCAGATGCTGCTTTTCCCCTTGATTTCTCAAATGGCAAATATGACCCCTGAACAGAGATTTTTTCCCCCTTTGATGTGATGGTAGGTGCACAAGCTCCAGGGGAAGTTCGGCAAAGGTTAATAAGTGTCCAGCATCTCAGCAACTCGGGTAGGGGCCCCAGGGCAGAGGTGGGCCCCAGGGAGCATTCCCAGTTGGTCAGGCTTTACAGAAAAGCTCCTTTTCTGATGAATTCACGGCAGTTCTTCCTTCCCACCCCCACGAGTGAAATCAATAATGATTTGACTCTGCTCCACTATTCCCACTGATTATAATCATATTTTAAAACCCTGATCATTTTTTTAAACTCCATTTAATGTCAGTTTGCATTCATCAAGGATTTTTTTTTTCTTTAAAGCGGTAGTTCTCTTCAAAGGCTCAGTTTGCATTTTGAACATAACAGGCTCTATGTCTGAAGGGAATCCGAAGAAGAAGATTAAAGGTGACCACAGGTTGCAGCCCTGTTTTCCCCAAGAAGGGAAGCAGAGCCTCAAAATTTACACGCCAGCTCACGTTTCCGGGCCCCATACAGCTTCCGTCCTCTTCGTTCCACTGAAATTAATTTTCTTTTAGGGGATATACAGGTATAACCACGAGTTCTCCCCAGCTGATCAGTCGGGGGTACTGGGAAGAAACAGTAGCATATGTACGAATAATGGGACACCCTCAGGCAGCTATGACAGTCTCACACCTTGTTCTGTGTAGATACTAGCAAGGTGTTTTTACTACTGTTATTACCATAGCTCACCATATAATTTGAGATTCCTTCAGTGGGCAATGGAGGAAAAGCAGCAACGACTGCACGGAAGTGACAATATGAAACCAGCCACCATCAGGTGCAGGACCTGGAATGGTGGGGACAAAGGAGGCTACCTGGTTCCTTGTTTGACAATTGGGGGTGGGGGGAGCATGCCAAAGGGGTTAAAAGCAGAAGCACGTGAAAGAACTTAAGGAAGAAATGCACATCCCCGAGCTTGCCGACGTGAACAAGGGTGTTTAGTAACAAGATTCTTGAAGTGGTATCACTTGCTTTCTGCAGATAAACAAACAGAAACATGTTTTTCTCTAACTAGAATTTCAAAGTTCTATCTTTTCTTTAACTTGTGATGGGGAGTAGGGAAAGGAGTAAGATGGTACTACTGCCCAGAGAGACTCATGATCAAGGCACAGAGGGGAAATTTTAGCATGTACATAGTACCTGGAAAATGGCATTACTGGCATGAATATTAACTGAATTTAAAGTTTGGACTTTCACCCCGTCTATATCTCTAGCCCTAGTGGCAGAGCACGGGAGTTGCCTCCCTATTCTCTAATCCTTCTTCTTAGTAACGAGAACCCACTTTCTGGATGGGGTGTGTTGCCACTCTGCTAAAAACTACATTTCCCAGTTTTTCTTGCAGCCAAGTATGACCAGGTAACTAGGTTTTGGCCAGCGAGATGTGAGAGCATGTGATATACACAGTTTCCAAGGCATGCCCTTAAAGGGAGGGCTGGTCCCCTCTCATTCCTCTTTTCTCCTATTAGATGGAGTGCAGATGTGATGGCAAGAGCTGAAGCAGCCATCCTAGACCACAAAGCAGGAAAGCTATGGTGAAGAGAACAGAGCAACAAGACAGGAGGAAACTGGGTTCCTACCACACCATCGAACCACCATCCTAGATCGTTCTACTTACACCCAATTGTTACTTGTGAGAGAAATAAAAGTTTACAAGTATCTTTTAAAATTCACTGTTATTTTCATTCTTCACTAGAGAAGCCAAAGCTTTATCATACTAAATATCACAGTGATGAGAAATATTTTACAGTAAGAGTCTAATAAACTTTAGACTATTACCTAAACTTTGCTTATCCCCATACAACCTTGACGAATTTGGTTTGTCTGCTGAAGCCTTCACCATTTTGTCATATCTACAAATTATCTGGACCAGGGATCAGCAAACTACAGCCTGAAGACCAAACCTGGCCCTCCACCTATTTTTATAAATAAAGTTTTATTGGAACACAGCCATGCCCATTCATTTACATAGTGTCAGTGGTCGTTCTCTCCCTGCAACGTCAGAGTTGAGTCTTCGCAATAGAGACTGTATGGTTGGCAAAGTAAAAAATTTACTATCTGGCCTTTTACAGAGAGAGACTATTAATTACATAAAAACGTTTAACTCCCTTTTTTCACTTAAGTAAGATTACTTTTTAAAATTAATTAATTAATTAATTATTAGCTGCATTGGGCCTTCCTTGCTGCGTGCGGGCTTTCTCTAGTTTGCGGTGAGCGGGGGCTACTCTTCATTGCAGTGTGCAGACTCCTCATTGTAGTGGCTTCTCTTGTTGTGGAGCACGGGCTCTAGGTGCGCGGGCTTCAGTAGTTGTGGTGCATGGGCTCGGTAGTTGTGGCTCACGGGCTCTAGAGCACAGGCTCAGTAGTTGTGGCACACAGGCTTAGTTGCTCAACAAGATTATTTTTTAAGTAAACTTTCTAAGACTGCTTCAGATGGAAACGCTAGTATCACTTGCTGAGGCTGACACTGGGAGTCACCTATCCCCTATGACTCTCCCCTTCTTTCTCATCAATAGAACCCCAAAGATGTTTAGTGCTCCTCTAGAACACTCTTTCCCAGACTCCCTACAGCCAGGCACAGGCTTGTGACCCAGTGCTAGACAATGAGATGTAAGTAGGGATTGTTGGAAACCCTCCAGACAGCTTTATTATTGTTTTTTTTTGCATATTCTTCACCCTTAGGTTGTTCCTTCTATATTTACCTGCCTTTGGGGGAATTAAATTATATTATACTATCATGTAGTAGATACAGATGGTATTTAGCAATCTTTTTTTTTCAGTTATATGTATGTATATTCTTTTTCAGTTTCTTTTCTGTTATAGGTTATTACAAGATATTGAGTGTAGTTCCCTGTGCTACACAGTAGGTCCTTGTTGTTTATCTGTTCTATATATAGTAGTGTGTATCTGTTAATCCTAACCTCCTGATTAATCTCTCCCCCCCACCCACCCCCCACAATCCCCTTTGGTAACCGTTAGTTTATTTTCTATGTCTGTGAATCTGTTTCTGTTTTTTAAATAAGTTCATTTGTATTGTTTTTTTAGAGTCCACATATAAGTGATATCATATGATATTTGTCTTTCTCAGTCTGACTTACTTCACTTAATATGATAATCTTTAGGTCCATCCATGTCGCTGCAAATGGCACTATTTTTGTTCTGTTTTATGGCTGAGTAATATTCCATTGTATACACGCACCACATCTTCTTTATCCATTCATCCGCTGATGGACACTTAGGTTGCTTCTATGTCTCGGCTATTGTAAATAGTGCTGCTATGAACACTGAGGTGCAGGTATCTTTTCAAACTAGTTTTCTTGGGATATATGCCCAGGAGTGGGATTTCAGGATGACATGGCAACTCCAGACAGCTTTTTAAAGGCACACCCCTTCGGATCTTAGGCCTTTTCCCTGCCTGAAATGCAATCATGACGCCTGGAGGGGCTGCGATGATGATCCTGTGCACAGGATAAAGGCACAGGGTGGGGAGGGCAGGGCAGAAAAGTGGAGGGACCCTTCACTGCTGGGCTCCCTTCCCAGCTGCACTAGCCCAGAGCACGTATCCCTAGCCTACCCATTATGTGAAAAGATGAACCACCTTTTTTTAAGGGCTGGTAAATGTGTTCTAAATTGCAGCCACATGCACTAAATAGAAAGCAGAGTTGACTGATTACAAGAACAAAAAAACAAACAAAAACAGCTTCCATTCTTCACCACTCCCTGTATCCACACCCTTTGCAATGTGATTTTTAAAGTCCCCCATCAGGAAGTGGAGTTAATACCCCCCCCCCCCCGCGCTGCCACCGCCTTGAATCTGGGCTGGTCTGTGACTCTCCTTGGCCAGTAGAATGCATCAGGGTAATGTCATGCCAATTCCATACCTAGGTCTCAAGAGGTCTGTGAGAATCTGCCCTCTCTCTGAAACCCTGGGAGGCTGGAAGACATATGCTTCATGCAACCCCACTCTCCCTGCTGACAGTCAACCAACGTCCAGGATGTGAGTGGAAGACCATCCTAGACCAGCCAGTCTCAGCCGTTTCCCCACTGACTCCACAGATGCGTGACCAAACCCAGCAAGACCGCCAAACCTGAATGCCCTGCTAACCCAAAGACTCACGGGCAAGAATAAAGATTCATGAACCACTGAGTCTGGGGGTGTTTTGTTACATGGCAGTAGCTAACTTATATCACAGGTCAACCTATGTTTGACATAAGTTAGCTACTGCTATACAGTAAATATATGTATCATTACCTTTGATACAAGATATATGTATATATTTATCATGACTAATATGTATATTTTGGGATGATTAAAATTCTTTCAGAATAGTTGTTTATAAACCATAGACGTAAATGTACTTCATTTGGGGCTTCCACTGATAATTAGTGAGATTTGGAATGAGAAGCATAGCATTTCATAACCTGGGTCTGGAGGCAGATTGCCTAGATTTTCAGCGCTTGCTTCTCGTGTAACCTCCTCATTTCCTGGCTTTAAAATGAGTATAGGGGAATTCCCTGACGGTCCAGTGGTTAAGACTCCATGCTTCCACTGCAGGGCGGGGGGCATGGGTTTGATCCCTGGCCAGGGAACTAAGATCCTGCATGCCGCACAGCACGGCCAAAAAAAAAACAAAAAACAAAAAAACACGAAAGAGTATAATTTTAGCACTTGTATTTCCATCAAGAAGTTCACAGGGGATGATAAAAGAGCTCAGAAGAGTGACTCGCCCATGGTGTCCACCCCATCGATATTTGCTAAGATTATTCCTCTTGTGAATCTTATTAGATAATATAGGACATTGCAAACAAATTATAATATGGCTGAGCAATGAACAGAACTGAAGTTTGAGAATAAAGATGTTTATAATAAAGGAATTTGAAATGAATGACGTTTTAAAATAATTCATGGGCTTCAAAAACAAACTTACCAAAGGGGAAACGTTGGTTGTGCGGGGGCTAAGTCAGGAGTTTGGGATTAACGTACACACAGTACTGTACGTAAACTAGGTAACCAACAAGGACCTACTGTAGAGCATGGGGAACTCTACTCAGTACTCTGTAATAACTTATATGGAAGAGAATCCAAAAAAGAATGGATATATGTATGCGTATAACTGAATCACTTAGCTGTACACCTGAAACTAACACGACATTGTAAATCAACTATACTCTAATATAAAATACAATTTAAAATAAAAAAATAAATGCATAATTCTAAAGCAGAAAACAAAACAATAAAGTAATGCATATGGGGAAACATAGCTACTCCCAAATATCCCCATATGATTGGATCATCATTTAGATATTAGGTCTTTTTCTACCTCTGTTTGTACTAAGCAAAGAAAGCATCCCTTCTCCATGTCCTCCCAAATTTCACTTTGCTTTCAAGATGTCACATCTGAGTCAAGCAAGACCAGCTGGTCCCATTTTGGTTCCTTTGATGATCACTCAGAGGATATGATATGCCCAAGTGTAAGAGAGGTCCCCCCCCCTCAATTTATCCCTCAGAAAAGGAGGAGTTGCTTTATTAATCAAATCCCTACAAAGTCTCCCATTTTCCAGGGAGCTCTCTCCGTGACTTCATTGTAAATGACAAAATACTATTTAGGAAGACACATTAGCCTGAAACAATGCCAGTCAGTGCTGGTTTGGGTCCTACATAGATACCATCTGAAAAAACTGGTTTCAAAAAGTGATGGGAGGGGGGACCCTGAATATACATTTAGTCATTTTTCCTGGGTGCTTGGGACACAATTATAAGCTTTGGGTGTTATCGTAAACAAGTCCCTTGTAGGCTGCTTTAAAAAGCGAAACAGGATGTGTTTATTTGGTGAAAATTGGGAACAGGTACCTACCTGAGAAATGAAAGAGGCCGACCTAATATTATGTAAATGGGTGCTCATGGCCGTGGATAAATTTCTAGGATGGCATTGCACTCTGATTCTAAAAGTTCTAAATCTCAAAGAGCTGGGATGAAAGTGAAGATGCTGCGCTCGGAAATCTCTGTTAGGTGCCTCAAACCAGGGGCTCTAGCGATGACAAAAGCCACCTCAAAGATGCATGCTACAAGTGCAGCTAGAATGGCTTCTTGAAAGGTGAGTAGAAAACACAATGTCGCTCCACCGGTATTTTATGTAATGTGTGATTTAAAGAGCCACGTGCAACCAGCTGAATACGTTAAACACTGTAAGCAGAAGTTTGCCTGCTTCATCTCTGTCTTGATGTTGTATTTCAGGTTGGTCCAGAAACTCCTTCGGATCTTTGTGTTGAGAAAATAGGGGACAGCCTTATACCGGGGAGTAAGTGGTGAATAGCTGTGATTCTCGATTCATAAATAACTGGTATCTCGGGCTCTCGTGTAACTGACTTTTTGAGAGGGCCCACCTGAGAGAAACTTGAGATGCGTGAGAGAAGCCAGACGAAGTTAGATAACAAGGATTTCTGGAGATGCCCACAGGGAGGTCTGGAGTGTGAACTGTATCACAAAACTCATCCCACCCGGAGGCCAAAGGGCTGAGTGGTCCTATCCCTCCATCAATCAGTCAGGGGCTGTGGACCAACCCCAGGGTCTGTGTCTACGTTGGGGGCAAAGTAATTCCCATCAGCCAAGGGCCAATCCTTTGGAGAAGGGTACAGATAAGAGAGGGCAGCAGCCAGGACATGGAGATGGGTGGGCGCCTGGCTTGAAAAGGGATCTGGGCAGGGCACCAGTGGTACTGAGTACAACTGTCACCTTGTAGCCCACGGCACGCCGAGCGCAACTGCCCCACTCTTTGTTCTCCTCTACCTAGGATGCAAGAGTAGGTTGTTCTCTGATTTCAGCAGCCTTTCCTCCACCTTCCGGGAACATCTCGTCTCAATATGAGTTGGCTGGTTTATAATCAATCACCGCCCCCTCCCATCTCCAGGAGTGGGCATATTCCACTCATCTGGACAAACAGAAGGTTCAGGGCTAGGCAGGCGACTCAAACCTCACTAAGTCAGAGTCAATGCTGGACTTCAATTAGAACACTCTCTACCGCAATTGCTAAGTGGGTAGGATGTACGCTGGGGCCTCTGGGGACCACCACGTGCCTGGGAATGAAAGCCACCCAGAAGAAGGCTAACTCAGGAAGAGGGAGAAACCTCTAACCCTAAGTCTGGTGATACTGTTTGAGTCCCTGGGCTTTTTGTTTCACAAGGAATCGTGTGCTTAAATCTTTCTGAGTTGGATTTCGGTCCCATGCTGCCAAGAATTAGAACCCATGACAAACTGTTCTCCTGACTCTTACAGCCATTGCTTACTTTCCTTCTGTCCCAGAGAAGGAGGTGGGTGTGTGCCATGGACACCCAGGATCCCCAGCCCCTTCCTAACCACGCTGAACGTGGGATTAAGGATTTACCTAACGTCACCTAGTGACAGACTTAAAATTTGCGCCCTGATTGTCTGCTCCCAACCCCTGGAAAACCATCCAGTGTGGGCACACACCATGAGCCCAGTGAAAGGAGCCAGTCTCTTCTATTAAGAGTCCCTTCCAAAGGACAGTGATTAATCTAGTTTCCCATTCTTCTAAGCAAAATAATAGAGAAATCATCTTCTCCCTTATCTAACTACACAGATGACGGCATCGTGACTCCTCAAATTTATTGAGTGGCAAAACTGGAAGCAAAGAAATACGTCCTCTGTCCTCAGAAGCACTGAAAGCTTCAAGCTGTCAGAACCAACGCAGGTCTTACTAAACGCTGCAGATAACCCAAGGAGAGATGGGGGAAGGTAAACAAAAGCAAACACAACCGAAAAGCACCTCTTCCTCTTCAAGGAAACTTCCAGACTAAACCAGGCTAAGTGGATTTTCTTAGCTTTGATGCAGCATGACTTAAAAGTCACTAAAAATGTTCCCCATTTCTTAATTTAAAAAACAATATGTATGCATTGAATCTATAATGAAATGTTACTCAAATTAATCCAAATTCATTGGAATTGAACACAATAGAACATAGAATTTAAAAGGTAAAGCAGATAGAGATTAACAAGTGAAAAATGAAGAGCCTTTCCCCCTCCACTTAGCAACATGCAGTATTTTGCTCTGCAGAACGAAAAGGGAAAGAAGAAAAAAAAACGAAACCAAAAAAAACCCGTACAGACCCAGGAAGCAGTTTTAAAAGGAAAATAATTGCTTTCATACTAAAACATACAAAACCAATTTCTTTTGAAACACTAATGTGTGGTTTTAAAAATCAATAACATATTCTGTTTACTCCATCTGAACCAAGATAGATGGGAATTCGTGCCTCTGGCTCTCGGTTCTCTCTAATGCTTTTTGGAATCACTGTGCCATGTAATTTCTGTTGTTGTTTTCTCTGTGACACTTGGAGAAGCTTTAAACTCGCAACATTTTTGGAGACAATGGGAGCTCAGTGAAATGGGCTTGATGTGCCCTTCAAGGAACAATGTCACAGCACAACAGATGTTCAGTAAGTGGCCTGTGAGTGCATGGAGGGCCGAGTGAAGGAAGCACCTCGCCCAGGGCTGGGCCATGTGCAAAGAGCAGCCGGAGAGATCAAAGCAGTAAGAGTAGATGGGCAGTGAGGCACGTGCTCAGGCATCAGGGCAGAAGGACGTGCCAATCAGGAGGGGACACAGGAAACCCAGGAGGGGACTAAGCAGAGGCGAGCCCCCCCCATGCTCTCCTCTCCTGGTGCAGGAACTTATGAGAAGCCAGCCTGCCAGAGACCAAACCGAAGACAGAAGCCAAGATGTGCCTTGAAACACCAAGGTTGAAAGGCACCGGGGCTGGTGAAAAGCACACAGTTGCCAGGAGGGGCAAGCGGGGTCTCCAGGGACAAGGAGGGGAAGTCCCCCCTCCCCACTCCTCCGTGGCTGCCCACATGCCAACACATTTCCATCATGGCTTCCTGGTGGGCATGGACTCAAAGTGGGTCCCCTCCCACGTTCTCGGGGGGAGGGGTGGGGGGAGAGGAAAAGGGGTCATTTCCCCAAAATCCATTCACCCCGAAAGAACTGTGACGCCACTGGCTTCAGCATTTGGCTCAAGTGTCCCGGATGTGCGGGTAGTAGGTGACAGGGAGGGGTGGCAGCCAGCCCCCTCCTCTATCCTCCCTCCCCTCCCATGCCTCCCGGCAGCCTGCCAAGTAAAGGTCTCGAAGTACCTGACTCTACTGGGGCTCAGACCACTGTGTATGTATGTGTTTGTTTTTTAATGTGAATTCATTCCCATCAAGTACAAATTGGGAGATTTAACTTAATGGAAAAGTCTGGGTCTCTGGCTCCTCTCTAGAGAGAGATTAATAAACAGAGGCTGGCATGCTCACCGTGAAGTATGATGCTAAGCCCTATTTTAAATGATAGACGTAAGTGATATGTCAACAGCCCAACAAAAGGGACACTGTTATTTATCGTCTCCACGGCACAGATGGGGAAACTGAGGTGTCGGGCAGCTGAGGCGCCTCGGGAGGACGCAGGACCGCAGCTGCTCTCCGAGCCCGCCCTCTTGATGCTGCCCCACTGGTGCCCCCGCTAAGCAGGCTACCGCACGCGCTCTCCTCTCCCGCATCCCTAGTTCAGAATATTTGCTTTTTAATACTTTTAACGTGTGCGTCTTAAAAACACGGCCAATTCTGAAAGAGAACCGGGGTGTTTCCAAGTTGGGGAGGATAGAAATCTCTCACATACTTGGTACGGAAAGATCGAAAAGTCCTGTTCGGTGTGCAAAGAGCCGGGAGCCTGCGTTTGCAGCAGAATCCTGGATCCTGCATCACATACCTTGGAACAGGGAGCCCTGAAAAGGTCCGGCAGCCCGCCCTCCCGCCCCGTTGAGTCCTTTACTTTACCCCCATCTTATCACCCTTCTCTTTTGTTCCTCTCTCCCTCCCTCCTTTCTCGGCTAGGGCTTCTGCCCCTTCTCTTAGTACCGGTTTTTATTCTTGCACATCTGGGTGGCATTTACATGAGAGCAATGAAACGACCGAAAAAAAGCCAGGGTCGCCTGTGTGCTGAGACCGTGGCAAGAGTCACTTCTTCAGCGGGGGTCCAACCTCTTTCAAACAGCACTTGGGCTCTTGGATCAAAACTGTCCTCTCCCATCCTAGGGCTGTAGTCACCTGAATTCCAAACAACAGAAAATAAATTCGTGCCAAGGGGTCGCCTGGTATTCAGAGTAGGTCTCCCCGACAGCACAGCTTCCCCCGCGCTTGAATCGAGGTCCGGTCCAGGCCGGACGCACAACTGGGCGAGATCAGGGCCCGCCCCCCACCAGAAAGGGACCGCAGAGCTGGGGTTTCAGCCGGGCTCGCGGGCGAGAGGGAGCCGCGCTGCCTGCTCCTCGCAGGCTGGCGCTAGGGGTCGCCCTTGAAGCTTGGAAGACGATTTCCCATCAAATAAAAAGTCGTGCTGCCTTTTTTTTTTTTTTTTTTCTGGGTAATAAATTCCCAGGGCTTCTTTTTTAACCCCCACCAGAGGTTAGAATAGTTTCATTAAAAAAGTTTTGGTAAATTCATGGGCAACTTTTGAGGTTATGTGAGGTTGTTGTCAAAAAAAAAAAAGAGAGAAAGAGAAAAACAGCCTTTCTCTCTGCTCATGCAAGACTCAGCATCACGGGGTGTGAGGGCGCACAGGAGGGGGTCTTCGGGCTTCTGTGTTTTTCCAGAAGGGTCCACTCAGAGATTGGGGTTCTCGAGGGTCCTTGATGCCAATCAGTGGGGGGCAGGGCCCCCCGGGAGCTGAGCCCGAGCTCATCCTGCACCGGCTCCGATGCCGCAGAGCTGCCCGCGGCCCCGCTGCCCATCAAAGGCTGCCTTTGCCGCCTTCTCGATTTTTCCATCGCTCCGCTCCCACCCGCAGTCCCGGGCGAGTGCTGGTCACGGCTTTTGCACTCATTTCTTCCTGGCAGGTAGTCAGGAACAAACAAAAAGTTCCAGCCCCCGAGTAGGGGTTAAAAGGAATTAGAACTTTATCGGATTGATAAGAAAAGAGACAAGAGGGGGCAGAAGAGAAACAGCGCGGTTAAGGGAGGGGGCGTTGCACATTAACTATGATTCAGAGACTCAAATGCACTGAGTTCATTTTTCAATCTGCCTTTAGCGAAGGGGAAAAAATCAGGAAATTATAGAAAATTGAGAAACAAACATCTCCGGGAGTGCTTTGCACCCGGGGGTGCTTAATGAACACTTAATAATTTCAAACGCGAGTACTTAGAAAAATGGCTTTGGTCCATTCCCGGAATGCCAGGTGCCTCGTGGCAAAAAGGGAGAGCTGAAAATGACTGAAAATGATCACTAATGTCTGTGTGGAGGGGGGCACGAAAATTACTTTTTCGTGTCTCTGGAAGTCAGAGAAGTAAACAAGCCAAAATTTAAAGAGTTTTAGCAAAGGAAAAACCTTGGAATGGAACTTTCATTCTTTTCCTTCATGTCTGAACTTGGGCAAGACTTCTAATTAGGATGGAGAATGGCCACGACATCCCCCTCCTGACCCCATGGGGCCACATTGAAAACTGGATGAAGAAAAACATTTGGAGGAAACTCCAAATGCTCAAGCAGGAAGCAATCCTTGTTGGACCAGATTCCCCACTGCTCCCTGCCAGCATCCAACGGTGGGGTGAAGGCCGCCGTGAATGCATTTATTTAGAGGAAGACAGCGTCCCTAAGAAAGAGCTCATCGTTGCTAGGGAGGTGTGAGATGGGATGGGGCAGGAGCAGAGGATTATTCAAATCCCTTTGCCTCCTCTACCTCTGGGGCCAGTCTCACCCCGGCAGGGAGAGCACCATCTGTATCCAAGTGCATAAATTCATGTGCCCCCAAGAATCGGCTCAATACCACGTAGCTCCCTAGCTGAAATGCACTGCTCCTTGATTCATCGCTTTGACTTGCAGATATCTTTCCCAGACCTGGGTGGAAATATAGCCCATGGTCCCCCACTGTCAGCCAGGATAACCAGCACACCTACAAAGTCCTTTATAGGTGACACAGCATCTTTCCAACTCACCATCTCATGTAGCTTGAGTGTCTCAACAGTCCTCTGGAGAGATGAGTGGGATATTTCTAGACTGCCCTCATAGGCTTCTCAAGGGCTAGGTTAGTGAGTCAGCATAGGTGAATGTCTCTGACACCTGCGGACTCAGAAATGGCCCCATTTTACAGATGAGGATCTGAGGGAAAGAGAAGGGATGACCTTGGCCAAGGAAATGGTAAGAGGAGAAGTCAGGACTCAAATGAATTCTTCTGACTCCAGAAACAAAGTTTCTTCCCCTGCACTACTCTTGGCCTAAGGGAGGCTGTGAGAGAGGGAGAGGGAAGAAGTATTTGGCTTTTCAAGGCCTATTGTAGGAGGAAGCAGGGTGAGATGAAGTATCTGGCCTGAGAAGGTCCCTGTCAAAATACAAAACAATAAAAACAGAACTGTGTTCTCAAATTCTAGCTAGAGGTTGAAACCCAACCTTTGTCTGTTCGAAGGGAGATTAGTAAAGACTTTTAGTTAGGCAGGTGTTAAAGACATATTAGCATCAAAACAAGACTTCCTTTGTGATGTAAGCAGGAGGCTTAACAGGGAATTGAGAGCGACCTTCTCATCACGACTCCATGTAGTTGGTCTATATAACAGTATTTCCCCTCTAGGCTCCCTATTGGTGACACCATTCTGCCTCCCCTTGCCACTAATCCCTTAGTTAGAATTAACCCTAAAGGCCACCTGTCTCCAAAACCAAAGCAGCCTTGCCCCTCCTAAAGACCAGCTCGCAAGTGGAGGTGAAGGATCCAACAAGGTGAGCCCGGAACCCTTCATGATTTTGTCCCCCATCTGTAGGTCTGTTGAAATCATCACTTCCCTCTGATTCCATTTGTCTACCAGCCTTCGACATAGAAAATTCTAGAACAAGACTCCTTTTGTGGGTTCTGCTGAGAAGGGGCTCTCCCAACTCAAAGGTGAGGACAGTTTCCAGAGAGTCCTTCCAAAGCAGAGCCGTCTCCACTTCAGGTTTGGGATTGAAGGTATGTGACTCAACGGCCCTGGCCTCCCACCTCCCCGGTGGAACCGGCCATGAGCGCACTGGCCACTTTGGCCCTCCCACCTTCAGTTGGCGCAGAAATCAGAATTCAGATCGCGTCGCCCCGTTTCTTTAGGAATCTGTTAGCGATTGCCGAGGGAAACACTTAGCGTTTTAGGTAAATAAGTAAATAGTAGTTAAGTGCTGTGCACCTCCATTTCCGGCAGTTTAGTGTGGATGGCAAAAACCCTTTATTATCCAAGGAGGAGAAGAGGAATGATGAAGAGTGACAGGCTGCGGGTCTCCGTAGGGGGCCGCGCTCCTCCTGCAGCGGGTGCCCCGATGCGGGGGCCTTGGGATGGGCGTCGGAAGCACGGCCCCCTCCTGTTTTGTTCCTGTTTATGCTAGCCCACTCTCCCTTCCACGCTCCAGCCGGTGTTGTCAGGATCGCTCATTTGGAAGCTTAATCATATCAGCCAGCTTACCGCATTGCATGTGTAATGACTTGTTTACCAGTCTGTGCCGGCTCCCTCTGCCAGACTGGGCTCTCCCTAAGGACAGGGCCGTGTTGTGTTCTTGTCTGCCTCTCGTTCTGCTCCCACACACTGCCTGGCACAGAGCGGGCCCCACTAATTGCACAGGAACTCTCATCTATTTCACAAAGGTGTCTCGGTCCACCAACTGGTCCCCAAGCTCCTTGAGGAGAGGACTCATGGCATCTTGTGCTTCTCCCCCTCTCAGGGGGCATGACTGCTCATACACAGATGCTGAATTCCATTAAACCATGAGTAAGAGGCGGTTTGGACATCTGGGCCCCGACTCTTTTGGGAAACTGTCTCTCCTCTCCTCTTAAAGGCTGTAGCGGAGGTGGGCCCCAACCCATCCCTCCATACAAGGACAGGGGCCGCTCAAATCCCCAGTGACTGGTTCAGGAGAGACGCCTACCCCCAACCAGGCCACCCGGCTTCAGTCTGGGGACTTGGGTTACGGAAAGGAGTCAAGCATGTTTGGCAGGGCAGGTACTAGAGGAGCTGGTGATGCTGACCCAGAAGAGCAGCCAAGAGATGGAGAGAAACTGAGTCCGAGTGACATCGCTGGTACCTCTGGATCCAGCCATGCCTGAAGCCCCCTCCTCTGTTCCATGAGATGATGAATGTTTCTGTCTAGGTCAATTTACATTGAGTCTCTTTGCCCCACACCCCAAAGAGTCCTTTCTGATACAGGCAGGCAGAGTTGAAATTTCCACCTCTGGTAGAGCAACTTTTCAGAGCAAGATAAGCAAGGTGTCTGTCTGGGGATAATCACAGCTTGCGAAGAGAACATTGCTATCATATGGGCAGCTGCGGCTCCACAAGGCTTCTCATTTTATTCCGGGAGCCTGGACTATGGCCCCAAATCCCACACTAAACCAGAAGGGGCTGAGAACTTCATCACTCTGGCTTCTGTTTATAATGAGGAATGAAGACAACGCTCGGCCTTTGACTAAAGTCTCGCATATTACTGTCTGCTCTGTCGAGCTCCCGGGCGGCCTGAGCTTTCTGGGAGGTAGCTGAGTAACACTCAGTGCTGGGCAGCCTGCAAATCAGTTAATCTCTGCTGCAAATTGCTCACCGGGTCTAATGAATTGGCTCGGCACAGAGGAAGTCCTGTGTGGCCTTGTGTCCTCTGCAGTGACGGACCTCTCTCGGAGCAGACTAAGACTTCGTGCCTCGGCCGAGGAACAAATCTATTAATATTTGGAGAGAACATCAGATTGTACCCAGTGGACTTAAAGTTTGGTCAAGAGAAACTCACTTCTCTGTGATTTAAAAGCAAAATAGTCTACTCAGCCCTCCATGTTTTTTTCCACTGGATAATTAATGCCAGGCTTCCTCATGGTCTGTCTGGGGAATGGACCCCCCAGTGGGATGCAAGGCACGGGTGGAAAGGCCCTCCTGGCCATGGGCATTCGAGATAGCATCTTGTACCCATCTTGCAGATTTTTTTTAAGTTTGATAAGATCAATGAAAGAAGTACATGCTATTTATGGGAATGTGAAACAGAAAGCAACTTGGAAATATCTAATAAAAATGTGCGATGTAACAAAACTACAATGTGGTATCACCTCACACCAGTCACAATGGCCATCATCAGAAAGTCTACAAATAATAAATGCTGGAGAGGGTGTGGAGAAAAGGGAACCCTCCTGCACTGCTGGTGGGAACGTAAATTGGTGTAGTCACTATGGAAAACACTATGTAGGTTCCTCATAAAACTAAAAATAGAGAGCTACCATATGATCCTGCAATCCCACTCCTGGGCACATATCTGGAGAAAACTCTAATTTGAAGAGATACATGCACCCCAATGTTCACTGAGCATTATTCACGATAGCCAAGACATGGAAGCAACCTAAATGTCCACTGACAGATGAATGGATAAAGAAGATGGGGTGTACATATACAATGGGATATTACTCAGCCCTAAAAAAGAATGAAATAATGCCATTGGCAGCAACATGGATGGACCTAGAGATTACCATATTAAGTGAAGTAAGATAAAGACAAGTATCATATGACATCATTTATATGTGGAATCTAAAAAAAAATGATACAGATGAACTTATTTACGAAACAGAAACAGACTCACAGACATAGAAAACAAACTTATGGTTACCAGAGGGATAAATCAGGAGTTTGGGATTAATATATATACACTACCATATATAAACTAGATCCATCAACAAGGACCTACTGTATAGCACAGGGAACTCTACTCGATACTCTGTAATAACCTATATGGGAAAAGAATCTGAAAAAGAATAGATGTATGTGCACGTATAACTGAATCACTTTGCTGTACACCAGAAACTAACACAACACTGTAAATCAACTATACTCCAATATAACATAAAATTTTTTTAAATGTGCAACATAAGAAAGACCCAGTGATTCTTCCTGTTGGGTCTTCCCTAGAGAAGCCCCCTGCTTGGGTCAGGGAGTCATGGACAGTGGGTCCAAAGAGCACGATGCCATAGTGAAGCACTGGCAATGATAAACTGTCCGTTATTGGGAGAATCACTACCTAAAATTACAGTAGCCCCACCCCGAGAGAATCTGTCCCTACCTACACTGTTGAGATAGGTCTGTATGTACTAGCAGTGTGGGAAGACCACAAAATGCTGTTGAGTTAACCAAAAGCAAGTTGCACGATGAGATGGGCAGTGTGGTACCACTCACGTTAAACACAGACATACACACACACGCGCACATGTGCACAGAAATAACGATCTGGCAGATGCCCTCCTAATTCCAAACTGTAGTTTTATCTGGGAGGGCCGTTGGGAATGGGGGTGGTGGTCAAAGTGAACATGAGCCTTATTACCATATTTTAAGGTGTTAAAAGAAGCATGGTTCATGATTAGACGCATAACTAGAAACTAATAGTTAACGTTTCTATTCCTCTAGGTGGAGCATCCCTTTTTTCCAAGTTCTTTTTCAATGCAAACCTGCCCAACCTGTTTCAGGAACTTTCTCATCAGTCTCCTAAGGTATCCACTCTACCTACCCCGAGCCTCTCTCCCCCCTGCACCTATGTTGGTCTTCCCTCTGCCCTCCTGTCCTGCACCCACATCCACCAATGGCTCCCCACTCTCCTCAGGAGGATGAGCCCACACCAAGCTCTCAGATGTGCCTGGTCCCTCCCGCCTCCTCTCTCTGCACCCTGGGCATTTCCCACCATCCCTCCTTCACCCACGGAAGCCTCTGGGTCAGCATCTCAGACTCTCTTTTTTTTTTTTTTTTGCGGTACGCGGGCCTCTCACTGTTGTGGCCTCTCCCGTTGTGGAGCACAGGCTCCGGACGCGCAGGCTCAGTGGCCATGGCTCACGGGCCCAGCCGCTCCGCGGCACGTGGGATCTTCCCGGACCGGGGCACGAACCCGTGTCCCCTGCATCGGCAGGTGGACTCTCAACCACTGCGCCACCAGGGAAGCCCCATCTCAGAGTCTTACAAATGCAGAGTTTGAACCTGCCTAGGAGACCTCTGACACCCCCAAGCTCCCACCCCCATGAGGCAGAAAAGGTTCAGTCTGCAAGCAGGGTCTTTGCAGAATGTTGGTCCATGGCCTCTACAGCCAACTCTGTTGAATGTAGAGTTTAAGTTGATACAGGTGAAGGCCTTACAAGAGTTGAGGAAATCCCAGATAAGACCGTAGAAGCCAGGGGGATCTTACTGACAGAGAAAAGCGGATATGACAGCACAAGAAAGTCCCAGGGAGGGGCTCAGACCCCCAGTGGGCGGTGAGTCACAAGCTTAGTGTTAAATAAAATGGAATCACCCAGGGAGAAAGCTATTCTCCCTACATCCCTCTGATTAGGGAAAGAAGAACGTCTCAGCTGCATGCTAATATATCTCTGACACCTCCCTAACGCTTCCAAATCTCTTTTTAAGCAAAGGGAGTGTACCTAGCGCTCTTGGTCTTCTGCCCACAACAGTCTAGCTAGAATTTATTTACCAAGAAAATATTGTTCATAGCATTTTCTTTCTGTAACGTTCTCTTAATGGCAGGTGATATTGGCTTTCCATTTTTGGTGTCAATAAACAGTTTTTTTTTAAAAATAAATGTATTTATGGTTTTTGTCAGTGAGCTTAAATGGATCACATAAGCAACTAATTGCACAGGTGACATGCAGATGTGACGTTTCTGACTGTAGGAAACACCATGGACCCCCAGATTCATCATCTGGGTGGCCCTGGGCAAGTCACTGGATGCCTCTCTGAGTCTCAGTTTCTCCCTCTGCAAAATGAGAATGAGTCACTCATCACAAGTCTGTTGGGGGGATTAGATGTGGGTGCAGCTCCTAAAATGAAAGCGCCCTCTGATTTAGTTATTGGGCGATTTTTTCTAAAATCTCACTTTTAAATGTAGCCCCGAATCACACAGTGTTTACTGCCAGAAGCCACGCCAGCTGCAGGAAATTGCAAACCCAGAAACTCGGTGGAGTTCGTATCGTTCAATAAAGCATCTCCCTCAATCAATATGACTTCAGATGTGTCATCCGGGCACAGGGCCACGCTGGGCTCCTCTTCAGTGTTCCAATTTTAGTCCGTGTACCGGCAGAAGCAGCACGGCTTCCAATGTGCCCGGCAAAAGCCCGAATAATTAACCTCGACCACATCAGTGTTCTCTATTCAGTTCCACAAAATGCGTTTCTAAGGAAATATTTAAGAGTGCTCTTTATACCACGGAATGTTTTAATGTATCCCAGCATTGGAGGAAATAGAACAGGTCTCAGTTAATGGAGCAGGTCCTTTTAACACAAAGGATTTCAATAATAAAATAAATAAAAGTTGATATGTCATCGGCTAGAGAGAAAGAAATGTGCACAGAAACACAGAAGCAGGGCAAACCTAATTATGAGATTCTTCTCTTGCAGCCCAGGGTCAATAACTGTGATATTAGGAAAAGGGTAATAGGGCTGTGGCTGCTGATGGGTTTTAAGCTCCCAGAGACTAGAATGTCCCACTCGAAATGCAAACAGCTGAATGACGCACTCATCCCCACCGTGCCCCACGTTCTGGAAAGAAAAGTATTCATTTCAGAGCGGTGACCTCATCAGGAGAGAGGCATCAGGAATTGTATAACCACAACAAAAGAGAATCAGTAGTGCCTTTGCTCAGGTGGTGTCACCCACTTTGTATGGACGTGTGGGTTTTTCAATTGCTTTTCCTAATGGAAAAATAACACTCAAACGCGAGAACACAAATGCACACGCGCGCGCACAGCACGCACTTGCAAAGCTGCCCTTCCTGAGTCCCTAAGACCCTAACTTGGTGAGTAAACAGCGGAGAGATCGCTTTCATAACAAGCTTAGTGGTGAACTTCCCCTTAAGCTACAAAAGATGGTCTTTCTCTGACCGTTAATTACACAGGCGTAATTGCCAAGTGGAGAACGGCCCCCCAATTCTTAAACTGGCACCAGGAAGACAGGTGCTCAGGTAAGATGAGAAACCGCCCCAGCAGGGTCCCATCACACATTTAACTTAAACCCTGACTTCTGAAACTCACTACCTCCTACACAGATCCAACATCTCAGTTAATCCCCCGGCAACAAGCCTGTCCAGTAAGACGTCATCACAGTTTCAGACACTTCATGCTGAAACCAAATCGCATATACCACGCGGCCAAGCGGGGACCTTTGAGAATTCCTCACCAGAAATTGCTGTTTGTTGTCAAAGCAGCCCGGATGGACGGACTGCCTTTTTTCTTTCCTTCCTTTCCCTCAATGGTCCTCAAACATGTTATGCCTGAGAATTTCTGCTCAGAGTTGTAGACACCGTTCATACTCTTATGATGGATTTGTAGAATTTTCAAACATAATTTTGACTACTGCTGGCTTTGGAAACACATCCCCCACTCAAGATTTGGTCCCGCTGTGGTGTAAGAGAGGACTCCAGGTTAAAAGACATCAGAGTGAACACCTGCCGGCTCAAAGCCCCCATCTTTGTCTCGCCAGAGCTCTCACCTGTAAAGCGGAGGTGGCGTTAGATGATCCTTACGGGTGAAGATGGCGATTCCACAAATTTGAATCTAGCAAGGGGGCAGGGGGAGCTGGAACTATTTTTAGATAAGGAAGTTTCTTTTATGAGGAAAAGAACGATGAAGTTTGCTTTTATGCTGCTTAGCCCACCGCCATCCAAACTCGATACCCACTGGATTCTTCCATTGCTGACACATCCCCAAAACACCATCAGGAACGAAACCTCCAGATTGCATGTCCCTTCCTTCATTCTTAAAGATTTGGGGGCTGGTTTTGAATGTCCTTTCAACTGAAGGTGAGCTTAAAGGAAGCTTAAAATAAGGAGACTCACTTCTGCTGTTCAGCTCAGCTGGTCACTCAACAAACACTACGGATCTGCTAGGCACCTTGTGCAAAGGAGAAGATGACTTATCAGCTGGGCAAACAGGGTCCTTATTAGCTGAGATCATCGCCATGGACGAAAGACCACGAAAAATGAATTCATTCACAATGGGGACCAAAATTTCACAGTAAACAGTGGAAAATTAAGGACTTGGAGAATTTCTCTTGAAAAACCATGAAACCTAATGTTGTGAAAATAAGCAGATGAACCTACAAAAATGAAAGTAAAACAAACTTCCAGTTTGTGGGTTATAATGACAAGCTATGAGCTAATTGTTAACATCAACAAAGGTTAATCGAACGTTGATGGGGGCAGAGTATATCTTTACACCAAACTATAGGGTAGAACAATGGGCTGTTCTTCACTTTCACATTTACTTTCAGAGCAAGATTATCGAAAGACACTTTTTCCCATCCCAAAAATATTCTAGACTTTCCTCAATTTTTCTAAGGGCTTCTCTTAAGCCTTTGATGTTCCCGTCACTCTCTGGAATGAGCCTCACCAGTTTTCTCTTATTCGTTACCTGATTCTGCCAATGGGAATGAATCAACCCAATGGTCACTCCCATCAATCTCATTAAATTCGATGTCTTGAGCATGATTTGCGGTTTCACTTGGCAATTGGTTTACATGACATTGTGAAAGTCAATCTGAAGGGCAGGGATGGAAAGTAATGGTAAGGAGAGATGGAGAGAGACAAAGAGAAGTGTTTGAAAGGGGTCTAAATGTATCAGCAGTCAGTTTAGTAGGGACTGTTCTCATTCTGTGACAGTCACTGCCTCCCCAGCCGACCTCCGACTGGGAGGTGAATCCCGTGAAGAACGTCTGGATTACGAGGACTGTCCTCAAGGGGAGGCTGGCTCTCCTGGGCATATTCAACCACTTGATATCTAAGAACCATTTTTTCCAGTCCCTTCAGTGAAGCAGCTCAAGTGTCCGAGATTAAATCCACCTAACTCCACACCTCAGCCCTGATCTGCAAGCGACCCTGGGTGAGGAAGGACTTTCTTTGAAATAGGAACAACCCTGCAGTTCTCAGTCACATTCAGCCTGGGGCGTCTGGTAAGTCAACGATACTTGATGTCTCCAAAGAAACTTCCAGCTCCCTCCACACCTTTGCTGGGAACTTGGATGGGATGGACCACTGAATTTAGGTTTTAAAAAAGTTCACTCAACATCACTAATCATTAGAGAAACACAGATCAAAACTACAATGAGATATCACCTCACACCAGTCAGAATGGCCATCAGCAAAAAGTCTACAATTAATAAATGCTGGAAAGGGTGTGGAGAAAAGGGAACCCTCCTACACTGTTGGTGGGAATGTAAACTGGTGCAGCCACTACAGAGAACAGTATGGAGGTTCCTTAAAACGCTAAAAATAGAGCTACCATTTGATCCTGCAATCTCACTCCTGGGCATACATCCGGAGAAAACCATGGTTCGAAAGGATACATACACCCCAGTGTTCACTGCTGCACTATTTACAATAGGCAAGACATGGAAGCAACCTAAATGTGGAAGCAACCTAAATGTCCATTGACAGATGGATGGATAAAGAAGATGTGGTGTATATATACAATGGAATACTATTTTTTTACTCAGCCATAAAAAAATAATGAAATAATGTCATTTGCAGCAACATGAGACCTAGACATTACCATACTAAGTGAAGTAAGTCAAAAAGAGAAAGACAAATACCATATGATATCACTTATATGTGGAATATAAAGTATGACACAAATGAACTTATCCACGAAACAGAAACAGACTCACAGACATAGAGAACAGACTTGTGGGTGCCAAGGGGGAGAGTGGGTGGAGGAGGGATGGATTAAGAGTTTGGGATTAGCAGACACAAACTATTATATATAGGATGGATAAACAACAAGGTCCTACTGTATAGCACA
This sequence comes from Aethalodelphis obliquidens, assembly GCF_003676395.1. Lineage (NCBI taxonomy): Eukaryota > Metazoa > Chordata > Mammalia > Artiodactyla > Delphinidae > Aethalodelphis > Aethalodelphis obliquidens. The sequence goes on from NW_020838001.1 coordinate 3,885,476, forward strand.
GGGAACTATAGTCAATATCCTGGGATAAACCATAATGGAAAAGAATATGAAAAAGAATATATATATGTATATATATAAAGAATATATAAAGAATATATATATGTATAACTGAGTCACTTTGCTGTACAGCAGTAATTAACACAACATTGTAATTCAATTATACTTCAATAAAAAAAGTTAAAAATAAAATAAATAAAAGGCATGTGACATTGATAACAAACAAACAGAAGAATAAAATAATGCCATTTGCAGCAACATGGATGGACCTGGAGATTATCATACTAAGTGAAGTAGGTCAGACAAAGAAAGGCAAGTATTATATGATATCACTTATATGCAGAAGCTAAAAAAATACAATGAATTTATTTACAAAACAGAAACAGACTCACAGACACAGAAAACAAACTTACGGTTACCAAATGGGAAAGGTGGGGGGGGAGGGATAAATTGGGAGTTTGAGATTGACATAAACACACTACTATATTTAAAACAGGTAACCAACAGGGACCTACTGTATAGCACAGGGAGCTCTGCTCAATACTCTGTAATAACCTAAATGGGAAAAGAATTTGAAAAAGAATAGACACATGTATATGTAAAACTGAATCACTCTGCTGTACACCTGATACTAACACAACATTGTAAATCAGCTACAGTCCAATATAAAATAAAAATTTAAAAAAAAAGAAAAAAATTAAAATTCAGTGGTATTGGAAAGTCAAAAGAATAAAAATAAAAAAATGAAAACGTTCAGTTCTAAGGAGAGTCTCAAAGATCCCAATCGCCATAAAATCTTATAAATTAGGTCTCCATCCTTGATGACTCCTCTGGCCTTCTGTGTGCAGATGACTTCACGACCAAGCCATCTGTTAATTCGAATGATTAGTACCAAGCTATTGGAAGCGTTGAAAGGAGAGGGAAATTAAGCAACCTTTAAAAAGATACTGTTCAAAAGCATCCTCTCTCTCATCTTCGTAAACTACTGACAGGAAGTTTCTCCAAAAATAAAGAGGAGAAAGAATCTGTTACAATATCTTATTTTGGCCCCTGGACACAAGTATTCCTGTCTACTTATTTGAAAATGTTTTGCTGATTCTAATTGGCCTTCAAGGATCAGGACCAAAGGTTTTCCCTATCTTCGAATTGGGAAATTCCCCTGCAAAGGTTATTCTCAATTTCTTTGTTGGGTTTCATCAAGTTCCCCCAAGTTACAACCCCTCAGGTCACCCAAAACAGATCACCCTATCATTGTCCTGCTGTGGAAACCAGGTCCTCCCCCCACAAAAATATACATGTTTGCATGCATTCACAAGTATACTCACGTGCACGCGCGCGCACACACACACACACACACACACACACACACACACACACACACACAC
>NW_020838001.1:3886867-3914311 GCF_003676395.1 Aethalodelphis obliquidens
CACACACACACACACACACACACACACACACACACACACACACACACCGTGAGGTCAGCTCCCTCACTGAGCAGCCAGCTCTGATCTCTCCAACCAGGACCTGCCAGGTCAAAGGACACAAGAAATTTGTTTGTAAATGGTGGGCGACCAAGGGCCATCTTTAGGTTCCTTTGAAGTTACAGCACTCTGTCTTCAAACATCCAACACTCTGAGTGCCTGTCACTCTGCTGTGAAACACTGGCTTTGGGAGATGGTGTAAATAAACTTCCCAAGCTCCTTTGATTTCCAGGTGGTATTTATTTTAAGGCACTCTACCACCTGCCCCCAACCCAGTGGTGTCCATAACAGCCCGTCCACTCCGGGCTTGCTGGTTTACCCAACCTGCCATCCCTGTTCCCTCTCTGACACTTCAATAAGGAATGGGGGTGGCGGGGTGATTAATATTCCCCGGGCCAATGCTTAGACCACACCCCACAGGCTCACATCTGTCCTGAGTGGACATTGTGGCAGGAGGGAGCCCTTTGAAAATGGGCACCAGTGACCCAGACCTCTGACTCAACTGGCTGTTCCAATAACAAACATGAAAGTGCAGACATTTGTCACCACCCTGGGCTGCTGCTGCACCATTATTACCTACATGGAGGGAGGGGCACTAGGTTCCCAGGGGGATTCGCATTACATTTGGTCTCTCAATCTTAGCTCCACATTTAGATTTCGCTTCTGGTTTTTTTTCTGTTTGGGGCTGGTTTTATCCCCCATTCACTGGAGCCCACAGTTTGCTCTTAGGATTTTGGTAGGAAAGGCCAATGTTGAGATCAGAAGTGTACAGAAGTGGGATTCTCCCAACGTGGAGGGAGCAAGGCCATTCCCCGAGGCCAAGAGAAGCTTGTAAAGGAAAGACGGTGTGGAGAGGACCATGAAAGATCAGAGGCTTTCCAGCTGGTCTCTCTGCTGGCACTGGGGTCCCCAGGGGTACCATGAGCACACGGCGTACACATGTAAATTAGGAAGAGGCAACAACTTCCACTGGAGGATGTGTGGAAAGGTGTCCCCCACCCCCTTGGGAGAAGGAGGAAGGAGCTCCTTGCTTTGGGTGGACAGCCCCACAGTCAGAGCAAAAGGCTGCACCAACCAGTGGTGGCTGGATTTCAGCCCCTATGGGCACCATCCACACAGCCACACTCAGAGGCCCTGCCCACCCCCTATCCAGCCGGCCACAGGCCTTCTTCCCAAAGAGAAGCGAATAGGGCCCCTTACCCAACACACCTGTCTCACGATCGGAGCTGCCTGTAGCCACTTGGACAAGACTCCCCACAAGTGTGAACACATCCTGCTGGGTGGTGGGCTGGGTGATCCCGTTTTAATGAATACATACTGATTTAAGCTTATAATAGAACTTTCCTGCCAAAACTGTTTGCATACCCTACGAGCACAGATGATGGGCATTACTGTAAATTGAGTGTTCATGGGTGCTGCTGCCTTTTTCACTTAGAAACACATTTTAAGGTCCCTTCTGTCGGTTCCCAGATAGGGGGAAAGTTGTTGAAGTGGTTAGTGGTTGAATCATGCCTCCCCCTCCAAGTCCTAAGCCACAGAACCTGTGACTGTGACCTTACTTGGAAAAAGGTATTTGCACATGAAATGAAGAATCTCAAAATAAGATCATCCTGGATTTAGGGCGAGCCCTAAATTCAACAGCAAGTGTCCTTATAAGAGAAACACAGAGGGAGATTTGACCCACAGGAACACAGGGAAGAAGCCCTGTGAAGATGAAGACAGAGATTGGAGGGATGCGGCCACAAGCCAAGGACGCCTGGAGTCCCCAGAAGCTGAGAGGCAGGGAAGGATCCTCCCCTGGAGGCTTCGGAGAGACAGCGAGACTCCTGGCCTCCAGAACTGGGAGAGAATACACCTTGGACCAAGTTTGTGGCAATTTCTTTGGCTGCCATAGGCAATTTTCTTCCCCAGTCCAGAAAGCCTCTGTTCTATTCTCCCTACACCTGAATTTCCAGAAGAAGCCGTCTCTCTCCCGAGAAAACTCCCCCTTTGGGCTCTTCCTCCAACCCTGACCTTGTCCTCTGCTAAACAAGAGGCACACTGGTTACCACGCGCTCCACACTCACTTGGCACTCAGCACACGCCAGGTCTTAATGCACATATGCTTATTATGCTCAGGAGATAATTACAATCAACATTTATCACCTGCCTTGGGGTCTGCAAATTCCCTGCCACACACGAGCTCGCTCTATCCTCACACTGAGCCATTGGGTGGGCAAGACCTCCATCAACGGCCTCGCTGCACAGACATAAGATTCCCAGGAGGGAGCTCACTGACCCGCCAGTGTCATTCCCCATGTGATTTGAGCAAAGGATGGACAGGAAGCCTGTCTGTCTGTCTTCACCCTGAACCACATTTATCCGGAGCAGGGACTGTTGTCTTTTCCCTTCAGGTTCTAGCACGGAGCTTAGCAATGGAAACATGGAAGCTGATGGGAGTTTCCAGGAGCAGCTTGATTCAGCTCTATTTATGGTGCTGGGAAGAGAGCTGGTGGGAAAGCACTGCCATTAGGGACAAGTGACAGAGTTCTGGTGGGTTCTGGTGGGTTCCGCTGTGGAGGTGGTATCGCCCATGAACACCCCAATGGGCAGTTCCATTGGCTGTATCTATCTGACCAGGAGGAAAGCAGTGGAGTTCAAGGTGATGAGCCACAGAAAATGAAGAAAGGGCAAAGCCGCGTGCCCTGATTGCACTTTTGTCTACACCCACTCAGCCTCCCCCCATGAGGTCTTAACCCTTGACGTTCCATAAAAAGACCATGCTTCTGCCTTCCACAACTGGCCATCCAGTTGAGCAATTACCTACCTTGATTTAAACTCTCACTGAGAAAAAGACTAATCCTCGTCCTTGCCTGCCTACCAGAGAGGGCGTCGGGGTTGGAGGTGGGGGGTCGAGGGGCAGCATGGAAGCACCATCTGCCCGCAGGGGGCGCTGGAGCCACACAGAGGGAGAGGGGGAGGGGCCCCAGCCAACTGTCTCCAGGGACCAAAACCGCAGCCAGCAGGCAGAGCCCAGGGTCAGCCCTTGAGCCAAACAAACAGCAATTAGCCACAAAAGGGTGGTAATTCAGTCACCACTGGTCAGATGGGACCAGCCACCTTCTCAAATATGGTCTCCATCTTCCCCAGTCAACACATTGCCAGCAAGGCTAAGGCTGGGCTCATGACTGCCAGGCAGATGGGAGGAAGGGAGGGAAATTGTGGGCCAGAGAAGTTACGCGATTTGCCCTCGTTGCCCAGTGACTGCACCTTAAAATAGCCCTTTTCCAGGAAGCAGCCTCCATTAGTTCATCCTTTGTTTGTTTCCGAGAATGATGGAGAGGGCCCCGCTTACCACCTCCCGTGGAAGCATGTTCCCTGCAGCTCTCACATCGTAACTCCTCCCTATTCTTCTATCTCACATTCATTCAAAAGCCCATCCACTGACCCATTTTAGCCTCACAATGGCCCTGTGGAAAGAACCCAGTGAACTTCCTCTTTAATGATGGGGAAAAGTAGAGGCACCCAGAGTTCCAATTCAGGTTTTCCAGGTCCTGGAGGGAATCTGTACTTGGACAGGGCTGAGCATCCGTGGCCAGTACTTGAGGACGTTTGCTGTCTTCTCAGTACTGGATTCTCCATATCCTCCCCCAGGACCCTCTCCCCTAGCTTAGGGTCTCGACTGTCCCACATCACCCCCCATGCATCCAGCTTCCTGCTGGACTTCAGGCTCCGGACAGCAAGGATGGCTGCTCTGCTCATTTCATAGCCCAGCAGCCTGGTGCCCGGTTTGGATGCACCTCCAAGGAGAGCCTTACCTGCCGTTTCGGAAGAAGCCTGCCCGCAGGTCCTGCGTGGGGCCGGCCCCTCGGATGGGGGTGAACGGCCGTCTTTTCTCAGCACCCAGTGTGGCTTCCTCAGTCTGCTGGCTCTCAGCTGGAAACGACTTTGCAAGAAATTCCCTTTGTACCTGGGGGATGAGAAGCACATGTGCAGTGATCAGCCTTGAGAGGGTGTCCGGGAGCTCACAGGCACAAAAATCCAAGACAGGATATGCCCAGAGGATAAAATCCAGGTCCGTGTGGGAAGCCTGGGGGAACACAGGGACGTGAGGTCCAGGCAGCTCATCAGCTGTCAGGAACCCCTTTTCCCTCCAATCCTCATTCTCCCGCCAGGACGTGGGGATGAAAACAGGACGCAACTCAGGAGGCCGTTGTAGGGATGAAATGAGATAGTGCCTAGAAAATGCTTCCCACACCACTTAGCACACAACAAGCGCTTAATAAAGGTCAGTTGCTGTAATTAAATACTGAATTATATGGTCTTGACTACTTACTAAACAGGCTGTCCAGAAGAACTTTCCACAGTGATGGGCGTCTTCTATAACCTGCATGGACCAATACGGTGGCCACTAACCACAGGCAGCTCTAGAGTGAGTGAAATGTAGTTCATGTGTCCGAGGAACTGAGCTTTACATTCAATTTCATTTTAATGAGTTTAAAGAGCCACTGGTGGCTAATGCCTACCGTTATTGGACAGGTCAGGCCCAAAGCATCTCCTCTGAAAAAACGGGCATCACACATGCTACCCCTAGAGAAGCTCTTCCAGATCATCTGGTCTATGTAAAATAGAAAGCTAGTGGGAAGCAGCCGCATAGCACAGGGAGACCAGCTCCGGGCTTGTGACCACCTACAGGGGTGGGATAGGGAGGGTGGGACGGAGGGAGACGCAAGAGGGAGGGGAGATGGGGACATATGTATACGTACAGCTGATTCACTTTGTTGTACAGCAGAAACTAACACACCATCGTAAAGCAATTATACTCCAATAAAGATGTTAAATAAATAAAAGGTGAAATAAACATTCAAAAAAAAATAATAATCTCTAAAACAGAGCCTTCACATCCCAGGGGTGAGGGCACGACAAGGGTAGAGAAAGAAAATAGTGAGCTTCTCAGCATCACTATTAGAGAAATGCTAATCAAAACTACAATGTGAGACTTCCGGGAGGATGGCGGAAGGATAAAACGCGGAGATCACCTTTCTCCCCACAGATACACCAGAAATACATCTACACGTGGAACAACTCCTACAGAACACCTACTGAACGCTGGCAGAAGACCTCAGACCTCCCAAAAGGCAAGAAACCCCCCACGTACTTGGATAGGGAAAAAGAGAAAAGAATAAACAGAGGGGAAAGCTTCGGATCCGCGGAGGAGAGGACAGCCACAGGGGTGCGGAGGGAAAAGCGGGGAGATTACCGCACAGAGGATCGGTGCCGATCAGCACTCACCAGGACGAGAGGCTTGTCTGCTCCCCCGCCGGGGCGGCCGGGGCTGGGAGCTGACGCTCGGGCTTCGGTGGGAGCGCAGGGAGAAGACTGGGGTTGGCGGCGTGAACACAGCCTGCAGGGGGTTAGTGCGCTGCGGCTGGCCGGGAGGGAGTCCGAAAAAAAGTCTGGAGCTGCCGAAGAGGCAAGAGACTTTTTCTTGCCTCTTTGTTTCCTGGTGCGCGAGGAGAGGGGATTAAGAGCGCCGCTGAAAGGAGCTCCAGAGACGCGCGCGAGCCGCGGCTAAAAGCGCGGACCCCAGAGACGGGCGGGAGACGCTAAGGCTGCTGCTGCCGCCACCAAGAAGCCTGTGTGCGAGCACAGGTCACTGTCCACGCCCCCTTCCGGGGAGCCTGTGCAGCCCGCCACTGCCAGGGTCCCGGGATCCAGGGACAACTTCCCCAGCTACGCACGGCGCCCCCACAGGCTGGTGCAACGTCACGCCGGCCGGCCCTTCACGCTGGTGCAACGTCATGCCGGCCTCTGCCGCCGCAGGCCCGCCCCGCCTCCGTGCCCCTCCCTCCCCCGGCCTGAGTGAGCCAGAGCCCCCGAATCAGCGGCTCCTTTAACCTCGTCCTGTCTGAGCGAAGAACAGACGCCCTCCAGCAACCTACACGCAGAGGCGGGGCCAAATCCAAAGCTGAGCCCCTGGAGCTGTGAGAACAAAGAAGAGAAAGGGAAATCCCTCCCAGCAGCCTCAGGAGCAGCAGATTAAAGCTCCACAATCAACTTGAAGTACCTGCATCTGTGGAACACCTGAATAGACAACGGATCATCCCAAATTAAGGAGGTGGACTTTGGAGCAAGATTTATGATTTTTTCCCCTTTTCCTCTTTTTGTGAGTGTGTATGTGTATGCTTCTGTGTGAGATTTTGTCTGTATAGCTTTGCTTCCACCATTTGTCCTATGGTTCTATTCGTCCGTTTTTTTTTTCTCTTAATAATTATTTTTTATTTTAATAACTTTATTATATTTTATCTTATTTTATTTTACTTTATCTTCTTTCTTTCTCTTTTTCCTTCCTTCCTTCCCTCCTTCCTTTCTTTCTTTCTACTTCTAATAATTCTTTCTTTCTACTTTTTTTCCCTTTTCTTCTGAGCCGTGTGGATGAAAGGCTCTTGGTGCTGCAGCCAGGAGTCAGTGCTGTGCCTCTGAGGTGAGAGAGCCAACTTCAGGACACTGTTCCACAAGAGACCTCCCAGCTCCACATATCAAACGGTGAAAATCTCCCAGAGATCTCCATCTCAACACCAGCACCCAGCTTCACTCAACGACCAGCAAGCTACAGTGCTGGACATCCTATGCCAAACAACTAGCAAGACAGGAACACAACCCCACCCATTAGCAGAGAGGCTGCCCCAAATCATAATAAGTCCACAGACACCCCAAAACACACCACCAGACGTGGACCTGCCCACCAGAAAGACAAGATCCAGCCTCATCCACCAGAGCACAGGCACTAGTCTCCTCCACCAGGAAGCCTACACAACCCACTGAACCAACTTTAGCCACTGGGGACAGACACCAAAAACAACGGGAACTACGAACCTGCAGCCTGCAAAAAGGAGACCCCAAACACAGTAAGATAAGCAAAATGAGAAGACAGAAAAACACACAGCAGATGAAGGAGCAAGATAAAAACCCACCAGACCTAACAAATGAAGAGGAAATAGGCAGGCTACCTGAAAAAGAATTCAGAATAATGATAGTAAAGATGATCCAAAATCTTGGAAATAGAATAGACAAAATGCAAGAAACATTTAACAAGGACTTAGAAGAACTAAAGATGAAACAAACAACAATGAACAACACAATAAATGAAATGAAAAATACTCTAGATGGGATCAATAGCAGAATAACTGAGGCAGAAGAACGGATAAGTGACCTGGAAGATAAAAGAGTGGAAATAACTACTGCAGAGCAGAATAAAGAAAAAAGAATGAAAAGAACTGAGGACAGTCTCAGAGACCTCTGGGACAACATTAAACGCAGCAACATTTGAATTATAGGGGTTCCAGAAGAAGAAGAGAAAAAGAAAGGGACTGAGAACATATTTGAAGAGATTATAGTTGAAAACTTCCCTAATATGGGAAAGGAAATAGTTAATCAAGTCCAGGAAGCACAGAGAGTCCCATACAGGATAAATTCAAGGAGAAACACGCCAAGACACATATTAATCAAACTGTCAAAAATTAAATACAAAGAGAACATATTAAAAGCAGCAAGGGAAAAACAACAAATAACACATAAGGGAATCCCCATAAGGTAAACAGCTGATCTTTCAGCAGAAACTCTGCAAGCCAGAAGGGACTGGCAGGACATATTAAAAGTGATGAAGGAGAAAAACCTGCTACCAAGATTACTGTACCCAGCAAGGATCTCATTCAGATTTGATGGAGAAATTAAAGCCGTTACAGACAAGCAAAAGCTGAGAGAGTTCAGCACCACAAAACCAGCTCTACAACAACTGCTAAAGGAACTTGTCTAGGCAAGAAACACAAGAGAAGGAAAAGACCTACAACAATTACAAATAATGAACCCACAACAATTAAGAAAATGGGAATAGGAACATACATATCGATAATTACCTTAAATGTAAATGGACTAAATGCTCCCACCCAAAGACACAGATTGGCTGAATGGATACAGAAACAAGACCCATACTACAAGAGACCCACTTCAGACCTAGAGACACATACAGACTGAAAGTAAGGAGATGGAAAAAGATATTTCATGCAAATAGAAACCAAAAGAAAGCTGGAGTAGCAATTCTCATATCAGACAAAATAGACTTTAAAATAAAGACTATTAGAAGAGACAAAGAAGGACACTACATAATGATCAAGGGATCAATCCACGAAGAAGATATAACAATTGTAAATATTTATGCACCCAACATAGGAGCACCTCAATACATAAGGCAAATACTAACAGCCATAAAAGGGGAAATCCACAGTAACACATTCGTAGTAGGGGACTTTAACACCCCACTTTGACCAATGGACAGATCATCCAAAATGAAAATAAATAAGGAAACACAAGCTTTAAATGATACATTAAATAAGATGGACTTAATTGATATTTATAGGACATTCCATCCAAAAACAACAGAATACACGTTTTTCTCTAGTGCTCATGGAACATTCTCCAGGATACATCATATCCTGGGTCACAAATCAAGCCTTGGTAAATTTAAGAAAATTGAAATTGTATCAAGTATCTTTTCCAACCACAACACTATGAGACTAGATATCAATTACCGGAAAAGATCTGTAAAAAATACAAACACATGGAGGCTAAACAATACACTACTTAATAACGAAGTGATCACTGAAGAAATCAAAGAGGAAATTAAAAAATACCTAGAAACAAATGACAATGGCGACACAACGACCCAAAATCTATGGGATGCAGCAAAAGCAGTTCTAAGAGGGAAGTTTATAGCAATACAATCCTAACTTAAGAAACAGGTAAGAACAGGAAACATCACGAATAAACAACCTAACCTTGCACCTAAAGCAATTAGAGAAAGAAGAACAAAAAAACCCCAAAGTTAGCAGAAGGAAAGAAATCATAAAGATCAGATCAGAAATAAATGAAAAAGAAATGAAGGAAACGATAGCAAAGGTCAATAAAACTAAAAGCTGGTCCTTTGAGAAGATAAACAAAATTGATAAACCATTAGCCAGACTCATCAAGAAAAAAAGGGAGAAGACTCAAGTCAATAGAATTAGAAATGAAAAAGGAGAAGTAACAACTGACACTGCAGAAACACAAAAGATCATGAGAGATTACTACAGGCAACTCTATGCCAATAAAATGGACAACCTGGAAGAAATGGACAAATTCTTAGAAAGGCACAACCTGCCAAGACTGAATCAGGAAGAAATAGAAAATATGAACAGACCAATCACAAGCACTGAAATTGAAACTGCGATTAAAAATCTTCCAACAAACAAAAGCCCAGGACCACAGGCGAATTCTATCAAACATTTAGAGAAGAGATAACACCTATCCTTCTCAAACTCTTCCAAAATATAGCAGAGGGAGGAACACTCCCAAACTCATTCTACAAGGCCGCCATCATCGTGATACCAAAACCAGACAAGGATGTCACAAAGAAAGAAAACTACAGGCCAATATCACTGATGAACATAGATGTAAGAATCCTGAACAAAATACTAGCAAACAAAATCCAACAGCACATTAAAAGGATCATACACCATGATCAAGTGGGGTTTATTCCAGGAATGCAAGGATTCTTCAATATATGCAAATCAATCAACGTGATACACCATATTAACAAATTGAAGGAGAAAAACCATATGATCATCTCAATAGATGCGGAGAAAGCTTTCGACAAAATTCAACATCCATTTATGATAAAAACCCTGCAGAAAGTAGGCATAGGGGGAACTTTCCTCAACATAATAAAGGCCATATATGACAGACCCACAGCCAGCATCATCCTCAATGGTGAAAAACTGAAAGCATTTCCACTAAGATCAGGAACAAGACAACGTTGCCCACTCTCACCACTCTTATTCAACATAGTTTTGGAAGTTTTAGCCACAGCAATCAGAGAAGAAAAGGCAATAAAAGGAATCCACGTCAGAAAAGAAGTAAAGCTGTCACTGTTTGCAGATGACATGATACTATACATAAAGAATCCTAAAGATGCTACCAGAAAACTACTAGAGCTAATCAATGAATTTGGTAAAGTAGCAGGATACAAAATTAATGCACAGAAATCTCTGGCATTCCTATACACTAATGATGAAAAATCTGAAAGTGAAATCAAGAAAACACTCCCATTTACCATTGCAACAAAACGAATAAAATATCTAGGAATAAACCTACCTAAGGAGACAAAAGACCTGTATGCAGAAAGTTATAAGACACTGATGAAAGAAATTAAAGATGATACAGATAGATGGAGAGATATACCATGTTCTTGGATTGGAAGAATCAACATTGTGGAAATGACTACTACCCAAAGCAATCTACAGATTCAACGCAATCCCTATCAAACTACCACTGGCATTTTTCACAGAACTAGAACAAAAAATTTCACAATTTGTATGGAAACACAAAAAACCCCAAATAGCCAAAGCAATCTTGAGAATGAAAAACAGAGCTGGAAGAATCAGGCTCCCTGACTTCAGACTATACTACAAAGCTACAGTAATCAAGACAGTATGGTACTGGCACAAAAACAGAAAGGTAGATCAATGGAACAGGATAGAAAGCCCAGAGATAAACCCACGCACATATGGTCACCTTGTCTTTGATAAGGGAGGCAGGAATGTACAGTGGAGAAAGGACAGCCTCTTCAATATGTGGTGCTGGGAAAACTGGACAGGTACATGTAAAAGTATGAGATTAGATCACTCCCTAACACCATACACAAAAATAAGCTCCAAATGGATTAAAGACCTAAGTGTAAGGCCAGAAACTATCAAACTCTTAGAGGAAAACATAGGCAGGACACTCTATGACATAAATCACAAGATCCGTTTTGACCCACCTCCTAGAGAAATGGAAATAAAAACAAAAATAAACAAATGGGACCTAATGAAACTTCAAAGCTTTTGCACAGCAAAGGAAACCATAAACAAGACCAAAAGACAACCCTCAGAATGGGAGAAAATATTTGCAAATGAAGCAACTGACAAAGGATTAATCTCCAAAATTTATAAGCAGCTCATGCAGCTCAATAAAAAAAACAAACAACCCAATCCAAACATGGGCAGAAGACCTAAATAGACATTTCTCCAAAGAAGATATACAGACTGCCAACAAACACATGAAAGAATGCTCAACATCACTAATCATTAGAGAAATGCAAATCAAAACTACAATGAGATATCATCTCACACCAGTCAGAATGGCCATCATCAAAAAATCTAGAAACAATAAATGCTGGACAGGGTGTGGAGAAAATGGAACACTCTTGCACTGTTGGTGGGAATGTAAATTGATACAGCCACTGTGGAGAACAGTATGGAGGTTCCTTAAAAAACTACAAATAGAACTACCATATGACCCAGCAATCCCACTACTGGGCATATATCCTGAGAAGACCATAATTCAAAAAGAGTCATGTACCAAAATGTTCATTGCAGCTCTATTTACAATAGCCCGGAGATGGAAACAACCTAAGTGTCCATGATCGGATGAATGTATAAAGAAGATGTGGCACATATATACAATGGAATATTACTCAGCCATAAAAAGAAACGAAATTGAGCTATTTGTATTGAGGTGGATAGACCTAGAGTCTGTCATACAGAGTGAAATAAGTCAGAAAGAGAGAGACAAATACCATATGCTAACACATATATATGGAATTTAAGGAAAAAAATGTCATGAAGAACCTAGGGGTAAAACAGGAATAAAGACACAGACCTACTAGAGAATGGACTTGAGGATATGGAGAGGGGGAAGGGGAAGGTGTGACAAAGTGAGAGTGAGGCATGGACATATATACCCTACCAAACGTAAGGTGGATAGCTAGTGGGAAGCAGCTGCATAGCACAGGGAGATCAGCTCGGTGCTTTGTGACCGCCTGGAGGGGTGGGATAGGGAGGGTGGGAGGGAGGGAGACGCAAGAGGGAAGAGATATGGGAACATATGTATATATATAACTGATTCATTTTGTTGTAAAGCAGAAACTAACATACCATTGTAAAGCAATTATACTCCAATAAAGATGTTAAAAAAAAAAGAAAATACTTTAAAAGACATATTTACAAAGTACATTGATTTTTTCAGTCGATTCCATTTTATTGATTTTATGAAAGAAGTTAATCATTCATATTTCACTTCAGATAATAAATGGTTTTGATACTGCTTTCTAAGATACAAAATCTTTAATCTTCCTAATAAAATTAAACCTTAAAAAAAAAGAAACAAAAATAAAGTATTCCCTTCTAATAAGGAAATAGTAAAGATACACGTAAAAACCAAAAGACCAGTAAATATATTCAAAGTCAAGCTTGGCTACCCATGAAAATACTAGATAAAAGCTGGTATTGTAGAGTTGATTTAAAGACAAGTGAAGAATCTGTTGAAGACCAGGGTTCCACCAGAATGTTGAGATTACCAATTCAATTTTGTGATACAATTTTATGATATTGTTCCTATATATCATAAAAGGAAATCTCCTGTAACAGAATCTGACCATTTTCTGATCACCTGAAGTCTTACCACCAATGATGAAGTGTTTATTCCTAGTGGATCCATTGATGATCCCCCAGAAAGGGTTAGAGAGAGACCTTCCAGCAACCCCTGCCCATCAGAGCCACTTCCAGAAATGCAGAGGGCTTGTGATTGTAACCAGAAGTCACAACTGAGCCAAGGCTTCTTAATCACAGGATGGCTTCCTGAGGCCTCCCGTCTTGCTGCTGGAAATGGCCAGCAAGGAACACATGTCAAAGTGAGCTCCACAACTGGGAAGTCTCGTCTAAAATGACTGAGGTTAAGTCTAAATACTGAGCACCCAGCTCAGGACCCTTAATGAATGTCTTTTGTGTGTTTGTTTTTAATAACCCCAAAAGAAAGGACAGAGGGAGGGAGGAAGACAAAGGTAGAAAGACCCGAATATGTGACATGGTGTCTATGGTCTATGGGAACTGCTTAGACAGTTATTCCTTATGGTAGGAATTATTGTAATCATAACTCTAAACTGCTATTTAAATGACAAACATCCTACATATCACTTACAACAAAACATGTAAGACATGCATTTATGGTTTCTTAATTTGTGCAAAATCTGGTATCTATCAAAGCAACATGACAAGCCAAAGGCTTCTAAATAATCCCAAAAAATAAAAATAAAAATAATTTTTAAGGAAACTATCAACATTGCCGTCTACCTCTGGGCAGGCCTATACAGCTATTCAAAACCAACTGGTGCTTATTTTATGGTTAATGTTTGGTTTTTTTTTTTTAACATCTTTATTGGAGTTTAATTGCTTTACAATGCTATGTTAGTTTAAATAAAAAACAAACAAACAAACAAACTACAATGAGGTAGCACCTCACACCATCAGAATGCCATAATTAAAAATTCTACAAATAACAAATGCTGGAGAGGGCGTGGAGAAATGGGAACCCTCCTACACTGTTGATGGAAATGTATATTGGTACAGCCACTGTGGAAAACAGTATGGAGGTTCCTCTAAAAACTAAGCATAGAGTTGTCATATGATCCAGCTATCCCACTCCTGGGGATATATCCAGACAAAACTATAATTCAAAAAGATACAAGCACTCCTATGTTCATAGCAGCATTATTCACAATAGCCAAGACATGGAAACAACCTAAATGTCCATTGACAGATGAATGGATAAAGAAGATGTGGTATATATATACAACGGAATACTACTCAGCCATAAAAAAATAATGAAATAATGTCATTTGCAGCAACATGAGACCTAGACATTATCATACTAAATGAAGTAAGTCAGAAAGAGAAAGACAAATACCGTACGATACCACTTACATGTGGAATCTAAAATATGACACAAATGAACTTAACTACAACACAGAAATGGGTTCACATACATAGAGAACACATGTGTGGTTGCCAAGTGGGGGGAGCGGAGAGAAATGGATTGGGAGTTTGGGATTAGCATATGCAAACTATTATATATAGAATGGATAAATAGCAAGGTCCTACTGTATAGCACAGGGAACTATATTCAGTATCCTGGGATAAACCATAATGGAAAAGAATGTGTATATATATATATATATATATATATATAAATAACTGAATCACTTTGCTGTACAGCAGAAATTAACACAACACTGTAAATCAACTATACTTCAATCAAATAAATTTAAAAAAAATACTGAGCTTCTATCTACAGTTATTTTTATCTAGACTTTCTTTTATCTATTGTTGCAGGCCCTTTATAATGTACAGAATACATTAGGGGAGTAGAACAGATGGATAACTGGTAAATGAACAGTTGTGCATTTCTTAGGGTGCAGGCTAAAAATTTTTTACCAATAAGAACGTGCAGCCAAAAGCAGACCGGCAAGCTGGTCTAGCGCCCCACTTGGCAGGTGAAAGAACTGAGAAGCAGAACGCCTGCAATATGCCCTAAGACTCGAAGCCCTGGAGCCAGGTGGGAGCTAAACTCTTGACTCGAGTCCCTGAACCATTTTGACCATTATCAGTGCTCAGCTCTTTGGAAAGATCTTTGCACCGCTTCTAGCTGCCTGGTTGAGCCACAGGGACTCCCTTCCCTTTGCAAGCCTCAGTTTACAAGAATTCTGTTCCCGCGATGATGCTCTTTAGAGCCGCCAGGCTGGGGAGGAAGGTGAGGTGACCTGCTTGGCCATTTTTTTTTCTCATTTGTCTGAGCTGCCGCCAACATCCAGCCGCAGTCCCCTAATAATCAGGGCTGCTTGCAAAATTTAATTTAAGTAAGATCTGCAGAATTCCGTATCCTCTTGGGCACTCATTTTCATAGCAACAAGGAAAAAGCGACTTTTTCTTCATCTTTTTCATGTGTGGGAGAGGCTCCACTTACAGGCACTATGGCCTCCTGGGCCCTGGGCAGGAGCTGTCACTCCCCAGGGGTGCCTTCCTGGTTCTTTGAAGCAACTCATCCCTGCTTGTCAAGACCCCAGGTTCCTGAAAGACTATCTGAGCCCAGGTGGAGAGCAACAGGGCTGCCGTTCTGCTAATCACAAATCCCTGAACCAGTCGGGGCTCCTGCTGGGCGGGGGGAGAGTGATTTCCAAGTACAGAGACAAAGGCAGGAAGGAAGGTGGGAGGTGTGGGAGCACTCTTCCCCTGTGTGCCGTGGGTCACCTTTGCCCCCAGTCAGTGGGTGACTGCCTACAAGCTGGCAGGTGTTAAGAATGGCACAGTTTGAACTGCAGGGAGGTTTGCTTTTGGAAAACGGACAAAAGCGAGGAACTGCGCTCAATGAAAACAATGAGGAGACTGCTGAGAGCGCTCCAGCCTCTGGACTCAGATCTCATTAAGACAGAATTTGGACACTTTCGGCCTTGGGGGGAGCCCAAGTGGATCTTGGCATTGTCTTCAAAGCAATTTTTGTTTAGTCACGGGCAGGGTCTACTTTTTTCCCTCCTGTGTTTTCCAGAACATTCTGCGTGCAGCCCCTCCTAGAGCAGCATCACTCTGGGAACGGACAGCCACGGTGGGGCAGGTCATGCAAGCTCGCCATCACCCGTCCTGCAAGGCCCCTCGCGGTTCAGCAGATGCCATTAGTGCCTGTCTCCACCGCCTTCACCGGGCTGCTCGTCTGTGGCCGGCTGCTGGGACGCACACTTACCACCTTCTCAAGAGGGCTGCCCTAGGCCAGTGGGAGCCAGCTTGCCTGGAAGGCCTGGGGGAGTGTGCACACCCCCCACGAAGGGCCCTTAGCCATTGACTGACTGTCACAGGGTGTGAGAGCCCAGTCCCTTTGCCTCTGAGCGGGACCATCTCTGGGATGCACTTCACACTCCAGAGCTCCCTGTGGGATCAGGCACGACTGGACACCCAAGCCCGCATCTTTGCTGAGTTCTTCCGTCGCCCTTGTCTGCTTCCGTCATCGCTTACATGTCTCCTGAGAGCCCTCCCTGCGTAAATCTCTTGTACAAGAATCCCCGTCTCAGGCTCTGCTTCTAGGCAGCCCAACCTCAGATGCAAGGTTAGAGTGTCGCCCCTGCTTCTCTTCTTCTCACTCCCATCCGCCTATTTCCCCCAGAAGCACTCGGGCATGTTTGCCAAACCTCCTTAAATATGCATGTATGCTTATAAATATGTAGTGTCACTTTTGTGCGTGACATTGTGCCACAGAGCCATTCTTATTCTCACTTTATTTTTACTCAAGGCTATGTTTTGAAGATCAGTCTAGATTTTTGTATTCATGTCTAATTCTCTGCTTTTAGCTGTCTTGTACAGTGCTTTACATTTTGTTTTAATAAGCTGCTATTTAAGGGCCAGACTTTAAATCCAACTCATGCTTGACACACCCTCTGCTCTCTTGGTCTCTCTCTCTGTAGATCTTCCTGTAAGAGCCGACATTATCAGCACTTACGTAAGAACAGCACAATATCTTTGTTTATAGACCTCATGGAAGACCAATCAGAAGAAAGCTTTCTTACCCCAGGTCAGCTCCAGCCGGGGCACTGATGACTGGTGGACCAAGGTCAAGAGCACAGGGGACACCAGCTTTGCCTGGAGTCCAGTGGGAAGCTCACAAAAGGAGGCAGGGTGAGGTCTGTCATGTATCTTGATGCCGGTTGACAGCCATTGACCACCCTGCCTACTCCAATCCCGCCCTGACCCCCATGCCCACTGTCCCTTTTATCAGCCAGGTCTTGGAAGGTACATCCAAGGAGGCAGACTTGCAGGTTTGCGTGGCCTGCCTGACACACGCTCATCCTGGGGAAGGAGTATGTGGTGTGTCATATCATCCTCCTCACTTTCCTCTCTTGATCCCACGGGGAGTAACAAAGCAAAGAGAAGTGGAGTGGAGGTATAGCAGACCCTCAGCATCCCACCAAACCGGACATGAGACTGGGGTCAAAGCTCTGGTGCTGTGGAGCACGTCACAGAGGGTCTCAGCCATGAGGAGTGGCGGCCGCCTCGTCCCTAGGTCTGCGTCTCCATCTCACCTCAGAGTTACCTCGTTGAATGAGTAAAAAGTGAGCAGACACAGGCTCAGACTATAAACATCTGCTTTATAAGGAAAAACACCATCAATTAAGAGATTTCCATCCTCTGTGCGTTCTCCGGTGCTCTCCCCTTCTGTGACGAAGCTACATTTTAGGGTTTGCAAAGCACCCTTCACCCATATAACCTCCAACCTCCTCTCCACTCATCCCGCTTCACCTGGGGCTTCATAATTCATTGTTCATTGTCAGGAGCTCCCTAGAACAAGTCTCTGAGCGTTTCATGCTTCGTACAGCACTGTACACAGTTACAAATTAATCAGTAAAATTCAATTCCATGGTCCAGTGCCTGCTCTGGGCACGGCCGAGACATTGTTAATGAATGCTCTGAATCTCTATGCCTCTAGTTAATGTCAGGGCAATTAGGTGTCCAAGTATGAATTTTCTACATTTTCCCATTTCCACTCTGAAAATGGACCCTGCCTTTTCTAATCCCTCTCCTTTAACTCATGTGCTTTCATTAATGACAACACCCATTTTCATTACAGTGTGGTGTTTGGAGCTGGCAACAAAGAGTCGAATGATACACAAGGGAGGGCCCTGAGATAAACTTCAGGTACAAACGGGAAGTTAAAATACAGCAAATAAGTGAAAAAAGGGGATTGGGCCAGGGGTCTATAAGCTTTTTATGTAAAGGTCCAGGTAATAAATATTTTAGACTTCACAAGCCACATACAATCTCTGCCACACATTTTTCATATACATATATATACACATATGTGTGTGTGTGTGTGTGTGTGTGTGTGTGTATGTATGTATTGGGGTGGCCATAAAGTTCGTTCGGGTTTTTGGTACCATCTTACAGACAAACCTGAATGAACTTTTTGGCCAATCCAGTATACATATACACATTCTTTTTAAAATGTAAAAATCATGCCTACCTCACATACAGGTATACAGGACGTACACAGGGCATACAGAAACAAGCCAAGAGCCAACCTTGACCCAAGGTCCACTGTTTTCTATATAAACAAAAATAAAAATAAATCCTTCTTTGCATTAATATATAGAGAGAAAGAACATAAGGGACTATCTTTCTGTATTTGTGACATTGGGGGCTTGAGACAAGGAAAAATTTCTTGGACAAGAACAAAAAATAATAATCGTAAAGGAAAAGGTAACTCCATCTGACTACATCAAAATATGCAATTTCTTGATGATCAAAGAAGCATAAGCAAGGTTAGAAAATAAGAAGCCCATTTCTAACAGTACAGTGAACTGGTTACTTTGGTTGACTACCCCCATATTTACCCTTATACTGAAACCAACGAAAAATGTAGATTAAATATAAAAATGTTTACAATTTATATTTAAACGCATTGGTGTTCTGATTAAAAGGTAAGATATATTTAAAAGTTAAAAACCAAGTGGAAAAAAGTGAGAGTGATTTCATTTTGAGGGCATTTGCCAAACCAGGTGAGCTTGCCCTTTTGTTTCCACGATCCTGCTCTTCCATTTCCATTGTCTGGTGGGGTTCAGGGTGCATGATTCAAACCCAGAATCTACCCTGTGAGTCCCGTGGAAGATCCAACCTCTACTCCTGCAGAAAACTGAGACCTCAGAGGCTATACCCTCAATATATGGGTTAATTAGGGATAATACATCCTACCCCCACCACCTGCCCAGAGAATATATATATTTTTTAATTCCAATCTGATCACTGAGTGGAGGGGGCAAAAGTCTCTCCTGTTAATTTCATAACAATAAGACAGTCTTCTCATGGGTTTGCAATCTGAATTCACACTACCCTGTGACATGGAGAAACCTACCACCAAGAACCTTATTTAAAGTAGTGCTCATTGTGTGCCCCCAGGCACCTAGCGGAAGCAAAACAAATCATTACTGGAGAAACCCACCACAAAGTTGCAAAAATCTCAGCTCACCATCAAATATCCAAAAACAAACAAGGAAACAAGATACCATAAGTGAGAGCTCATATATAAAACAGAGCCAGACATGCCAAGACTTCCTGTGTTGGCATTATCAGATGCAAAATATTTAGTGTGTCTTTTTAAAAGGTTGAAAATAAGAGTACAGTTTACATAAATAGAAAAAACAATCCTAAAATACATATGGAACCACAAGAGACTCCAAATAACTGAAGCAATCTTGAGCAAGAAGAACAAAGCAGGAGGCATCACACTTCCTGGGTTTTTAAAATATATCACAAAGCTACAATAATAGAAACAGTATGGTACTGGCATAAAAACAGATGTATTAACAAATGGAAAAGAATAAAGAGACCAGAAATAAACCCCCACATTTACTGTAAACTGATTTTCAATGGGGGTGGGAGGAAGAGGACAAGAATATACAGTGGGGAAAAGATAGTCTCTTCAATAAATGGTGTTGGGAAAACTGGATATCCACATGCAAAACAGTGAAATTAGACCCTTGTCTTACACCATACACAAAAAATCAACTCCAAATGCATTAAAGACCTAAACATAAGACCTGAAACTAAAACTCTTAGAAGGAAACATAGAGAAAATCTGCTTGTACTGGCCTTGGTAATGATTTCTTGGATGTGATGCCAAAAGCACAGGCCACAAAAGCAACAATAAACACGTGGGACAACATCAAACCAAAAAGCCTCTGCACAGCAAAGGAAACAATCAACAGAATGAAATGGTAACCTAGGGAATGGTAGAAAATATTTGCAAACCATATATCTGACAGGGAACCAATATCCAAAATACATAAGGAACTCACACAACTGAATAGCAAAACGAATAAGAAAAAAACCCAAGAACTCAATTATTAAATGGGCAAAGGACATGAATAGATATTTCTCAAAAGAAGACATACGAATGGCCAACAGGTATATGAAAAGGTGCTCAACATCAGGGAAATACAAATCAAACCTACAGTGAGATATCACCTCACACCTCTTACAATGGCTCTCATCAAAGAGGCAAAAGGTAAGTGTTGGTGAGGATGTGGAGAATAGGGGACCCTTGTACATTGTTGGTAGGAATGTAAATTTATGCAGCCATTATGGAAAGCAGTATGAAAGTGCCTCAAAACCTTAAAAATAGAAGTCCTCTATGACCCAGCAATCCCACTTCTGGGTAAATACCCAAACAAATTGAAATCAGGATCTTGAAGAGATAACTGCACACCTCTGTTCATTGCAGCATTATTTACAATAGCCAAGACATGGAAACAACCCAAACATCCATCGATGACTAGATAAAGAAAATGTGGTGTATACATAAAATGGGATATTACTTGTCTTAAAAAGGAGAGAAATATTGCCATTTACTACAACAGGGATGAACTGGAAAATATTATGCTAAATGAAATAAGCCAGATACAGAACAAATACTACATGATCCCACTTAAATCAGGAACCTAACGTAGTCAATGTCATCAAAACAGAGAACAGAATAGTGGTTACCAGGGATGGAGGGAGGGAGAATCAAGAAGGTGTTGATCTAAGGGTACAAAGTTTCCCTTCCACAAAATGAATAAATACTAGATATCTACTGCACACCACAGTGCATATAGTTAACGATACTGTATTATATACTTAAAACGATACTGTTAATGATACTGTATTATATACTTAAACGATATCTGTATACTATCTATATACTTAAACGATATCTGTATATCTAATACTTAAACGATAACTGTATCGTTAACGATACAGTTAACGATACTGTATTATATACTTTAAAATTTTTTAATTTAAAATTTACATAAAATTTAAAATTTATGTCAAATATTCTTATCAAAAAACAAAAAAGAGGAAGGGAAGAAACTTCTAGAGATGATGGATAAGTTTAGGAAAGTGTAGGACACTGAATGTGGTGATGGCTTCACGGGTGTACATGTACCTTCAAACTTGTCAAGATGTATATATTAAATATACACAGCTTTTATGTTTGTCAATCATACCTCAATTTAAAAAAAGAAGAGTAAAGGGCAAGAGACTATAAAAATGACCAGGCAGATTTGAAAAATAATTAAATGGAACTTAAAAAAAATTAAATATAATATTGTCAGGAATTAAATTTAAAACTTGACAGACATGTAAAAGCAGGGGACGAATTAAGAGGCCATTGCATTAGTCCAGGGAATTCTTCTGACCAAGATGGTATAGCAGTGACTAGATGTGCCCTCCCAAATAAAAAAATGGACAAATGTCTAAAACAATGATTCTCAGGACATTAGACACCAAGCAATGAAGGCAGTGGTCCCTGAGAGAAGAGGAACAGATGAGGTGAGCCTCATGATTGCCTTGGCTTCCTGGTGGGGAAACTTTCCAGGTCCAGCAAAATTTGTTGAAAAGACTATACTTTTGCCATTGAACTTCCTTTGAACCTTAGTCAAAAATCAATTGACCATGTATGTGTGGTCTATTTCTGTATTCTTTATTCTGTTTCATTGATCTATTTGTCGATTTTGATGTGAATACAACACTGCCTTGAATATTTAAGTTTTAGAGTAACCCTTCAAGTCAGGCAGTGTCATCAAAACAACATGGCATAGGCATCAAAATAGACAAACAGAAGAACAAATCATGCTGGAACAATTAGGTTTCCACCTGCAAAACTGAGAACTTTGATTTATACATCACACCATATACAAAAATTTGATCCTAGGTCTGAATATTAAACCTACAACAATAAAGCTACAGAAGAAAACTTAAGAGAAAAATCTCTGTGGCTATGATTTAGGCCGAGATTTTTTAGTTATGACATCAAAAGCACAATCCAAAGAAAGAATGATAATTGGAATTCATCAAAATTTAAAATATCTGCCCTTTAAAAGGCACTGTTAAGAGAATTAAAAACAACAAAAAACAAGGCACAGACTGGAAGGAAATAGTTACCACTTGCATATTGGAAAAAGGACTTATAGCCAGAATGTATAAATAACTCTCAAAATTCAATAAGAAGAAAACTAACAACCCATTTTTAGTGGGAAAAGATGCAAACAGATATTCCACCAAAAAAGATACATAAATGACAAATAAGCACATGAAAAGATAGTCAATATCATCATTTATTAGGGAAATGTAAATTCAAACTAATACAATACCATCAGACATCTATTAGAATGACAAAAATGAAAAAGGATGGCCATACTAAGTGCTGGCAAGGAGGTGGAGAAGCAGAAGCTGTCACACACTGCTCGTGGAAATGTAAAATGATACAACCGCTTTGGAAAACAGCTTGGCAGCATCTTAAAAAATTATGCCTCTACCGTATATGATCCAGACGTTCCACTCTTCGGTATTTACTCAAGAGAATTTAAAGCTTATACCCATACAAAGACTTGTATATGAATATTTATAGTACTTTTTATTTGTAACAGCTCAAAACTGAAGCAAGCCAAATGTCTACCAACAAGTGGTTGTATAAACAAATTGTGCCGTATACACCCAATGGCTTACTACTTAGGAATGAAAAGGAACAAATGACTGATACACACAACATGGACGAGCCTCAGAATAATCATATGGAGTGAAGAAAACGCCCAGCCGAAAAAAAAGGGGGGGAAGGTATATATTGTCTGCTTCCATTTTTATAAAATTCTAGAAAAAGTGAAATACTCTATAGTGACATAAAGCACATCGGTGGTTACCTGGGGGCGGGGAGGGTGGCAGGGTGGGGGCAGGAGGAAAGAATTACAAAGAGGTACATGGAAACTGTGGGCATTGCGGATGCGTTTGCTATCTTGATAGTGTTGTTGGTTTCACCGCTGGGAACATGTCAAAACTTATTCTATTGCACTTTCAATATGCATGATATTAAAATTCAATATATGTCAATAGAGCTTCGAAAAAAACACACGGTGGATTAAGAAAATTAGTAACATTTTAAAGATAACATCCGAACAAAGTATCTAGGTTATAGCAGGGAGAGACAAAGTTGTTGAAAACAGAGGTTAAGAGACATGAAAGACAGATCTAAGATGCATTATTTCAATGTTCCAAAGAAGAGGGAGACTGGGATGGAGGCAACATCTAAGGAACAATGGCTGAGAATTTTCCTGGTAGACATCAATCCAGAAATTATAGAAGCCCAGTGGATTCCTAATGGAATAAATTAAAGTGACGTGTACCTGGATACATCAAAGTAAAAGTATGGAACACCAAAGAAGAAGATCTTGAAAGTAGCCAGAGATAAGAGACCTTCAAAAGACAGATGAGTAGACGCATAGCTGACTTCTCACCACAAAACAGAAGCCAAGTGACGATGCAGTAACAGCTTTGATGGACTGAGAGGAAATAACTGTCAACCTGAGACTGTGTACCCAGAAAAAATATTTTTCAACAACAAGGGTGAAATAAATGCACTTTCAGGCTAATAAAAACTGAGATTTTTCTTCTCTAAAGGAAATTCCAAAGAATATACTTCAGACAGAAGAAAACAATCCCGGAAGGAAGATCTGACATGCCAAAAGGAATGAAGAGGCAAGATGTTTGCAATTACGTGGGTAAATATAAATGAATGGGCTTAAAAAGTCAGATAATAGACCTGGAAAAATATCTGCAATATATATAACAGGCAAAGAATATAGGCAAATCTAGGATATATACACAATCCTACAAATTCTGGGTGGGCAAAACATTAAAAATCTGCTCCTAACAAACATTAGTAAGAATATGGGAGCAGGGCAAACTCTCACTGTTAGCTGGAGGAAACCTACAGTGACACAAGCACTGCAGAGAGTGATTTGGTAATAACTTGCAAAGTTGAAAATGTGATTATCTTATAACCCAGTAATTCCATTTTAGGTATGTTTCTTAGAAAACTTCTCACATTGTGTCTAAGGAGGCACGTATAAGCATGTTCATTGCAAAGTTAACACAAAAAACTGGAAATGATTTAAATGTCCATAAATAGGGGAATGGAAAATACAGTGTGTTATATCCATGGGATAGAATACTCTACAGCAATTAAGATGAATGAATTTTATCTGTATGTACCAAACATGGCGAGATCTTCAAAAACACAATATGGAGTTTAAAAATCAAACTGAAGGATGATAAATTCAGTGTGAGATATATATCTTTTCTCTTAACAGTGATATATATGTGTGTGTATATATATATATATATATATATATATATATTTTTTTTTTTTTTTTTTTTTTTTTTTTTTTTTTTTTTGCGGTACACGGGCCTCTCACTGTTGTGGCCTCTCCCGTTGCGGAGCACAGGCTCCGGACACACAGGCTCAGCGGCCATGGCTCACGGGCCCAGCCGCTCCGCGGCATGTGGGATCTTCCCAGACCGGGTCACGAACCCGCGTCCCCTGCAACGGCAGGCGGACTCTCAACCACTGCGCCACCAGGGAAGCCCTCCACTGTTGGCTTTTAAGAAGCAAGCTGCCATCAATTCCATGCCTCAAGAAAATGAATTCTACCAACAACCTATGAAGGAAATAAAACAAGACGATGGGATGGAGAAAAAAAGGGGGGGAACCACTGAGGTACAGGGGTCAGGTGAGTCTCCGCCACAATACCAACGTCTTTGCTGAGATGAGGGGGAGCCAGCCCCATGAGGAGCCAGAGGTGGTGTGTGCAGGTGGAGGTAAATAGATCAGCAAGTGCAAAGGTCCTGAGGTTAGAATGACTCAAAGGACGATCATGAGCCAATAAAGGCACGAATGATGAAGGAATCACGGTCGACCAGTCAAAGTTTGGTGAATGTAAAAACTTCAAGAGCGTCATCCCCAGTGCACCCAGTTGGAGGCTCCAGGACAGAGCTGTCGAGCCTGGGTTCTGACCTCTCCTGTTTGCACGCTGGGGTCCCTCTGCCCCCTCACTTTTTCACCTGCAGCCTCTTGCTGAGAAGCTCACTGACTGGGAGGCAGAGTTTTGGCTCCCACAAAACCGGATGTTAAGATGAAGATTTGCAAACACGCATGCCTATGAGGGCCAGGCAGACTACATGACTAAACGTAAGACACTAGGGAACAACCTACAGGCGGTGAGAAAATATTTGCAAATGATGCAGCCAACAAGAGATTAATCTCCAAAACATACAAACAGCTCCTACAGCTCAACACCAAAAAAGCAAACAACCCAATCAAAAAAATGGGCAGAAGATCTAATAGACACTTCTCCAAAGAAGACGTACAGGTGGCCAAAAGGCACATGAAACAATGCTCAACATCGCTAATTATTAGAGAAATGCAAATCAAAGCTGCAGTGAGGTATCGCCTCATACCGGTCAGAATAGCCATCATCCAAAAAAAAAAAAATCTACAAATAATAAATGCGGGAGAGGGTGTGGAGAAAAGGGAACCCTCCTACACTGTTGATGGGAATATACACGGGTGCAGCCACTATGGAAAACAGTATGGAGTCTTCCCCAAAAAATAAAAATAGAGTTGCCATATGACCCAGCAATCCCATTCCTGGGCATATGTCCAGACAAAACCATAATTCGAAAAGATACACGCACACCTTTGTTCACAGCAGCACTATTCACAATAGCCAAAACACGGAAACAACCTAAACGTCCATCAACAGATGAATGGATGAAGTTTTGGTACATAAATACAACGGAATACTACTCAGCCATAAAAAAGAATGAAATAATGCCATTTGCAGCAAGCTGGATGGACCTAGAGATTATCATGCTAAGTGAAGTAAGTCAGACAGAGAAAGACAAATACCATACGATAGCACTTATAGGTGGAAACTAAAATATGACACAAATGAACTTATCTCAGAAACAGACTCACACACATAGAAAACAAACGTATGGTTACCAAAGGGGAAAGGGGGGTGGTGGGAGGAGGGATAAATTAGGAGTTTGGGATTAGTAGATACAAACTACCATATATAAAATAGATAAACAAGGACCTACTGTAGAGCACAGGGAACCATACTCAATATTTTGTAATAACCTATAAGGGAAAAGAGTCTGAAAAAGAATGTGTGTGTGTATAATGAATCTCTGTGTTGTACACCTGAAACTAACACAATATTGTTAATCAACTACACTTCAATTTTTTAAAAAAAACTAAAAAAAAAAAAAAATGGGAAAAAAGGACACTAGGGACAAGTGGGGACTGAGGCAGGCTGCAGAGCACAGGCACCGTCCACAGGCATAGCTGCTGCTAAGCCCCAGCCAGCCGCTGCCCTGCAAGAAGGCAGGCCCAATGTCTTCAGAGCTTCAGATATTTTAAGAGAAGCCAAAATCCAGGTTTATATGTGAAATCTCCTGATATTTATTATTTGGATACTAAGCATCAAAACTTTCAACAATGTTGCGGCCAAATAAGATTCCTACATGGGCTGTTTGGCCCCGGGGCTGCTGATGGGTTTGCAAGGCATCCTGGAGAGACATCTCCAGGCCTCTCGGAGGACCAGCCTGGGACCATCAGCCTTATTTGGGAATGTTTCCCCAACGGCCTCCACATGTAGACACCTGGCACCTAGCAGGTGCACAACGAATGTCTGTTGAAACAGTCAAGTTCCAGTGTTGGGAACTGTAGATGAGGCACCCCACCTCTGTCCCCCTCCCCACATCTCCCGGGACTCTGACTGAGGCCTGGAGACTTCAGGCTTGCCAGCTGTCACTCAGATGTAGTTTAGTGCTTTGTGGGAGCAAAGCCACGTGCCAGTATCCCTGAGCTCCCGGGATGTGGTCTGGGTGATGTAAAGCATTGCTCTCCAAGCTAGCTCACTGGACCAGCATCCTCAGCGTCACTGGGAAGCATGTTAGAGATACAGAATCTCAGGCCCCGTCCCAGACCCACTGAATTTGACCCAGCATCACAGGAAACCTCCAGAAAACCCTAGGTGACTCTCACGTCCACTACGGGCTGGGAGCATTGGGGCAAGCTGCTGTTTAGCACTTGGGCTCTGGAGTAAGGTTTGCTGGTTCAGATCCGGGTCCTTGGGGAAGTTGCCTGACTTCTCTGTGTGTCTCAGTTTCCTCGAGAGAAAAATGCTGTGCCTGGCACACAGCAAGCCCTCAGCAATGCCAGCCCTGGAAACGTGGTCCTGGCAGACAAGTGAAAGCGGGTGCAGGGGCCTCAGAAGAGGGTATGTCATCTCTGGCCAGTGAGAGCCTGAGCAGCTGTAGGCAAGCATTAGGAATTCGTGTGGCCTCTCGACAAATACCTATGTCTGGACCAAACACTGACAATAGGAGAAGGCCAGGCATTCTAGGAACGGGAGATTGCGGGTGCAGGAGAGCCTTGGGGATATGGGTTCGGAGTGTCAAATAGAGAATAGGCGAGGGCTGGGACCATATGACATCACACTGAGAAGGAGGGGGGCGACCATGGGAAAATGGGACCGAAAAGCTTTGCGGGCTGGGGGGCAGATGGATTTTAAAACCCCTCTTTCATCGCGTCATTCTGATCGTCTCGCTCCTTTGCTCAAAACCCCTCAGGTTGCCC